>NC_135804.1:88312714-88637714 GCF_964213995.1 Mustelus asterias
CGCCACGGATTGGAGCGAGCTCGGGTCCAACAACGAAAATCTCTGTTGACCTCGAGAATTTTCGGTTTCGCCCGAATGAGGCCGTAAAATCCCACCCATAATGTTGCATCACGCTTTTCTGCATTAAATTTCATCGGCAACACATCCACCCAGTTGACAAGCTTGTCTAAGTCCTCTTGATGCCCATCAATATCCTCTGAAAAGTTCACAATGTGTTCATGTTTTGTGTCATCTGCAAAATTTGAAATTATGCCTTAAACATCCAAGTCTCGATCATTACTATAGATGAAGAAAAGCTGTAGTCCAATACCATCCACTGAGTAACCGCACTGTATACCATAAAGCGCAATCCTGTTATACCCACTCTAGAGATCCCTGACCTCTGGTCTGAAAGACAATCGCTCACCGCTACTCTCTATTTCCTGTTACACAACCAACTGCATAGCCATATCACAACTGACCTTTTTACTGAGACTATGCGAACAAACATATTAAAATGCATCGTTTGGAAATCTGTGCACGCCACTTCAATTACATTATGTACCTCAGCAAAATACTCAATCATAATTAATCACAATTTGCCCTTATCCAATGCTGGCCTTTCTTAATTAATCCACACTTGTCTAGGTCACTCATAATTTTGTCCTGAATCAATTCCCTTTATATATTAATTTTCCAGTCTATATTAGGATTATTAATGTCCCCCACAATACTCCACAGTTTTAGCACCTGTGGTAAACCACTGTTAGCTTATTACCTGTATATGTGACATGCCTGGACACATCTCTGCCGGCCCAACCGAGACACCTCCCCCCCTGATCCAGGTATAAAGGCGACTGCTCCCCACCCCCCTGCCTCAGTCTGGACCAGTTCATCAGCATGGGTGTGCTCCAAGTCTTTTGTTAATAAAAGCCTATTTGTTCTTGCATACAAACTAGTCTTTGCTCGATTGATGGTGCATCAGCACCTGTGTGTAATTTCCTTCCAAATGTGTACCTCTTATCTTCCCCACTGGTTGGTGCCTATTGGATTCACCCAGTAGTGCAATGGTGCCTCCAATGTTTCTCTGACCAAATAGATTCTGATCTTGCTCCTTCTAGGGCACGCTTTCTGTAATATTAGCTTAGGTCCTTCCAATCTTACCACTACCTGCAGAAAGGAGACAGCTCTCCCAAAATTTCATCAGGAAATCATCTCTTCCTCTTTTCCTGACAGTCAGGCAGGAATTTTGTCAGTCCTTTCCTTTATCATCTAAGTTAATGGAAATCTGGATCTTCAGTGTATTTTCAAGTCTTTGATACAGCAGAGAATGATACGCCTGTGACATTTTTCTCTGTAGTTAAAGATTATTCCACTCTGATTTTTTCAGAGGTTCCCAGGGAGCATGGGAATTGTCCATCGGATGTACAAACTACTCAAGCAATCCCACAGAGTCCTTGTGCTGGGACCTCCGAAGGGTCCCAAAGTGCATTTTCTGTAGTACGTACGGTCTTCGATTATGTGAAAACCAAAAAATCTGGGCCACATTCTTTAATCAGTACAGCAACTTTGTTTACTTTCTGTCCTTCCCTATCTACCCTGAACACTCTCTATTGGGAAATATTTGATTTAATTTGATTTGATTTTGATTCGATTTATTATTGTCACATGTATTAACATTCAGTGAAAAGTATTGTTTCTTGCACGCTATACAGGCAAAACACACCATTCATAGAGAAGGAAATGAGAGAATGCAGAATGTAGTGTTACAGTCATAGCTAGGGTGTAGGGAAAGATCAACTTAATGCAAGGTAAGTCCATTTAAAAGTCTGACAGCAGCAGGGAAGAAGCTGTTCTTGAGTCAGTTAGTACGTGACCTCAGACTTTTGTATCTTTTTCCCGAAGGAAGAAGATGGAAGAGAGTATGTCCGGGGTGCATGGGGTACTTAATTATGCTGGCTGCTTTGCCAAGGCAGCGGGAAGTATAGACAGAGTCAATGGATGGGAGATTGGTTTAATAACCAGTCCTGTTCCTTTTTGAGCCAGGTCTCTGTTTTTTGCATCAATGTGATACTCCCATCTGGCTAACTGTGTCTGCATTGCATGAAACTTACTTAACTCAATCCATGAACTCTTTTTGTTTTTAATTTTGGTCTCACCTTATATGAAGTTGATCTTTCTCGACTCCCTAGCTATGACTGTAACATTACATTCTGCACCCTCTTGTTTCCTTCCCCCCTATGTATTCCACGAACAGTATGTTTTGTCTGTATAGCACGTAAGAAACAATGGGGTGATTCTCCCAGCCCGCTGCTCTGGCAGCACAACGGATCAGGAGACATCAGCAGAGGCTGTTTCGCTGGGTGCCACAGCCTCCATGCGTCTCCGAAGCAATGATTTTCAGAGTAATCAGTTCCACATCTTTTAGCATATTACAATATGCTAATCTGTATTTACATCTTATTATCGGGTCCGGGACGATTTTCTCTGGGGCTGCTAGGTCTCCTCTCACTGCCAGGAGTGGTTCACTCCAGAGGCGTTTACAACTGTTCCCCACTAACAGGGAACAAGTGGCCTGACCCCGCTGGAGTGAAGAAAGACCATTGGGACCTCCCAGGTAGTTGGGGGTAAGGGGGAGCTGTCCCCTGGACAGTGCCAGCCTGGCAGCACCAGCCCGGTCCCGTGGCACTGTCAAAGAGGCAAACTGGCAATGCCCAAAGGGCACCTTGCCACTGCCTACTGGGCATCGGGCAGTGCCAAGGGAGTGGGGCCAAAGGGGGCAGGGCCTATTGGGTGGGCGGGGCCTATTGGGGGTGATTGGTGGGGGTGGCACTCTGCTTTTCGGATCACAAGCAAAGGGAGGGAGGACAGTGATTGGTGCTGGCCATCCAGGTTGGGGAGGTGGTGATGGTGGGGAGTGGGGGTGGGGTGGGATTGGGGCTGCCGGGCAGGTGGGACGTGTTTCGGGAAGATCAGGGCTATCCTGGGAGTGGGGACATAGCGGTTGGCCCGGGAAGGTCTGAGGGGCCAGCAATCGGGGTGGGGGGGCGAGGGGGGGAGCTCTGCATGGCCAGCAATGGGGGGTTGCCGGGCTGGCCAGCGACTGGGCTGCTGACAGATCAGTGCTTGTGTCGTAGCCCACTCAGCACTATGCTGTTGGCCTCTTGGGTGGGAATCGGTCCCGCCTCCTAATTTTCAGAGCGAATCCCACTAGGGCACTCTGTGATGCATAGAGTATGGAAGATTCAATCTGAAAATCCAACTAATAAAATCAGCGGGAGTTACTTCCCATTTTCACGCAAATTGGGTTTTTCTGGGAGAATCCTGGCCATTACTTAGTACAGTATCCCAATACATGTGACAATAATAAATCAAATCAAATATTGTGTTTCCTCTTACTCTGACTCACCTCACGGCCTTTAAAAAGTACCTGAATGAGCATTTGAAATGTCATAACATTCAAGGCTATGGGCCAAGTACTGGAAAGTGTGCCCAGTGTAGACTTAATGTAGTATTGTCAATGCAGACCTGATAGGCCAGATGTTCTCTTCTGTACTGTGTGACTCAATGGCCTGACACAGTACCTTTTAATTGCTTATGTAATGCTGACTCTTCCACTTCCTTGTGCAATTTGTCTTTCTCTTATGTTGCCTCCTCATTCACATAGCCCCAGGCAAGTTGGTTTAAACCCTCCCCAATAGCACGAGCAACGGTCTCTGCAAGGCTGTACAGTTCCAGCTTTATTCTGATTCACCCCTCTGACCAGTACTCCCCCAGAGCCTATCCCAATGCCCCAGGAATCTAAAATTCTCCTTCCTGCATTATCACTCCATCCAATTAGTATTATTTGTTATAAAGCTTTTTTGTAGCATGACTCCTATATTAATTTACACTAAGGATCAACATAAGCATTGCTCCAAAAATTGATACAATGGCCTGAAGTTTTGCTCCTTTCGGTAGGAACAATTTCTGGCTCTGCACACCTGACCTGGACAAAGGTACCCTGGAAGGTCAGAGTTACACTTCTCGGGGAGGGTGACAACAGGAGACCTGGGAACAAGTTTGGAGGCTGTTGGTTGTGGAGGCAGGCTGGGTGAATGAGCAGTCTTCGTGAATTAGGATTTTGTCAAGGCTATGAAAATGAAACATTAAAAAAGCCCCCCTGCCCTCACTCTCACACACACTTACCCTCCGTCCCACAAACTCCCCTGCCCTATCCATGCCAACTCATGCCACCTCATGCCCCTCCATCCATCCCCATGGATTCTCATGCCCCCATACCAAACTCTGCCCCTCCACCCGCCCAATTGCTCTTTATAGGCTCTATGTCAACATAATGCCAAGTCATGCCTGCCCATGGAACCCACTCACCACACTTCACCTTTACATCTACCGTGCTCACTCACTCATTATCCACCGTGAGAAGAACAGAGGACCAATGCTGAAACTAAATAACATTCTTAAACATGTCTATTGATGAATTCACTGTTTCAAAAAAATTACACTGTGATAAAAAACCCATTCACTACATTTAAATTCAACAAGCATTTGTATTCATACTTCCACTTCAAAGAGTTGATAAGCATTTGAATCTGGCAATCAGACTGAACTGAAAGGTGTCCCACTGTGGGAATTAAATATTGTGAAATCAGATAAACAGTGCCAATCCTATCTATTTACATAAGCCCCCAGGTTTATGTAATCAGAGTGAAATAGCATGCACATTTTTTTCTAACACTGCAGACTGCTTTTTTAAATTTAAAGGACAGGAGATTTAAATCTTTGACAACCATTGTGGCAGTTCCCTTGAAAGCTATCTTGACAATTCTCTTGACAGTTTTAATGAGCTTGACAGTTCCAATGAGGTTATGCATGTTTCATTTTTACTATTGGCAATGCTAAAGGACAGCTTACCATTTCCAAAAGGCATTTTACCACTACAAAAGGGCACCTGATCCCTCCAAAAGGTGTCCCAGAATCACATTTAAAAACCTGCCTGGTCCTCCTTGACTGTCTGGTGGCCATTCCAGCACCTTAAGCTGCATGATAACCACATCCAGAAATGTATGACCCTTGTTTCGCAGATGCACTGCAGTGACGCCCGCTGCTTCTCAGCCTCTGAATCTTGGAACCTGAGCTGCTCCAAGTGCTCGTGCACATGGTTGTCCAGGACAGGTGACGTGTCCTGGAGTTCCCACATGAAACAGGATGATACTCCATGGGTCCAAGATGCCTTTCTTCTATTTATCAGACTATTTACTGAATTAACAGAAATTAATATAAACCTTAAGTACACACTCAAAGAACAAAGAACAAAGAACAGTACAGCACAGGAAACAGGCCCTTCGACCCTCCAAGCCTGTGCCGCTCCTTGGTCCAACTAGACCAATCGTTTGTATCCCTCCATTCCTAGGCTGCTCATGTGACTATCCAGGTAAGTCTTAAACGATGTCAGCGTGCCCGCCTCCACCACCCTACTTGGCAGCGCATTCCAGGCCCCCACCACCCTCTGTGTAAAAAACGTCCCTCTGATGTCTGAGTTATACTTCGCCCCTCTCAGCTTGAGCCTGTGACCCCTCGTGATCGTCACCTCCGACCTGGGAAAAAGCTTCCCACTGTTCACCCTATCTATACCCTTCATAATCTTGTATACCTCTATTAGATCTCCCCTCATTCTCTGTCTTTCCAAGGAGAACAACCCCAGTCTACCCAATCTCTCCTCATAGCTAAGACCCTCCATACCAGGCAACATCCTGGTAAACCTTCTCTGCACTCTCTCCAATGCCTCCACGTCCTTCTGGTAGTGCGGCGACCAGAACTGGACGCAGTACTCCAAATGCGGCCTAACCAGCGTTCTATACAGCTGCATCATCAGACTCCAGCTTTTATACTCTATACCCCGTCCTATAAAGGCAAGCATACCATATGCCTTCTTCACCACCTTCTCCACTTGTGTTGCCACCTTCAAGGATTTGTGGACTTGCACACCTAGGTCCCTCTGTGTTTCTATACTCCTGATGACTCTGCCATTTATTGTATAACTCCTCCCGACATTATTTCTTCCAAAATGCATCACTTCGCATTTATCCGGATTAAATTCCATCTGCCACCTCTCCGCCCAATTTTCCAGCCTATCTATATCCTGCTGTATTGCCCGACAATGCTCTTCGCTGTCCGCAAGTCCAGCCATCTTCGTGTCATCCGCAAACTTGCTGATTACACCAGTTACACCTTCTTCCAAATCATTTATATATATCACAAATAGCAGAGGTCCCAGTACAGAGCCCTGCGGAACACCACTGGTCACAGACCTCCAGCCAGAAAAAGACCCTTCGACCACTACCCTCTGTCTCCTATGGCCAAGCCAGTTCTCCACCCATCTAGCCACTTCTCCTTGTATCCCATGAGCCTTAACCTTCTCAACTAACCTGCCATGTGGGACTTTGTCAAATGCCTTACTGAAATCCATATAGACGACATCCACGGCCCTTCCTTCATCAACCGTTTTTGTCACTTCCTCAAAAAACTCCACCAAATTTGTAAGGCACGACCTCCCTCTTACAAAACCATGCTGTCTGTCACTAATGAGATTGTTCCATTCTAAATGCACATACATCCTGTCTCTAAGAATCCTCTCCAACAACTTCCCTACCACGGACGTCAAGCTCACCGGCCTATAATTTCCTGGGTTATCCCTGCTACCCTTCTTAAACAACGGGACCACATTCGCTATCCTCCAATCCTCAGGGACCTCACCCATGTCCAAAGAAGTGACAAAGATTTCCGTCAGAGGCCCAGCAATTTCACCTCTCGTCTCCCTGAGCAGTCGAGGATAGATGCCATCAGGCCCTGGGGCTTTGTCAGTTTTAATGTTCCCTAAAAAACCTAACACTTCCTCTCTTGTAATGGAGATTTTCTCTAACGGGTCAACACCTCCCTCCGAGACACTCCCGGTTAACACGCCCCTCTCCTTCGTGAATACCGATGCAAAGTATTCATTTAGGATCTCCCCTATTCCCTTGGGTTCTAAGCATAATTCCCCTCCTTTGTCCCTGAGAGGTCCGATTTTCTCCCTGACAACTCTTTTGTTCCTAACGTATGAATAGAATGCCTTAGGATTCTCCTTAATCCTGCCTGCCAAGAACATCTCGTGACCTCTTTTTGCCCTTCTAACTCCCCGTTTGAGTTCTTTCCTACTCTCTCTGTATTCCTCCAGAGCTCCATCTGTTTTCAGTTGCCTGGACTTAACGTACGCCTCCCTTTTCATTTTAATCAGATCCTCAATATCCCTGGTTATCCACGGCTCTCGAATCCTACCTTTCCTATCTTTCCTTGGTTACTTACCAACCAGCTGCTTCCCTTGTGCTGAGGTCAATTTATTTTATCGGGAGCAAGTTTAAATGATTTTACTTAACTCTTATTATCCATATCCCTCAGATTATATTTTACTGAAAAATTTAGTGTTGCCACCCCTTTTAACTTTATCCATAGATCTGATGAATCATTTGAAAACCATTTTTAAGCATATTATAAATTATAATGTTCGCTTTTGATTTTTATTCTGATGAATTGATGGAGTGTTACTGATTAATTTAAATGAAATTGAAAAGTTTAATAGTATACTCACACTGTGCTTTTTTGTCCTACAACATTACTTTGTGATTTGTTTTCTCTTGTCTGGTTCAGACTCAGTCCGATCCCAGTGCTGCTTTCCACAGAATCGTGTAAAATCCCAACAATGCAGAAGGAGGTCATTTGGCCCATCAAAGTTTCAAAGTTTATTTATTAATGTCACAAGTAGACTTACGTTAACACTGCAATGGAGTAATTGTGAAAAATCCCCTTGTTGCCACACTGCGGCGCCTGTTTGGGTACACTGGGGGAGGGTTTAGCATGGCCAATGCACCTAAACAGCATGTCTTTTGAACTGAAGACTCTCTGACAGAATGGGCCCGATTTTACCATCGCATTACGCCTGTTTTCGGGTGCAAAAACTTGGTAAAATCAGGCGTGAGGCGAGTAGCACAATCCGCCCCCGCCTCCATGCCGGTTCCCTCTTTACCAAGGCCCGAAAATGGCTGCGATCGGGACTGCCTCCACAAAACAGGCGCAACGGCCATTTAAATGCATCTGCATGCATTTAAATTGACTTAATGGGCTGCACGCCCAACCTTACAAGCACCTTCCCCATTACCACCGCGTTCACTCATCGGCGCGAAACAGACATGCTCCACAAAAGTCCGATTTGGACACTCCAGTTAGTGAGGAAGTAGGTGCCTAGCATCCGACTGCTCTCTGCTTGAGATTGATGGGGGGAGGGGAAGGAGGGGTCCACTGCCACTCTGCCTGAGATCAGTGGGGGGGAAGGAGGTCCGCTGCCACTCTGCCAGTGATCAGTGAGGGGGAAGGGGGATCCGTGGCCACTCTGCATGAGATCAGTGGGGGGGAAGGGGGAGGGTCCTGCGATTGGTCTGGGTGGGAGATGTGGGGGGATAAGGGGATTAGTAATGTTGGGGGGGTGGGCAATGTCTGTGGGGGCCAGGGGAAGGCATCTGGCCTGGGAGGGATGTGGCAGGAGAGCAGCATTCTGTCTTTTTTTTCTGTGCAGGCGCAGTTGGAGGCTCCAATCGGAGCTGTAGGTTTTTGGTTGTGTTAAGCCCCACCCACAGGCTTGTGCAGCGCGATTCAGAATCGCTGATTTTTTTTCAGGCAGAGTGCGTGTCGGAGGCGCCTGAGAACGGGTCTAAAAGTCGGATCTGAAACACTCCCAGTTTCAAGTCCGCTCAGCACTTAGAATCAAAATGGTAAAATAGGGCCCAATATCTCACCCAGGCCCAGTATCTCAGCCCTATCCCAATAACCCCACATTCTTAACCCACAAATCCCCCGTAACCTACACATCCTGGGACACTAAAGGCTAATTTAGCAGGGCCAAACCAACACATCTTTGGACAATAGGAGGAAACCAGGGCACCCGGAGGAAACCCACGCAGACAACGTGCAAACTCAACACAGAATTGAACCTGGGTCCCTGGCGATGTGAGGCAGCATTGGTAACCACTGTGCCACCATCTCCTCTACAGTACCTGTCCTTTTGTGTCCTTTTGTGAGTGACTTATTGAAAATTATCATCATATAAACAGGGTTAAGTTCTTTCTTAAGATGATTATCTTTCGTTCATTCCGTCGCCATCAATCATACAGTTTGTTTCACCAAGAAGAATTAAAAGTGTAATGTCAAATTTAATTTGGGAAGCTATATTATGGTCAGGCATCATCACACATGACAAAGCCTGACAAGATTAAACTGCACTAGGAAAGAAAATAGCAGAACAAAAGGTGAAACAGAAATGAGGCAGGTCAAACATATTACTCAACAGCCGATTATTGATTGCAATTAAATGAATATGCAGTTTTGTATTTGACTGATTGGGTCAGTCAGCTGAAGCTGAACATAAATTGCATTCACTTGTCTCCAAAAGTGACAAATTGTATGCTAAACTAGAATGAGAGTGAGAAATGAAATGTGAGCATCCATTAGGATACAATTTGTCTCAGCATTCTTTTCATTACGTCTTCCTTCATTGGCTGTTGTTTCTAATTCAGCCAATCCTGTCACAGTTTGTTGTTTCCCTTCTTTTCTCCCCTTCATCTGGACCTATATTTTCCTAATTTTGTGAATCAAGATCACCCTGACTTGCAAAAATTTACAAAACCCTCAATCAACATGACAGTGCATACAGTGTTGCTGCAGGAGTTCATGAGGCTCACTTTGGTGTGGATAAAAAAGCACAGCAATGATGCAAACCTTATTCAAATACTCCTTCCCCACTTCTCAATTTAGCACAATTGCTACTTAACAGGTGTGACAACAGTGAAGCATCTTCATTTGTATTAGATCATTGCATGGATTCGTTCTTGCTAGTCGCAGCACAAACAGGATTAAAATTAGTTCATTCAGAGAACAGACATCACCAATTTGCTGCCATATGCACTTCAATATATAAGTTAATGCATAACACCTCTACTTTCTCAGGAGGCTAAGGAAATTTGACATGTCCACTTCGACTCTCACCAACTTTTACAGATGCACAATAGAAAGCATCCTTTCTGGTTTTATCACAGTTTGGTATGGCTCCTGCTCTGACCAAGACTGCAAGCAACTACAAAGGGTCGTGAATGAAGCCCAATTCATCATGCAAACCAGCCTCCCATCCATTGACTCTGTCTACACTTTCCGCTGCCTCAGAGAAGCAGCCAGCATAATCAAAGACTCCATGCACAATGGACAAACTCTCTTCCACCTTCTGCCATCACGAAAAAGATACAAAAGTCTGAGATCACCTACCAACTGACTCAAAAACGGTATGCTTTGTCTGTATAGCACGCAAGAAACAATATTTTTCACTGTATACCAATAGGTGTGACAATAATAAATCAAATCAGGTCAAAAGTTAGTTCAGGAATTCCTTGATCTGCTTAAGTCATTTTTTGCAATTGACCTTGGATAGCGATCTATTCAACCTGTAAGCAACTGTAATATTTTTGATTAATCTAATCATATTTTAAAGATGGCATGGTGGTGCAGTGGTTAGCACTGCTGCCTCACAGCACCAGGGACCTGGGTTCAATTCCAGCCTGGGGTCTGTCCGTGTGGAGTTTGCACATTCTCCCTGTGTCTGCATGGGTTTCCTCCGGAAGCTCCGGTTTCCTCCCACAGTCCAAAGATGTGCAAGTTAGAAAGATTAGCCATGCTAAATTACCCCTCAGTTAGTCTGTGAGTGTGGCTATGCTTGATGTGGAGTGGCACCCCTCAAGCTATAAGCCCTTGGTGACAGACTCATGACCTGCTTCAGGAATAATACGCTACAAAAAGAGACAAAAGTCTGACCTATGCACCATTAGGTGCAGAAAGGTTGATAGAGAGACTCATACTTTAAGTGAAATTAGTGACTCAGATTTGCAAGCATTATTCATTTTGGGGGGGTGGGGGGGGGCATTGATTGTTTAAATGAAATTACAATATGTTTTCGGTAGACAAGTGTATAAAAGTTGACTAAATCCAATCCCAGCATGCCTTGCAAAAGACTTTTCGAACCAAAGTAATCTGTCAACAGCTGTAGGCTGTTCTTTTCCCCACAGATAAGCAGAACCATTAGTCTTTAATATAAAAAATAACACTTTAAGACACTTTAGCAACAGGCATAAAAGTTGTAAAATCAGGTTGAAACCAATAAACATATATCAAAGATATATTTCACTTTGTTGCCAAGTTAGAACATTGGTTAAACTTCACATAACACAAATTTAATATGTGATAATAAAATTGCAATATGTCTGCTCGCTAGGTATGTATAATTCCTTGTAATGTATTTTTGACTGACAGGTATTTTCTTGTTTGCTGGTATTGCTACAAAACCTAGAGTTTAAGTTCATTGTTGAGTGTTGTCTCATTATTTCTCATAAGTCTTATGTTCAAAAGTTGAGTAACCTGTCAGATTTAGGAGATTGGGATGTTCCACCTCCCCAACCCCTTCACAGCATGTTTTTCTCATTACAGGGCTGTGAAGGTGTATGTGGTATATTTTTTCTGGGAAGAAGCTGTAGATGTGGATCAGAGCAAGAAGTAGTTACAAGGTAATGGTAGATGTTGTGCAAGTGAAAGCAAATTGAGAGGCTTTAACGTGCTGTTGTGATAGGGGCAACAGAAGAAGGTAAGATTTGAAGTGCTGAACTAAAGTGTGGAGTATGGTGGTACATGGAGAAATGCTTTAGCAGTGATATCTGGCAAAGTCATTGAATCTTTTTCAGTGACCAACGCTAACTCAGAGACACTTGCCAAGATCTCAGTGCCGTTCACGCTGGTGGGACCTTACAGTCCCACCAACACGCAGCCCTGCCATGGGTTTCCTAGCAGTGAGAGTGCATTCAATGGGAAACTCCGTTGACAAGGGGAGGAACATAAGATCCGGCTGCCAGCGAGTGGCACGCTGCCTATTGTCACCGCAAAACATGCCATGGAGAGGGAGAAAAGTCCTACCCATTGAGATTGGAACCCATCTCTCTTCATTGCTACTGTGTTATTTGTCCAGGCACCTGGAACTCGGAAAGAGGACCTCCTTCCTTTAGTTTACCTGCTCAACAATTGAAAACACGGAGCCCTGTCTGCAGTTTCCACCGAGATTGCAAAAACAAATGCAACCTTCACTGTGCAAGAAGTGCACTGTCCCTTTAAACAGTTGGAAGCTGCATTTAAATAGTGCTGGAATTCCTCCACTTGCTGTGGATCATCTGCTTATTGAGAATTAGCCTTGAAAATTAAAATGAGGCTTGACCCAGAAAAATAGTTCAGGCTTCTCACTAATATCTTTGGATAGGCTGCCCTGCCCACCTGAGAAGCGCATAACATGAAACTTGGTTCCATGGTCCTCCTCCACAATCGGTGCACACTCCATTTCTTAATGAGAGAAGACTCACCAGACAATAAGGTTCACCCAATATAGTTACTTAACAATTTCAAATTTTCATCAGTAAAATCCATGTTTACCAATAAATGATGCATGGGGCGGAATTTTCCCATCCCACCCACCACGGGAATCGTAGCAGGCCATGCAATGGTCCGATGACCTCAGGATTTTCCAGTCTTGGGGCGAGCGGGCCGGAAAATCCCTCCCATGGTGTTTGGGTCATTGCACTGTTAGAGGAGAGCAATGTCGGAAATTGGATTGCATTTTGCGATTAAATGTTGCACAGACACCAGAAATTAGTTTCTGCATTTCAAATTAATCCAGACTGAATCATACTTTGATTTGATTTATTATTGTCAAATGTATTGGGATACAGTGAAAAGTATTGTTTCTTGCACTCTATACAGACAAAGCATACCGTAGTATGCATACTGTAGAATGTAGTGTTACAGTCATAGCTAGGGTGTAGAGAAAGATCAATTTAATATAAGGTAGGTCCATTCAAACGTCTGATGGCAGCAGGGAAGAAGCTGCTCTTGAGCCGGTTGGTACATCCCTCAGAGTTTTGTATCTTTTTTCCCGACGGAAGAAGGTGGAAGAGAGAATGTCTGGGGTGCGTGCGGTCCTTGATTATGCTGGCTGCTTTTCAGAGGCAGCGGGAAGTGTAGACAGAGTAAATGGATGGGAGGCTGGCTTGCGTGATGGACTGGGCTTCATTCACAACCCTTTGTAGTTTCTTGCAGGACAGTTCATGAAAGAATCGCAATTGCAGTTTGATGCCACATCAGTACACATAAGAATGTTCTATTATTCATTGGTCTGTGCGTTGGCTTCAATGTCATTTATAATTGAGAAACCATGGAAGCACAAGTCTGAACAGCAGAAGAGAATGCTGCACAGCATTCTGCAGCTGAAGGCAACCTGCCTATTTTTTATTTGGATAAACATTGTTTCCCAGTGACCTGTATCAAACCAACAAATGCAAAATACAATGGAATTCTGAATGGATCCAATAAGGAGTTAGGGATTGAATAGTGTGAAGTTTGTACATTCTCCCCATGTCTGCGTGGGTTTCCTCTGGATGCTCCAGTTTCCTCCCACAGTCCAAAGATGTGTAGGTTAGGTGAATTGGTCATGCTAAATTGTCCCTTAGTGTCCCAAGATGTGTAAATTAGGGAGATTACTGGGATAAATACGCAGGGTTACGTGGATAGGGCCTCGATGGGATGTTCTGTCAGAGAGTTGATACGAACTTGATGGGCTGAATGGCCTCCTTCTGCACTGTAGGATTCTATGATTCTATTCTATGAAAGTTTTGTGGCCGGTATTTTCCCAAGAAAGTTCCAAGTGTCGAATTCACAGGAAAACTGGAGTAGTTCACATTGTTTTTTCAGTGGGAGTTCAGACTAGAATCTCCCACACTCTGTGCAATGGAGAGGCCACCAGCGTGAATTTCATTAGATTTCAGAGGTCAGGGCCTATTCCCACCCAGGAGGCTGAAATCAGAGGGCCTCTGCACATGCGCAGTGGTCCCGAAATGTCAGCCTCCCGTTTGCTGGCCAGCTCGATCACTGGCCAGCTTAGGATACCGCAGTGCTGCCCCCAATGGCCAGATCACGGCCCCCACAACCATTTATGGGCCAGCCCTGACCTGCGCCTCAGTCCGCCCCAATCTCCAGCTCCCCCCCCACAGTTCGCCCCCCAACTCCCCCCACCATCCCAACCCTCTCCCAGACATTGCTGACCCCTCAGCAGGCAGATCTCCCCCCCCCCACCGCCTCAGCCCACTCTGATCTCCAGCCCTCCGACAGTGTCGATCAACCCCCCCCCCACAGTGTAGACCCCGCCAGGGGGCAGACACCTCAGCTGGCCTCCCCGCAGCCCACCCCAATCGCTGGCCTTCATTGAGCCCTTATCGATTCCTATACAGAGCAGCAATGGGACCCCACCAACCCTACCAATTGCCCCACCAGGCCCTGCCCTAAATAGGCTACATCCCCTAGGCTCCAAACCCATAGGCCATGCCAGCTTGGCACTGCCCCATACCTGATGGGCAGTGCGATGGTATCCCCTGGGCATGGGCCTTTTTCTCCTTGGGTAGTACCAGGGGTGCAGACTGGCACTGCCAAAGTGCCAATGCCAGCATCTCCACATCAAAGTGCCCATGGCCAGGGGGCACTACTCTCCCACCACCCAAAACCCTGGGGAGTCCCAATTGCCCCTGCCCTTCATGTCAGCGGGGCCATCCCAATAGTTACTCGAAGGTGGGGATCTATTGTACACCCCACTGGAGTGAAACACCCTGGCGGGGTGGGAGAGGTTAGAGGGCCCAGAAAATTCAGTCCTGGGCCTGATAATTACATTTAAATTATATTAAAAGCAGATTAAAATGACTTACCCAGTCTTCCCACCGATTAACAGTATAGATCTGATGGCACCAGAAATCCGGCGCTGGGAGATGCGCTCGTAGCCAGAACACATGCACGAATCCCACAGATGCCCAGTCGTGAGATTCTACCATCCCTTTGTGCAAGAAAATTAGTGCGGCGGGGTGGGAGAATCGCCCCCTGTGTAAAATCAAAGCCGGAAAATGCAATATTAATTGTTGAAAATGTTGTAACATGATGAGCAATAATAAATATGTCATCGCATCTATCATAAAATGTCAGTGTGTGCTTTGTTTCTACGTGTTTCCCTTAATTAACTGTGCAATTGATATGTTGTTTTAATTACACAATGCTTTCACCAAAAGGAGTAGTGAGCTGATATGTGATGGCCCTGCCATCACATACATGTCACAGCATTGGCAGGAGTTCAGTCAGACTAGGTTAATCTGGACTTTTGGCAATAATATAAAACAGACAATATTGGATCAGCCGCCTTTTATACATCTCTCCTCCTTTTCATTCGCACTGAAGTCATATTTAAGATGTATAAATAGCAGACTTTTTATGATGGTATTATTTTCCTGATTCTTGATGTTACTGAGGTGTTTCTCTCAGCAGAACAGTGGGCTAGATTGTATGGCAGTGGGGCACATAAAATGTGGCTGATGATTATAGCCCATCCACCCCACTGTTACCAAACCAACTGACCTGAATATTTCACTCTCCACATCACTCCGCTGGTGAGGTTACTTCAAAATCGCAAATCTCGCTGGCAAGATTCGGGTTTTTCAAACTCTCCGAATTTTGAGCGTGCGCCGCTATTCTGGGCTCAAGATTCCACCCATTGTAAGCCAAGCCCATCAGTAAGCTTGTTACAGAAATCAGTTCAAATTTCTGCACAATTTCTGAATAAGTACAATCTAGAAAATCCAGGCCGAAGTTGTAAACTGACTTAGTTCCTCGCCCCTCTCAAGGAGAAATGTACTTTAAAGTAAGTTTGGCTAACAACAAAACACAGTAGTTATTCAGGATCATGGATAATGTTAGCTGGGCACTTCCAGTTCAGACTTAACGATCAATGGAACACTTTATATCAATTCTATAAAGTGCTGGTGCACCTGAGCAAAATGTTCATGTGATATTTCAACTCACTCCAAAATGGTCAAACTGATTCTCTGTAACAGATCTATTCTCCTGCTATCCATCCTCCCCGGAGAGAAAATGGGAGGTTTGTGTGCATTAAGAGGTATTCTCAAACTTTGAAATGCCAAAGAAGATTTGTCTCAATAATACTCGAGCACTGCTGACAGATGGTTATTCACAAGTAGTTTATCTCTTGTCAAACTCATTGCAAATGTAGATTTGAAAGTGTAGAAAAGACAAGTTTGTTAATAATGTAACATTCAGCACTTGCTTTCCTCGCCTTGTCCATTTATTCTTTCATAGAGCATGGGTGACACTGGCAAGGGTGAGGGAAATGTGGCCAAACCATGGATTATAAGGGAAATTAGAGATAGTATAAAGATTCAAAGAAGAAGCATACAAATTGGCAAGAAAAAGCAATAGACATGAGCATTGGCAACAATTTAAAATTCAGCAAAGGTGGACCAAGGGATTGATTAAGAAGGGGAAAATAGGACATGAAAGTAAGTTAGCGGGAACATAAAAACTGACTGTAAAAGTTTCTATAGGTATGTAAAGAGAAACAAATTGACAAAAACGTACAGTCAGAAACAAGAGAATTCATAACAGGGAACAAAGAAATGGCTGAGGAACTAACATTGTACTTTGCTTCTAACTTCACAAAGGAAGACATGAATAATGTACCAGAAATTCTAGAGAAATAAGTTTTAGTGAGGTGTTGAAGAAAATCAGTATTCGTAGGGAAAATGTTTTAGGAAAATTGATGGGATTGAAGATGGATAAATCTCCAGGGCCTGATAATCTTCATATCAGAGTACTTAAGGAAGTGGCCCTGGAAATGTGAACAACTGTGAGTTTATCCACTACGGTAGCAAAAATAGGAAGGCCGATTATTATTTGAATGGGTGTAAATTGAGAGAGATGGATACTCAGCGATATCTTGATGCCCTCGTGCATCAGTCGCTGAAAGTAAGCACGCGGGTACAGCAGGCAGTAAAGAAGGCAATTGGTATTTTGGCCTTCATAGCATTATCCTATTTTCCTACCATTTTCCACCCACCGCCCCGGCCCCCCCATGTTCCCACCACTACCCTTAATTACAGAGGTTCACAGATATACGCACAGAGAGAATAAAAAGACATTTTGAAGGAAATAAATGAAACTTTGCACAAGAGCAGGATTTTTATACTTAACAAGTACTAAGGAGGGTGATTTGTATTCTTAACCACAAAATCAGTTACCTAATGATGTTTGTGCTTTGAATGATTTGAAAACTGTATTTTTAGTGCACAACATTGTGGATTAACATTTAATGATGATAAATAAATGGGATGAAAAATTGAGAAAAGTCAAATGGGGGGGAGAAAACTACCAAGCAAAGTATACTTATCCATCGAGATCACTCATCCGCTGTCCATTTTATTTCTTTTTACTGAAAATATTCTGTCCATCAGTTTACTGCTCATGAGCACAAAAGGATCTGAAGCACTTTTTCTGATGTTTGTCAAGGTCCTGATGAAGCTTAAATGTGAACAGAATATGTTCCTTCTCTTTTATTTTATTCATGCGTGGGACATGGGCATGTCTGGCTGGCCAGCCCTAAGGTATTTAACAGTCAACCATATTGCTCTGGCTCTGGAGTCACATGTCGGCCAGACCAGGTAAGGATGGTGGATTCCCTTCCCTAAAGGACATTAGTGAACCAGATAGATTTTTCCAACAATCGACAATGGTTTCATGGTCATCAGAAGATTCTTAATTCCAGATATTTTTTATTGAATTCAAATTCCACTACCAGCTTTGGTGGAATTCAAACCCAGGTCCCCAGAACATTAGTTGAGTTTCTGGATTAATAGTCTCACGATAATACCACTAGGCCATCACCTCTCCATTTTCCAGCAATCCAAGTAGTCCATGGAGACCAAGTGACTATGGCTGGAATTCTCCAACCATTCACATCCTGCTACTGTTGTCAACATGAACGGAGAATTTGGTGCTCAGCCAAATCTTCATTCACTGCAGCAGGACCGGAGAATTGCAGCTGTGGGCAAAGTCAAAGAATCCGACCCTATATATTCTTCAATGATTAGTAGCTGCCTTAACACTTGTCCATTAGGGAGCAATCAGTATCTGTTAAATACCATCCTGTTTCATGTGTGCACAAATCAGGACGGCCTCAACTGGGATCTTGGGTTCATGTCACACTATCTGTAATCCCCATGACTTGCCTGGGCTTCCAAAATCTCACTAACTGTCCTGGCTGGAGACAATACACATCTCTTTAACCTGTGCTTAACCCTCTCTCCACTCACATTGTCTGTCCCTCTAAGACTTGATTATCTGTAAAGACTCGCATTCCAACCATTATTTTGTAAATTAAGTTTGTGTCTTTATATGCCCTGTTTGTGAACAGAACTCCCACTCACCTGACGAAGGAGCAGCGCTCCAAAAGCAAGTGGCTTTTGCTACCAAATAAACCTGTTGGACTTTAACCTGGTGTTGTGAGACTTCTTACTGTGTTTACTCCAGTCCAACGTCGGCATCTCCACATCATGGCTTCATTCCCACCCAGACCCACCCCAATTACTGCTGTGATTATAGACACCCTCCACCTTTTACTAATTGATCCTTCGGTCTGTGCACAATCAGGACCCTGACCTTCCAGTTGCTTGCCATTTTAACATACGATCCTGCTCCCATGCCCACATGTCTGTCCTTGGCTTGCTGCAATGTTCCAGTGAAGCTCAACGCAAAATGGAGGAACAGCATCTCATCTTCCAACGAGGCACTTTACAGCCTTCTGGTCTCAACATCGAATTCAACAACTTCAGATGATTTGCTCTAACCCACCTCAACCCCTTTGTTTTCATTCTATTTTATTTAATTTTTTACTGTTCTCTACCTTTTATTTCTTTATTGTCTTTCTTTATTTTTCTTCCCCCCCCCCCCACTCTTTCCCCCTACTTTATCCCCCTTTCCTTACCTTTTCTCCCCCTTTGCTTCCCCTTTGCTAAATTTTACCTCTGTCCCATCCATCCGCCACCCTAATCTGTCTCATTTTATCTTCTCGGCTGTTTGGCCATTCGCACCCTTTATTCTCTCTGTGGACAGCCATTAGCAGTCTTTTCCCCTGGTTTCTGTGGCTATAACTCATCTTTCATCCCTTCACCCTGCAGTATAAATATCTCCCACTTTCTATGCCTTTTAGCTTCGACAAAGGATCACCTGGACTCGAAACGTCAGCTCTTTTCTCTCCTTACAGATGCTGCCAGACCTGCTGAGATTTTCCAGCATTTTCCCTTTTGGTTGCAGATTCCAGCGTCCACAGTAATTTGCTTTTATTTCACTAATTGATCCCAGGTTTCACAACAACCCCCAAGTGCTCTTAGTTCTCAGCCAAATATTGAATCACCTCAAGCCCCAAAAACATCTTTAGCTCCCAAGTTGCAATTCCAGCAGAGGAATTCAGACCTTCTCTCATTTCCAGTCGACTTTGTCCCTATGCTGTACACACTGACCAGGGTACCAGCACCTGAGACACTCCTTCCTGGAACTTGAACACCTCCACCCACCCAACTCCTTCCTCCCTTTTGATCCATAAAGCAGCCCGAGGCCTGGTTCATCCCTCATCCAAGTGTGTAGCAGCAGACAAATGAGCAATAGCAAAGAATCCTGAATCTTCAAATCTTCAAAGAGATGAAAGAATGAGAAACAGGAAGAAAAGCAATTAGAGAAGTGGGTATATTGCCCATCATGGTAAGGATTTATTTCTTCAGGGGACTTTGGGAGATAATTTGGACTTTATGTCATTTCATTTGTGTGCATTTTTCAACAGGTTGTGGTATAAATGTGTTAGTATACAGAAATGAATCTGTTGTGCATTCTCCACTGAACTGGATTGGAATTGTAACAGTGAATCATGTAGCTTGTGGTGACCTATTATGAACAGAATAATAGAATAGTATCTGTTCCTTGCTGAAACACTATAAATGTTGACCACAGAAATTATTTGCCGTGATTTTAGCATGATATTTTTCTGCCAACAAGAGTCATGGCAAGGAGTTGGCTGATTCCACCATAAGGATCATGCCGTAGCTCTGCGCAATGCCGTGTGTCACAATAGAGCCAGATTCCTTCATGCCCCTTGCCAATGACAGGAGGCCCCCTTCCAATTCGATTTTCAAGTTTGCTGACGACACCACTGTAGTGGGTCGGATCTCAAACAATGACGAGACAGAGTACAGGAGTGAGATAGAGAATCTGGTGAACTGGTGCAGCAAATAATGCAGATGCTGCCTCATTTATTTTAAACAGGTAAACACCTCAGTTAACATAACAAAAACCTTCAGGTTTTGGTCTCAAAATGATTCACTAACAAGGTAAGTGGGATAGTATTAAAAATAGCTCTGCAGCCACTGTCACATAATCTTACTATCTTCTTTACCATGACCTTTTAAAGATATGTCACCATCTTGTTTATTTGGCGTCAGGACATATAAAGCCTCCAAAACTTAAAAAAGTTCTTGAATTGCATGCTGCCAATAAAAGTGAGCATACCTTTATCTTCAAAAGTAATCAGCATGTATGTTCAGTATACTCGCTCTGTGTGAGGTAAGTTATGTAGAAAGAAATCGCATACACGGGAAGAGAAACTGTTTGAAAGATCCCAGTCCCTATTATTCTCCTTCACTGAACTCCTCCAAGAAAACTCACAACGCCAAATGGTTGAAACATTTGTTTCCATTATGTCACTGGTGAAGTTGATTGAATGAGGTACGCTGTGCTTCTGGTAGCTTCCAGTGGCAGTCTGTGCCTGCACGGCAGCAAGCATGGACTTCATGACCTCTGTCTGAGCTTCCACTGCAGATATTGGATGCTTTCTGCTTGAGCTGCAATAAAAACTCAGGCAATGGCTACCAGAATTTGTCTCATGTGCGGGAATCATGGCAAGGAGTTGGCTGATTCCACCATAAGGATCATGCCGTAGCTCTGCGCAATGCCGTGTGTCACATTAGAGCCAGATTCCATCATGCCCCCTGCCAATGACAAGAGGCCCCCTTCCAATTCGGTTTTCAAGTTTGCTAACGGCACCACCGTAGTGGGTTGGATCCCAAACAATGACGAGACAGAATACAGGAATGAGATAGAGAACCTGGTGAACTGGTGCAGAGACAATAATCTCTCCCTCAATGTCAACAAAATGTAGGAGATTGCCATTGACTTCAGGAAGCGTAAAGGAGAACATGCCCCTGTCTACATCAATGGAGATGAAGTAGAAAGAATCGAGAGCTTCAAGTTTTTAGGTGTCCAGATCACCAACAACCTGTCCTGGTCCCCTCATGCCAACACTATAGTTAGGAAAGCCCACCAATGCCTCTACTTTCTCAGAAGACTAAGGAAATTTGGCATGTCAGCAACGACTCTCACCAACTTTTACAGATGCACCGTAGAAAGCATTCTTTCTGGTTGTATCACAGCTTGGTATGGCTCCTGCTCTGCCCAAGGAATTCAAACAGCATGATTTCTCCTCCATTAATGAGGATATGGAGGAGAATGATGGCTCGACACAGCATGAACAACATCAGAGACTATAGCCAAGGCACAATGAGGTGGGAGAAAGAGAGAATCAGGACATGCTAATACAGGAATGTTTCAGGTGTTCCTTCATACAAATCCATGCAATCTAATAAAACTACAGCTTTCTGTAGTCCTGTTGTAGTTTCTCTCATTGTTCTTCCCATTCACCTGCACCCAATATGTTATTAACGGTGGTGGAGTTAATGCATCGACCTCATACAATGAGGTCCCTCTAATCACACTCTTTGGCAGATCCAGTGTACCTCTGAAGTCCCAGTACCCTGCAAAATGTAAGGATTCCATTATTATTGGAGAACACAAAGATGACAAGGCTATGTGCCTTAACACCATTTTAATCGGTAATCCCGAGTGCAGCAAGGGACATATCTTCCATCTCTTAAATGTACTTGCCCATTGTGCTTCCATGCACTGTCAGCTGATGTGGAGGCAGGTTGCTAAGCAAGTTGCCTTGTGGCTTTGGATAGCCTCAGCAGTCATCCTCTGGCTGCCTGAGGCCAGGAGGGCCCTGGTGTATGAAGGGCTTCCTACTAAAGTGTAGGACTCTCCTCTGACCAAGTTAACAGTTGATGTTACTGAGAAGACACCACCAAATCCAAGAGCTCCCTGAGAGGAGCACCCAGGCAACCATATCATCTCCTTTTTGGGGCTTATTTGCATCTCCCCACTCACATGAGAAGTCCTCTATTGGAGTCAAGCCTTTTCTTTAGCATTGTGAGCAGTGCCCTCCTGCAACCACATAAATGACCATCGTTGATGGCTTGACAAGACAAGCACCAACATTATGCTGCTGGAAAACTGACTGTCCATCATGGGGCCACAGGACTGCCTCTTGCATGTGGTCACTCAGAAGAAGCAGACCAGGTGCCACCAGGGTACATTGAGCCATTGAGTGACAGGCTACCATGCCTATGACAGACAATGTAGGTGCCTGGTCCCATTGCAACTAATTGAGTTCCTTTTCTACCAATCTCACCCTCACATGTAAAGCTGTAGTTTTAAGTTGTATGCAGTGCACTCCCCTCAAAAGATTGGATGATGTTCTTGTGACACTGCAGCCAACTTCAAGGGATGACCCAAGGAAACTGTTGACCTCCTCTGCCATCTCCGTCCTCCTGTCCCAGGGGAAGAGTATCTTGCTCGAGCAGACAGACGGGGAAACTGCAGGGAGGCATAACTGACTGTGTGACCACCCAAGATTGTCCTCTGCCCTGCTAGCATTTCCAGCGATGTTACCTCATGCCATCATCACCAGCTAACTAGGCATCTCCTCTGCCTCCTAGCTATGAATTGGCCAGCTGACACAGAATTCCATTATTCAGAACCTTCCCCATCCTCTGCCCAGTGACAGGATCTTAAGCCTTGTAGCAAAATTCCGTCCAAAATTTCTAGGTCCATGGGGATTGAGATTTGTGTCTGTCAATGGCTGTGAAAGATTTCTGGCTTCACCAAAAACCTAAAAGAACAATTCAAAGGGTAACTGACTTCAGTCTCTCTGTCATGAATGGTGTATGTCCTCAACAGAAAATATCGAGTATAAAATATCAGGCAGCTTACATCTCAGTATAATGTTATTTAAAATACTACCAACCACAATACCTTACACACACTGTGAAGACAATGCAAAGAAAAGGGGGAAAAAATGATAGATTTCTTTCATATTGGTGTTCTATGAATAACTGTAAATCATAGACCTTATCGGTCCTAACAGCTGTGTTCAGCTAGGCTAGTTTTGAGGGTGGATAAGAGGATTTATGTCGGTGGATCACTAGAGGGTAACTATATTCCCACCAACTGCATTTTTTTTTGTCAAAATGCCCTTGCACTTCATTTGACAGAATTTTAATATAAATGCCATTTATTAGATTTGCCTCTGATTTTTGTTAGATGAATGAGAGGGGAAAAGTAACACAATAAACGTTCTTTTAAAAAAATGGGTGTTTCCACCTTTATTGTTGATAGTCTGCATGAATACCCTTCTCTAACTGCCCATGTAACACACTTTCTTTGCATCCCTGGTATCTATAATTGGATTATGTTACTAAGCATGCCCTAAAGGGAGTTCGACTTTTTAAATTAATCTATCTGAGTCATTTTAACTTCCACTTGTCACTGCAATGATTACACAATGGAGCAAATAAATCTTTCAGGAAGAATGCTGATATTTGTCCTCTACAAATGTAAGATTATAAGTATAATTTTACTGCAAATCATGTTATTTGGGTTAGCTATGAGGTGTATCACTGAGCTGCCTATTGTGGTGTTGTCTGTCCATGTTGGCTATTTCTGTCCGCGTTCTCCCAGAGGGGATGAATCTGCACAGTGTCATTGGAAATAATTTCATGCATTGGTGCAGCCCCTTGAAACTAATTTAACATCTGATTACTTTCCTTCCTCCCATCTCAGCTAGAAACCTTTCCCTGCCTTTCAGAATTAGGCTCATTGTTGAATGGGTAACTGTTCAAACTGCGTTTTGTTCCAATATCAGCTGTGAGCATTCTTACCTCTTAGCCAGAAGGTGTTCAATTCCCTGCCTGCTTCAAGGAATTGAATATAGAATCTTGCCTGATACACTGGTGCAGCGCAGTAAGGAAAACTTGGTGCTCGAATGAATGTCTGGGTTCTCAACCAAGAATACAGAATGAACCTTGGCTGAGGACCCATGAATTTATTTAGTCTGTTGATACAACTGAGCCTCAGAGAAACCATTGATTGATTCACAGCTCTGGCTATCTGATCTTTGCTGGTGATTGTGCAATGTTTATTTTAGTTAAGATGGTTCCAGTGCTTGCAGTTTTTGCTACTAAACCTTTAAAGGATCTGGGTGATTGGCATTTTATTACCCTATAGAATGAGGACTTTTTTAATATAGTGGAAAGTTATGAATGAATGTCTGTTTTTTAAAAAGATATTATACATTCTATTGTCACAATAGTTCATCGGTTCTATACCACTGGGTCAATGGACATGGATGTGCTACAGATTAGCACAGGGGCATGAGAAGCCAGGGGAGGATGCCTGAACATAGTTTGGCATAGGGGACATGTCAGGCCATGAGGTGGTGGGTGGAACGGCTAACCTTGGCATGATCATCATGAAGGATCATAGCCCATGCATGGGAGGTATGAGTTGGCATTGATGGGATATTGGGAGTGTGTGAGGGTGAGGGGGTGTGTGGGGTGAATATTGGGTGGTCTTTCTTTTTTATTTTAACTGGATTGAAATCTCACAAACCGAGGTGACCCTTTAAACTGCCTCCCTTGACACCTGACAGCCCCTATGGACTGCCTCTGACCTTTACCTTTGGTTGGCCAGGCCAACTCCATCTGACCCACACCCACTGCATCCCCCTCCCTGCCCTCCAAACCTGCCTGCCCCCTCCAATCCACACCAGAAATTTTCCCAACTCCTGCTACCTGCCTTAAAGATGAAAATCTTGGCCTATGCAACAGAAGTAGGAGTTGAATCCACACATCCAGTTGAAGAGCAGAACATATGGTTAATAGCAAAAGAACCTTACTCATTGGGCTGGATTTTTGTCTCCCAATGGAGGTGCGAATGTCCTGAAATGCTGAAGTTCATTTTTTTTTTGCTGGAAATTTTTTTTTAACCTTACGTCATTTATGTGCAGCCTTTTCATGGGTTGGGAAGGCTTTGCATGGAAAACACAAATACACTTCTTCTAAGGTCTGGGTCCCCATTTTGAGAACCACAGGAAAGTAGCATTTTCTCTCGCACACAATTTTCATGTGCTGTGGTGGGAGTGGGAAGTCCTAAACTAATACCTGCTTGGAGAGTTTATGACCACTAGGGGAAAACAGCTGAAGAGTTTGAAACATTCTGAAAGGATAGAGTAAACAATTTGACACTTTCAAATGTGAATATTAGATGCTGTGTTGTATTGGAGATGTGTCCTAATGCGCATATTCATTATTGAGATCTGCCCTGCAGACATACTTTTAAACTTACATTGATCACCATTGTGTAGATGATGCATTACAGTAACCTTTCTCAGAGAAAGTGTCATAATACATTAATATGTAAAATTATTTGGCAGGGAGAAGGGAGTGAGCTAGAAGTTGTGGTACTTATTGGTGCTAACGATAAGGAGAGGGCAGGTAATGGCTCCTTTTGTCAGACTTTCAGGAGCAAGTGAGCGAGATAAAATGTTGGATCTCGACGGTAGTAATCTCCTGATTACTCCCAGTGCCACATCCGAGAGACTGTGGAAATAGGAAAATAGGGGGCACCAATACCTGATTGAAGCATGGTGCAGGAGGAAGGACTTCCGATTCTTGGGACATTGGGATCAGATCTGAGGCAAGCGAGGCCTATTCAAAAGAAATGGATTACTCCTCCATTGGACTGGGGTTAATGTCCTCACAGGGAAGTTCACTGGTGTGGTGGGAAGGGTTTGAATTGAATTGATAGTGGGTAGGCACCAGCAAATAGACAAAAGCAAGAGGAATAAGGTGCATAAAGTAAGAGTATTGGATAGTGCTGGAAAAAGCATATTTGATAGAAGCAGACTAAGAAGTACTACGAGGAATAGAAATACAGATTTAGAACACGTGCATGAACGCGCACTAATTGTGGTGAATACATTGGTGAGCTGCAAGTATAAATAGCAATGTGGGAATATATTTTAGTGGCAACAGCAGAAATGTGGCTTAAAAATTGCAAGAACTGGATGCTTAAGGTTCAAGGATATGAAGTGCTCAGAAAAGATGAGGGACGAAAATGAAAGGTGAAGGCAGTATTGATTAGAAAAGACATTGCAATGTTGGAAAACTACCTCAACAGCAACATGTATATTTATGTTGTGCTTTTAACATAATGAAGCACCCCAAGCTGCCCTACAGAGCGTTATAAAACAAAATTTGATACTGAGGCATATGAAGTGAAGTGACCAAAAGCTTGGTCAAAGAGATAGGTTTTAAGGAGTGTCCTAAAGGAGGGAAGTAAAGAGAGAGGTGTCAGGAGGGTATTCCAGAGATTTGGACCCAGTCAACTGAAGGCCAACCACCAATGGTGGGGGGATTAAATGATCAAGAGATGAGGAGTACAAGGCTATGGAGAGATCTGATAGTAAGGAGATTTTCTATTCAAGGCATTATTTAACTGGGAACCAAAGAAGGACTGTGAGCAAAGGGATGGTAGATGGTAGATTTGCTGCAAGTTAAAACATGGAAACAGAGTGTTGGATGGCCTCAAGTTTACACAAGTTGGAAGGTGGGAGAGCAGCCAGCAGTGCATTGGGATAGTCCAGCCTGGAGTTTAAGGAAGGCTTGAATGAGGGTTTCAGCAGTGAATGAACTGAGACAGGGGCATTGTTGGACAATGTTATGCAGATCAAGAGAATGATGGCATTGGTCTTCTCAGCCAACATGCTTCAAATGTTGCTGGATTTCTAATAAGAATATGGCACAGCAAGATTTAGCAACGCAATAAATGTCAATCGAAAAGCTCAAGCAGCAACATATTCATCATCTGTCGCTGAGGGTGGGTTTCAGTGAATGGAAGTGTAAATTAATGAATAAACTTCAATCTACGATTATTTTAAACTGTCATATCCCTCTTCAAGGTTTGAGATTATTTTTGTCAGTTTTATCACCGTGTGTGATCTATGAATTCAAGCCATTCCAAGCTACTGCACTGTAAATTATTAATGCTTTCGAAACAAAATTATCTTTGACTTTTATTTTCATGGATTACAGGGGCATGAAATGAACTAAGCACGATAGTCTTGAATTTTGAAACTTATTGAAAAGATTTTGGCTTGAATGAGAATGAAGATCACAAATCATTGCAGACAGCAAAAGCATTACAGAAATTATATAATGACATGTTGCCTTTCGCATGAGCAGATGGGCCTAAAATGTTTTTAATGTACATGTATTTCAATTTACTTCTTATTGATGGAAACAATTGTAATTAGCAATGAGATTAGAGTTGTTAGAAAAGGTCTGTTTCCTGTGTTTGTGACGTGTGTTGGGTTAGGTGCGTTGGCCATGCTAAATTCTCTCTCAGGGTAACCGAACAGGCACCGGAGTGTGGCGACTGGGGAATTTTCACAGTAACTTCATTGCAGTGTTAATGTAAGCCTACTTGTGACTAATAAATAAACTTGAAACTTGTATTTGCTTTCGTGACGTTGAACACTGGGAGAACCAGAAAAGGGAGTCCTTTAAACTCTAAAAATGATCTCATTAAATGGTCTCTTTGTTTACGATTTACATAGATGATTTGGAGTTGGGGACCAAGTGTAGTGTGTCAAAATTTGCAGATGGCATTAAGGTGCTTGGCAGAGCAAAATGTGAAGAGGACACTGAAAGTCTGCAAAGGGATATAGATAGTCTGAGTGGGTGCGCAAAGGTCTGGCAGATGGAGTACAATGTTGGTAAATGTGAGGTCACCCATTTTGGTAGCAATATTGACTTATTATTTAAATGGTAAAAAATTGCAACATGCTGCTGTGCAGAGGGACATGGGTGTCCTTGTACATTAATCACAAAAAGTTGGTTTGCAGGAGCAGCAGGTAATTAAAAAGGCAAATGGAATTTTGTCCTTCATTGCTAGAGGGATGGAGTTTAAAAACAGAAAGATTATGGTGCAGCTGTACAAGGTGCTGGTGAGGCCGCACCTGGAGTACTGTGTACAGTTTTGGTCTCCTTACTTGAGAAAGGATATACTGGCATTGGAGAGGGTGCAGAGAAGATTCACTAGGTTGATTCTGGAGTTGAGGGGGTTGGCTTATGAGGACAGACTGAGTACACTGGGACTATACTCATTGGAATTCAGAAGAATGAGGGGAGATCTTATAGAAACATATAAGATTATGAAGGGAATAGGTAAGATAGAAGCAGGGAGGTTGTTTCCACTGACAGGTGAAACTAGAACTAGGGGGCATGGCCTCAAAATAAGGAGGAGCAGATTTAGGATTGAGTTGAGGAGGAACTTCTTCACCCAACGTGGTGTGAATCTGGGGAATTCCCTGCCCAGTAAGCAGTTGAGGCTATCTCATTGAATGTTTTTAAGGCAAGGATAGATAAATGTTTCAACAGTAAAGGAATTAAGGCTTATGATGAATGGGCGGGTAAGTGGAGCTGAGTCCATGAATAGATCAGCCATGATCTTATTGAATGGCAGAGCAGGCTCGAGGGGCCAGGTGGCCTACTCCTGCTCCTAGTTCTTTTGTTCTTATAAATTAAAAGCAAATTACTGTGGATGCTGGAATCTGAAACCAAAAGAGAAAATGCTGGAAAATCTCAGCAGGTCTGGCAGCATCTGTAAGGAGAGAAAAAAGCTGACGTTTGGAGTCCATATGACCTTTTGTCAAAGCTAAAAGGCATAGAAAGTTGGAAATATTTATACTGTGGGGTGAGGGAATGAAAGATGAGTCATAGCCACAAAACAAGGGGAAAGGCTGCTAATGGCAGCCCATAGAGAGAATAGAAGGTGTAAATGGTCAAATGGCAGAGAAGCTGAAATCAGAGGGTAAACTGTGACAGATGAAGATGTGTGGGGAGGGGTGAGATGGGTGGGAGAGGAGGTAAAATTGAGAAAAAGAGGGAAATTCCAAAACGAAGTGGGAGAAAAGGTAAGAAAAGGGGGCATAAAGTAGGGGGAAAGAGTGGAGGGAAAGTAAAATAAAGAAAGACAATAAAGAAATAAAAGGTAGAGAACAGTTAAAAACGATTTTCCCCCTTCAGTCCAGCGGGGTTGGGCTGCTAGCTCCCTGAAAATGGGGAGCTATAATAATCCCTGCTGGAGTGAACAAACTCTGGTGAGGGTGGAGATACTAGTGGGCCCAGAGACTTCAGTCCAGAACCTGCTAGTTGTATTTAAAATATATTTAAATCAGCTTTTAAATCATTCATGCCGCTCCCCACCGATTTCCGGCGCGGATGTGATGTTGTTGGAAATCTGGCACTGGGAGGCGTTGTCAGGGTAGGATGTCCAATGTGGATCCCATGGATCAGGTGCCGCTGGAATCACCTGGCCCACTGCACTAAAAAATTAGCAAAGCAGGATGGGGGAATCGCTCCCCTATGTGTGTTCATCCTATCTTTGCCCCTCATGATATTATACACCTCAATAAGGTGTATAAATATACCCCTCATTCTCCTAGGTGCCAAGGAATAAAGTCCTAACCTGGCCAAACGCTCCCTGTAACTCAGGCCCACTAGTCCTGGCACCATCCTCGTAAATCTTCTTGCACACTTTCTAGTTTATCAATGTTTTTCCTATATCTGGGTGACCAAACGTGTACACAATACTCCAAGTGCAGCCTCACCGATGACATATACAACTGCAACATAATGTCCCAACTCCGATACTCAATGCTCTGACTGATGAAGGTCATTGTGCTAGATGCCTTCTTCACCAACCTGTCTACCTGTGACGTTGCTTTCAATGAACTATGTACTTGTACTCCGAGGTCCACCTGTTCCTCAACACTTCCCAGGGCACTACCATTCACTGTATCAGTCCTACCCTGGTTTGACTTTCCAAAATACAACAGCTCACATTTATATGTATTGAAATCCATCCATGAGGAAATTGTGTTTCCGAGGGTAATGCTGTTGATGTGACGTACATCCAAAAGTCTTGTGGCTTCCAAAAGGCATTTGGTAAAGAGCCTCACAACTAACTTGTGAGCACAGATTGAACTCATGGAATAAAATGGACAATAGCAACATGGATTTGAAATTGACTGAGTGACAAGAAACAGCGAGTCGTGGTTAGCGGTTGTTTTCCATACTGAAGAAATATTTATAGTGGAGTTCCCCAGAGTTAGGACCCTTGCTCTCACTGATATATATTAATGACAACGGCCTTGTTGTACAGAATACAATTTCAAAATTTCTGGGCGATACAAAACTGTGAAGTGTTTTTGAACTGTGTGGAGGATAGTATAGAACGTCAAAAGGACAAAGACAGGTTAGTGGAATGGGCAGACAAGTGGCAAATGAAATTTAATGCAGAGAAGTGTGAAGTGATTTGTTTTGGTCAGAAGAATGGGGGACAGTCAATAAAAAATCAAGGATACAATTGTAAAAGGGATGCAGGAGCAGCGGGGCTGGGTGTATATGTACATAAATCATTGAAGGTGGCAAGGCAGGTTGAGAATGGTAAATAAAGCATATGGCATTTGGGCTTTATCAATAGGGGCATTCTTTACAAAAGCAAGAAAGTTATATTAAATCTGTAGAAAACACTGGTTTGGCCTCAATTGCAGTATTGCTTCCAGTTCAGGACCCTACACATTAGGAGGGATGTGGAAGTATTAGAGAGAGTGCAGAAAAGATTCATTTGAATGGTTCCAGGAGTGAGTAATTTCGGTTATGCAGAAAGATTGGAGAAGTTGGGATTATTATCCTTGGAGAACAGATGAGAGGAGATTTCGCTGAGCTGTCCAAAGTCATGGGTGATCGGAATAGAATAGATGGGGAGAAACTGTTCCCATTGGTGAAAGGATTGAACACCAGAGGGCACAAAGTTAAAATAATTGGCAAAAGAAATGGCGACATGAGGAGAATCATTTGCACGCAGTGGATGATTAAGATCAGGAATGCTCTGCCTGAGAGTGTGTTGGAGACAGGTTCAATTGAGGCATTCAAGAGGGAATTGGATCTGCTATCTGAAAAGGAAGAGGATGTGGTATGAGATGAATTGCACCTTCAGAGAGCCAGCACAGACATGATGGGCTAAGTGTCTCCTCCTGTGTTGTAACCATTCTGTGATTCTATAAAATTGAAAATTCCATGTGGAGGAAATAAACATTCAAAGATCATAAAAGCTAATCATTGCGAATGCTGGAATCTGAAACAAAAACGGAAAATGTTGGAAACTTTCAGCTGGTCTGAAAGCATCTGTGGAGAGAGAACAACTTTTGGCTCTCTCTCCACAGATGGTGTCAGACCTCCTGAGATTTTCCAACATTTTTCGTTTTTGATTCAAAGATCATAGTTGCAATCTTTGTAACCGTCAACAGTTTCAATAACTGAGTTTAAACCTAGCCTTGGAACATTATATTAGGCCACTGTCAGACCTTCAAGTCTTATTAGGGGTGAAACTGAGTTCATTATTGCCCATTCTTTAGGCACGATGAGGCCCTTTAATCATCCAAAATGGCGTCCCTTACCAGCTTGCTCAGTTCTGATCGGAACTGCACCAGACGCCAAATTGGTCAACCACACTAACCCCCTCTCACGCACCAGTGCTACTTAAAGGGATGATTAGCTGCTCACAAATTAGTTACTGGCCTCGTTCTTCTGATTGTTCCTGCAGTTCTATGAGTTTAATTGATAAAGAATGGTGTCAAAGATGCTGACTTAATTTTTTGCTGACTTAAAAGGTTTCTGAACAAACCAGTTGCTCTCAAACATGTGTGAAGTAGTGAGCCTTCCTCTTAGCATTGAGTTTGACTGAGAGAATGAAGGTAGTCCACCCAGAGCAGGACAAGCTACTGGAAGATAGGGGAGGATGGGCAGAAGAAGGGCTCTCAACATGAGGTCATATCTGCGGAAAGTGTTTACAGAGCAATTCTTCAACCTGAAATTCAGCAATGATTAATGCCTGAGATGTTTTGTGTTGCTGGGCTGAAATCTGCACTTTTGCCTGTGGCTGACAAGGTGTCCGTGGCTGCGAGCTTTGATGATTCTGGCTCCTTCTAAACATCAGTTTGCAGTGTATTACTGAATAAAGGAGGTCACTGGGCCTCTCCATGCAAAGGGAGATAACTGGCTTTTGTTCCCACTGGCCAGAGGCAAGCTGATAGAATGAGTAGGAGAGTTTACATGGATTGCAGGCTTCTTCATGGTTCTGGGTACAACTGACTGCAGCACATTGCGTTGTGTGCACTTTGCGTCAACTCTGCCATGTGCCATACCCAAAAGGGATTCCAACTACTCAACCTCCAGCTGGTGCGAGGCCATTGACAGGGAATCATGCAGGTCAATGCCCAATCTCCTGGCAGCAATCATGATATGTTCATTCTTTGGCATTCCATCATGCTGGCTGCACTTCAACCACTGTGGCAAACAAAAGGCTGGCTACTGATGACAAAAGTTATCTGCTGACTGCCGCAAGCAATCTTAGTAGATTGCAGTATTTATATTGTTATGTACAGGAGGGAGTCAATTTACACTGCTCTGATTTCCTCGCACTCCATCCATAAACAGGAAGGTTTTTTTTTCTGATTTCCCCCTTTGCAAACAGTGGCGTATTTTCCCCAAACCCTGAAATTTAGAGTGTTGCAACCCTCTATGAATAACTTATGCAGCAAACCCGAGGTATGATAAAATAAAAAGCAGTGCTTTATTCTTATATACACACATATTTTGTAACATCCACCCTTTCATACTCACACAACTAATGGGGTATAAAGAAAAAGGAAGAAGGTTTAGTGCACGAACATAAGTATGAGTTTTACATGCGTCTGTGATAAACCACTGTAGCTTATTGCCTGTGTGTGTGTGTGACATGCCTGGACACACTCCTGGCGGCCCTGCCTGAGATTCCTCCCCCCTGGTCTAGGTATAAAGGTGACTGCTCCCAACCCCCTTGCTTCAGTCGCCGGACCAGTTCATCAGCATGGGTGTGCTCCAAGTCTTTTGCGAATAAAAGCCTATTTGTTCTTGCATACAAACTAGTCTTTGCTTAATTGATAGTGCATCAGCGTCCAGAGCGCAGAATCAAAAATCAAATGGAATCTTCCTTTAGAGGGGAAGTTAGCTGATTCTGTCTTTCCCAAAGAGAGGTTTCCATGATGGGAGAAGACACATAGAGAATATTCGGCTTGAAGGCACAAGTTCCAAGGTTCCAGACTTGATTTATTATTGTCACATGTATTGGTAAACAATGAAAAGTATTGTTTTTTTGCATTCATTTGTGGGTTCAGCTCCAACAATACTCAAGAAGCTTAACACCATCCAGGACAAAGCAGCCTGCTTGATTGGCATCTCATCTACAAACATTCAATCTCTCCACCACCAACGCACAGTAGCAGCAGTGTATCCTATCTACAAGATGCACTGCAGCAATTCACAAAAGATCCTTGGACAGCACCTTTCAAACCCATGACCACTTCCATCTAGAAGGACAAGAGCAGCAGATACATGGGAACACCACCACCTGCAAGGTCCCCTCAAAGCCACTTGCCATCCTGACTTGGAAATATATCGCCGTTCCTTTGCAGTCGCTGCGTCAAAATCTTGAATTCCTTCCCTAATGACATTGTGCGTCAATCCAGCATCGCTGGCTGGCCAGCATTTATTGCCCATCTCTATTTGCCCTTGAGAAGGTGGTGGTGAGCTGCCTTCTTGAATCACTGCAGTCCGTGTGCTGTGGGTTGACGCACAATGCCATTAGGGAAGGAATTCCAGGATTTTGACCCAGCGACTGCAAAGGAACGGCGATATATTTCCAAGTCAGGATGGCAAGTGGCTTTGAGGAGAACTTGCAGGTGGTGGTGTTCCCATGTATCTGCTGCTCTTGTCCTTCTAGATGGAAGTGGTCGTGGGTTTGGAAGGTGCTGTCTAAGGATCTTTTGTGAATTGCTGCAGCGCATCTTGTAGATAGTACACACTGCAGCTACTGAGCGTCGGTGGTGGAGAGATTGAATGTTTGTAGATGAGATGCCAATCAAGCGGGCTGCTTTGTCCTGGATGGTGTTACGCTTTTTGAGTGTTGTTGGAGCTGAACCCATCCAGGCAAGTGGAGACTATTCCATCACACTCTTGACTTTGTAGATGATGGATAGGCTTTGGGGAGTCAGGGGGTGAGTTACTCGCCACCGTTTTCCTAGCCTCTGACCAGCTCTTGTAGCCACTGTGTTTATGTGGTGAGTCCAGTTGAGTTTCGGGTCAATGGTAACCCCAAGGATGTTGATAGTGGGGGATTCAGTGATGGTAACACCATTGAATGTCAAGGGGTGGTGGTTAGAGTGTCTCTTATTGGTGATTCTTGCGCACTACATAGGCAAAGCATACCGCTCATAGAGAAGGAAAGGAGAGAGCACAGAATGTAGTGTTACAGTCATAGTGAGGGCGTAGAGAAGGATCAACTTAATATAAGGTAGGTCCATTCAGAAGTCTGATGGCAGCAGAGAAGAGTCGGTTGGTACGTGACCTCAGACATTTGTATCTTTTTCCCGATGGAAGAAGATGGAAGAGAGCATGTCCGACCTGCATGGGGTTCTTGATTATGCTGGCTGCTTTTCCGAGGCATGCATTTAAATTAACTTATTGGGCTGCATGCCCAACTTTACCAACACTTCCCCCTTTATCACCGCATTCGCCAATCCAGAATTGGCGCAAAACAGACATGCTCCACATAAGTCCAATTCGGGCGCTCCATCAGAGAGAGTTAGTGAGAAGGTAAGTGCCTCGTGTCCGACGGCTGTCTGCTGCTTAAGGGGGTCCTTTCATTGTGGCCATTTTGTTTCTCGAGTCGGTTGGGCCTCTGCAAATGTGTGTGGGGGGGGGGGGGGGGGCTATTGCTCAGCAGGGTGTCCGATGTCCGATTTGCAGCATGGACCCGGGTCTCAGTACTGACCTCGGGTCTTTTGGATGCTGCTGGGTCCTAGTGCACTCAGCACTCTGTCAGCTGAAGTATGTGTACAAAGACCTTGCAAATTGCACTGCTGCAGCCTCTCAACTTTCCAAGAAGCTGTGATTCTGGGAGCATGTGGCCGGGGGAATGAGGGGTATTATGATTCTGGGGAACACGTGGCTGGGGAATAGGCAGTATGGACAGTGACTGTTGATGTGCTAGGGGCAAGCCGTGTTCCTTAACCTCTCCTTATCTCCAACCAACTCCCCCCTCCCCCACCTTCAGTGTGACGAGATGGCTTTAGCTGTCCTTTTGGTTGCTGCTAGAGCTGAGAAGGACGAGCTGGAGGAAGAATTGTGGGCACAGGAGGCTCAGGCCTTACCACTTGCTGGAGTAGAGGGAGACGACCACCAGAAGCAGGAGGTGGCCGTCATTTGCTCAGAGTGGGGGGATGCAGGAGAAGGAGGGGGCAGAGACCCCGGCAGTTCCATGCATGAGATGTGTGCCGCTGACGTCTCCACCTCCGAAAGGAGACAATGCAACACCTGTACCACCTGTTGCAGGGCCTGGCACCTAGGGGTAATGAGAGGGACACCCACTCTCGGTGGCTGTCAAATTGACGGATACTCTGAACTTATATGCAAATGGCCCCTTCCAGACCCCGAGCAGAGATATATGTGGCAGTTCCCAGTCAGCTGTGCACATCTGTGTCAAGAGGTCACTGAAGCCCTGTACGCCCGGGCTGAGCAGGACATCAAATTTAACCTGAACCAGGCCCATCAGGAAGCCCAGGCTACAGGGTTCGCAGCCATTGCGGGGATGCCTAACGTACAGGGGGCCACCTGCAGAATCCACGAAGATTCATCAACAGGAATGGGTTCCACTCCCTGAATGTGCAACTGGTGTGTGACCACAGTATGAACATTATGCACATCCGTGCGAGACACCCAGGCAGCGTGCACGACAGCTTCATTCGCAGGAGCTTGGACATCCTGGAAGCCTTTGAGGAGGAGCCCAGGCTGCGGGGCTGGCTCGTGGGTGATATGGGTTACCCGCTTTGGACATGACTGATGATGTCTGTGCAGAGGCCTGTGACTGAGGCAGATACCCGCTATAATGAGGCCCATGTAGCCACCCACGTGATAGTGGAGAGGTGAACTGGGCTTCTCAAAATGCGATTCCGATGCCTGGACCGTTCTGGCGAGGCCCTACAATACAACCCAGTGATCTCTTCCCGCAGTGTGGTGGTGTGCTGTGCCGACCACAACCTGGCACAGCAGAGAGGTGACATATTGGAGGAGGTGGAGGCCGACCAGCCGTCATCGCTGAGGAGGATGACCAGCAGGAGAAGGAGGAAGAAGAGGAGGAGGAAGAAGAGGAGGAAAAGCACGCCAAGCAATACGACCCAGGCACTGGAGGGCTGGCAGCTCAAATGAGGTATGTAAGAGCGGCGAGGAAGGCCCTGATCACCAGGCAGTTCAGTCATTAGGGGCTTGTGTCTGTGGGTTCCACCCCCCCCCCCCACTCCAAAGTCATTCTATCTCCTGCAACATTGTCACATCAGAGTGGTGGGCTTGGGCATGCTGGGATTTCGCTGTGGCCTGCTGTGACTCAGCCTTCACTTGGAGCCTGCCGCTCATGTTGAGGATCCCCTGCCCCAGGCTTTCCACTGCAGATGTCACCCATGCATTGTTGGCCTGGGAAGCATGAAAGACAGGCAATAGCTGGTCCGCCTGAAAGCTTTGGGACTCCTCACAACGGCCTCTCAGTCGGTCCAATGTGGCCGTCAGCCCCTCCTGCATTCCCTGGCTCTGTTGCTGCATCTCCAGCAGCTGAGGGAGAAGTGATCTCAGAGGCCCAGCATGTAGCCTGGGGCCAGCTGAGTCCTCGCCTCCAGCAGGCCCCCGCATGCCAGAGGCCTCGGACATTCCCTCCTCCATCCGATGTACATTATCAGGTGTGTTGTGCTCACCAGAGAGTGACCCAGAAGCCTCACCACTAACTGGACCCACCGACGTGTCAGTATCTGGGATGGTGAGTTATGAGGTGGGAGCTGACGCCAAAACGATGCCACCCTCGGAGGTTCCTTCACCCATATCCTCTGAGGACTCGTCTGAGCTGTCTTGACCAGGATGGGCAAGAGCTGCAGTACGGGCCTGGAGTCCAGAAAGCCCCGGGGCATCCGGATCTGTCCCTGTCCCACAGGACACAATGTTCAGTGCAAGGGAGGGAGTGGAATCCGGGATGCAAAAAACACGATTCACATTTCATCATCGAACATAGAACAAAGCACAAAGAAGATTACATCACAGGAACAGACTCTTCAGCCCTCCAAGTCTGCAGCCACCAGACTGCCCATTTGAATTTTAATACCCTAGAGGGGAATTTGGCCACACAGTCCATAGAAACCATAGAAACCCTACAGTGCAGAAGGAGGCCATTCGGCCCATCGAGTCTGCACCGACCACAATCCCACCCAGGCCCTACCCCCACATATTTACCCGCTAATCCCTCTAACCTACGCATCCCAGGACTCTAAGGGGCAATTTTTAACCTGGCCAATCAACCTAACCCGCACATCTTTGGACTATGCAGTCATAGGTGTATAAGGAGTATAGTAAGGGTATAGTATAGCATGGTAAGGGGCACAGAAGTTTGCACTTTTGATGAGGGACAGAGTTCTTTCTGCTGCCTCCTGTTTAATGGCAGGCCATTGCCTGGAGTCCTGTTCTCATTGGAGGTCAAACAGTAACTGACCATAAGGTTCAGGAGCTATATAATTATAGGATGTCAGCAGGCCAAAGTCTCAGTCATGTGATACTGGTTTTTGGTTGCTAACCAAGGCCTTCTTGTTGAAAGCATTGTGTTATAACTGTTAATGCTTAGGCCATTAGTACCATTGTTGAAGATTAGAATCTTTGTTCAAAGTTGGCTGGAGCAGACTGACCACCTGCTGGGCCACTGTGTTAGCTTGGCTGGAATGTTTATGCGAGTATATCCACTCCATCTGACGAAGGGGCAGCGCTCCGAAAGCTCATGGCATTTGCTACCAAATAAACCTGTTGGACTTTAACCTGGTGTTGTTAAAACTCTTACTGTGTTTACCCCAGTCCAGCGCCGGCATCTCCACATCATGTTTATGCGATGCAGAGTGTTACATTCCAGACATTTGAGGCATTTTGTTCACTTTGAAATGGCTTAGAAACTTGCCAAATCCAGCAGTCATCTTGTCAGCTCAGCAAATGTCATTTTGAAAAACACAAAAGCAAGTCTTTATAAAGCAGTCCAGCTGATGAATATGTTCCTTCATATCTCAACCATGACAGTTAATTGTGGAAGAATGAGTCTAAAGCTAGTCTTTTACCTTATGTGCAGGTTTATTCTTAAGCCAGGTTTGCATAGAGTGACAGACTCCAAATTCCTTCCAAACCCCACTGTAGCAACTGTGTCCATTTATACTCTTTTTAGACCAAAACAGTTAACCAATTTAAATAAATTATTAAATAAAATAAACTGACGTACAAATTAAAAGAGCAGCCTCTTAAAGGGATACTGCATCAACCAAAAAAAAACAGAAGGGAAACTTAAAACATTAAATCAACATGTGATTAAAGAGGTTGATAAAACACTCCAGTCCCTGCGGTGCCCAGCAAGCATGGAAGATCTCAATGGTGCAGGTAGACACCGCATGCTCTCTTTCCAGGACATTCAGCCATGGATATTGATGTAGCTGCATCCATCTATAGGTGAGTCAATCCTTACCACCTCTCTTTAACAATGCAACTTGCTTAACAATTGCTCAGCAAAATAATTGCTGATGCATTGAGAACCACTGCTCTCCTAAAGCGGCAATTCCAAACCCACTGCCTGGACTGCTCCATAAGAGGCCTCTACAGACTGTGTCTCAAACTGCACAACCTTCTTATCAAGAGGTAACAGCCCTCGCCATCATCCATCAGGTGAGAAACTGAGGAGCAGGATGAAGAGGCAGAGAAGAGAGTGAAGAAGAGAGACTGCAAGCTCGGCTACCCCTTTCTGCCTGCGCTCTATGTGACAACTAATCAATGAACAATTCATCAGGAAGCTGAACTGCAATTCCCCATTCACCATCAGTCCCATTTTCCTTATTTTCCTCTGTCACTGACCATCATTGCTCTCTTTCCCATGATCCAAACATAAAAGCCAACACAGGACACAAATTCCAATCCAAATTTAAATCTTGAATTATATTATATTGCAGACAGAAATAATCATGTTTGTGCTTTCTGTTACTGCTGATTCTATATGCTTTTAGCTGACCTTAGTGCTGCCATCAGATATCTCCCCAATGGTTACAGCATGGTTGGTGGAAGGCTCTTGGCTTTCAGTGGAGAAGACTACAAATGACCATGGAGGGTGACCTTCAGAAGCTCTTGGGCCAAGAAGACCCAGGGTGCACCACCTTTGCCTGGACTGTAACTGCCAGGGTTGGCTGACAGACAGGTTTCAAGTAAGGGTGCTGGTGGAGGGATGAGTGTGGGAGAACAAATGTTGTCATCCAGAGAAAGAACAGCAAGGTCACAAGCCATGATGCACCTTCCATTCTCCTGGGCATTTCCTCAGCATTCCTGGCACTCTTAGTACCTTCTCAGCCTTCTGTATCCTCACTTACATTCCCTTTGTCCAATTCCACACCCCCTCTGTGCCCGCCAACGCCCCCCCCCCACCCCCTCACCACCCCAATTGTATAAATCTCTGTAGATTCTCTTTGCTCTGAGCTCTGACGAAGGGTCATCTAGATTTAAAACACTGGCTCTATTCTTTCCCCACAGATACTGTCAGACCTGCTGAGATTTTAAAGCATTTTCTGCTTTTGTTCCTGGTACTTTTGGAAAGCAGAATGCCGGAGCGCTGAGGCATGATGGAAGGTCCATTTTAGCAGCAGCTTCCAGGTCCACGTTGCCAGAGATCTGGCAGAAGTTTGAGTCTGTGTAGTACCAAGTTTATGATTGCATAACACAAGTTCTGATATTCCACTGCAGCACCCAGGCTTTGAGTAGAAGCTGCTTGTGCTGCACTGGGAGCTGAAACATCCACTATTAGATGTCCCATTATGGTTGGTTCAACAGTTGTACCGCTACAAGTAACCACCCTGTTTTTTTTATTCATTTATTGGATGTGGGCGTCACTGGCTGTGACAAAGTTTATTGCTCATTCCTAGCTGCCCTCCCTTTCAGAGGACATTTGAGTCAACCACATTGCTGTGGATCTGGAGTCACATGTAAGCTTACCGGGTAAGGACAGCAGATTTCCTTCTCTAAATACATTAGCGAACGTGATGGGTTTTTACATCAATCGACAATGGTAATCGTTAGATTTTCAATTACAGATTTTTTAAAATTAAATTCAAATTCGCCGTGGTGGGATTTGAAGCAGGGTACCAAAGTTTTGTGCTGGTTCTCTGGATTACTAATCCAGTGCTAATACTGCTACGCCACTGCCTCCACATGTTGGAAAGGTCAGGCTCCAAATTCTGAGCAAAGCCCAGTGCTAAATTCGTGCCAATATCTTCCACGCTGCTTGATACTGAACACAGACTTTCTGGCAGGCCAGTGGCACTAAGCATTTGGGTGACTATACCCATAAACGTCTTCTATAACCTGACCTATCAAAGTCACATCTGCGTCCTTAGCAGCGGAATTAGTGTGTGATCTCATCCTCTGGTGTGCTGACACCTTCATGTTCTCTCCCCTTGCCTTGGCTCCTGTACACATATGCCTCGGTGTCTCAGCATGTGCCCATCCGACAATCTCTAAATTACACTCAATCTCAATATCTGAGCTGATGGCTGTGACTGAGAAATTGAATGATGATGATGCTTAATTTCTTCAGTCTTTTTGCTCTGCCTGCATTACCTGAGCAGTGTTATTGTTCTTGGGTATCTTATAGGAAACATGGGACAAGGATAGAGTGTGAAGGAGTTAGACAATAAGGAAGTATATGATTAGCCCTTCTCTCTCATAAGATGTTTTTTATTCATCCGTGGGATATGGGCGTTGCTGGCTGGCCAGCATTTATTGCCCATCCCTCGTCCCCCTTGAACTGAGTGGCTTGCTAGGCCATTTCAGAGGGCAGTTGAGAGTCAACTACATTGCTGTGGCTCCGGAGTCACATGTAGGCCAGACCAGGTAAGAATGGCAGATTTCCTTCCCTAAAGGACATTAACGAACCAGATGGATTTTTCCGACAATCAACAATGGTTTCCTGGTCATCAATAGATTCTTAATTCCATTTTTTTTAATTGAATTCAAATTCCACCATCTGCTACAGCGGAGTTGGAACCCGGGCCCCCAGAACGTTAGCTGAGTTTCTGGATTAATAGTCTAGCGATAATACCACTAGGCCATCGCCTTCCCTGATCTAGTGGTATGAGGGAGAAATGGGATGAGATGAGGATGAACTACGCAGCTACCCTCATCTTCAATTGTGGACCAGCATCAGCTACATTTGATTTGATCTGATTTGATTTGATTTATTATTGTGACATGTATTAACATACTGTGGAAAGTATTGTTTCTTGCGCGCAGACAAACAAAACATATCGATCATAGAGAAGGAAACGAGAGAGTGCAAAATGTAATGTTACAGTCATAGCTAGGATGTAGAGAAAGATCAACTTAATGCAAGGTAAGTCCATTCAAAAGTCTGACACAGCAGGGAAGAAGCTGTTCTTGAGTCAGTTGGTACATGAGCTCAGAACTTTTTGTCTTTTTCCCGAAGGAAGAAGATGGAAGAGAGTGTGTCCGGGGTGCATGGGGTACTTAATTATGCTGGCTGCTTTGCCGAGGCAGCGGGAAATGTGGTCAGAGTCAATGGATGGGAGGCTTGTTTGCGTGATGGGTTGGACTACATTCAAAACCTTTTGTAGTTCCTTGTAGTCTTGGGCAGAGCAGGAGTCATACCAAGCTGTGGTACAACCAGAAAAAATGCTTTCTACGGTGCATCTGTAAAGGTTGGTGAGAATCGTAGCTGACATGGCAAATTTCCTTAGTCTTCTGAGAAAGTGGAAGCATTGGTGGGCTTTCTTAACTGTAATGTTGGCATGGGGGAACCAGGACAGGTTGTTGGTGATCTGGACACCTAAAAACGTGAAGCTCTCGACCCTTTCTACTTCATCATCGTTGATGTAGACAGGGGCATGTTCTCCTTTCTGCTTCCTGAAGTCGATGGCAATCTCCTTCGTTTTGTTGACATTGAGGGAGAGATTATTGTCGCCGCATCAGTTCACCAGATTCTCTATCTCATTCCTGTACTAAGTCTCGTCATTGTTTGAGATCCGACCCACTATGGTGGTGTCATCAGCAAACTTGAAAATCGAATTGAAGGGGAATTTGGCCGTACAGTCATAGGTGTATAAGAAGTATGGTAGGGGGCTGAGAACACAGCTTTGTGGGGCACCAGTGTTGAGGATGATCGTGGAGGAGGTGTTGTTGCCTATCCTTACTGATTGTGGTCTGTGAGTTAGGAAGTTCAGGATCCAGTCACAGAGGGAGGTGCCAAGACCCAGGCCACAGAGTTTAGAGATGCGTTTCATGGGAATAATAGTGTTGAAGGCTGAGCTGTAGTCAATAAATAGGAGTCTGACATGCGGAGATCATGATAATATCCAGGCAGCACCAGTTTGCGTAACTTTACTACTATCATGGCTGAGATCAGATAATTCAGACCAGGTCAAACGTGGAACTTTCCTAGCCATTCAGCTACTCATTGAGGCACCAGGGAAGCTTGTTTCTGTGCATTTATAAATCTGTGTTGAAATCTGTTTCTTCTAAATTACAAAAAACTTCCGTTGTTACATTGTAATATACTGTTCAGTTCTAATTTAATTATACATAATAAGTCAGTGGAATTCGGGAAATTAGCTTGACAATGACAAGAATTAGTAAAACGAAATTGCACAAATCAATTTACATGATCACAAAACCTAAAGTCAAGAATGCAAAAAGCAAACATCACATTAAAGATCACAACTGACAAATTACAACTACACCTATTTGCTTGTTACATATCCATTCCAAAAGTGGATGACTCATCTCTACTTCTGCTCTGATTAAAGTCCCCAGACTCATAGCTTCCTTTGGGTAACTTAAGAGATTTGAAGAAACAGAAGGGGCCCCAGGAGGCTGCAGCCCATGAAGTCTAATTAAATGTGATGGCATCCAAGCATTTCTATGAGGGGAAACGATCAAATGATGTACGTATTTAGCATCAGCGCTGCATTCCAAATGTAAGGTATTTGGTGATAAGGAACACTGTGGCTAATGCATATGCTTTCATTAGTAATAGGGTGAGCAATCATAGCAACCGTGCAAGTTGATAAATTTACAAAGCACTGCAGATGAAAGCCATCTTGAGCCACTCAAGTTATGTTTTGCCCGTAGCGATTTCACACAAACGTATTTTGAATAATCTGGTGCAGAATTGGCCGATTTACTTTGGAGGAAATAATTTTTTCTGTATAATTGCGTGACAGATCAGCCATCAAAGAGCTAAATGTCCCTAAAATTCTTGTAGCGCTGAAAGTCTTGCTGTGTGAGTTAGAAATGTTTACAGAAATGTGTGCTGAAGTATTGCTGTACATCTGTGTATCTCCAAATGTTTATTAGCATTTTGCAATAAACATGTTTATTAAATAGGTGTGAGATGTATTTGTTTATTTGTTTGTGGGATCAGTGAATCATTGGCAAGGCCAGCATTTGCTGCACACCCATAATTGTCCTTGAGAAAGCGGTGGTGAGTCACCTTCTTGAACTCCTGCAGTCCATATGGTGCAGGTTGTTGCGTATATCTGATTTAATATGATTTATAGGTTTTAGGAGTTTAACTTCTAGTTTTGGGAATATAATTTTTAAATGTAAGATAAATGGGGAAAACCTGGGGTTTGAGAAACGGGTAAGCAGCCTTAAGATAATTACAATTCGAAGGATTGTTCATGTTTCCTTAAAGGGTTGAGAGTTAGGTGGGTGAACTTTATAAACAAAAGCTAATCCTTTCTTAGCTTCATAATGGAACCAGTGAGTCTGGTAAGATATCAGTTGTTCCTGGTACTTAATTATTCATATGGTTTCCCAGAACACAGGGAAGGTTTGGGAATTGGAAAAAATCTGTTTAAATCTCCATTTGGAACATCCCAGGTATGCCACATTATCATGGGGATAGGTTGCAGGAATGTTTCTCTTTGGTTTTGTGTTTTATCTATGTGGTTTCTCACAGAAACAGTGAGTTGAAGTAACTGATGGATATCAGAAGTCAGGGGTTTTTCTGGAATGTTTGGAATAACTAAACAAGAATGCAGTGAGGCCTTCCCTTGAATTGAGAATTGCATAAGCATGAGCTGTTGAAGGAGAGAGTTGGATGGTTTCCTACCCAGATACTGTTGGAAATTCCCCAGTTAATTTCATGCTACAGCTAACTGGGAACCCTGAAGACAAGCAAAGTGAATTCCTGGGAGTTCTGGCATACTATTGTTAGTTCCAGGAGAAGTGAAAGCACACTCAAAATCCTGTAAAGTATAGTGGACCTTTGGGTGGAAATAACAGTAGATTTTGAAGTGGTTTCTTGAAACCTTCAGATCTGAAGTATATGTGTTTCTAAAATATAGCATCAAGTTAGTAATATTTGTTATGTTTAATGCACATACAGTGTAAGTATTTTGTTTAAAAGCTGAAATCTTAAGGCACATTTTTTCAGTTAATAACTGGAAGTTCCAATTGCTTTATAAAAGTTACTGGACTCCACCGAGATCATAACAAGGTGCACCCACAGTATAGTTAGGAAGGGAATTCCAGGATTTTGACCCAACGATAGTGAACGAATAAAGTTCAGGTTCCAAGTCAAGAAGGTGAGGAACTTAGAGGGGAATTGGCAAGTGGTGGAATTTCCAAGCATCTACTGCCTTTATCCTTCTCAATGGGGTTGTAAGATGAATTGAAGGAGTCTTGGTAACTCACTTAAGGTCAATGTGAAAAATAAAATCTACCTTTATCTTTAGAAAAAGTTATACTTCCTGTTGCAATGAAGAAGCTGTCATCTTCCACTTCAGTTATTTTTCTTCTCAAACTCTCCACTGATATTCTTTGAAGGGAAGGACTGTCTAAGTGCTGGAATAATCCCATTCACCTTGATCTCCACATTAGGAGGTAAAGTAATAATTTCATGCACGCCTGCCAGTTCCATGGATGCATAGAATCGCTACAGTGCAGAAAGAGGCAGTTCTGCTCATCAAGTCTTCATTGACTCTTTGAAGGAACATCCTACTCATCCCCTCCAATCTATCCCTGTAACCCTGTGTATTTACTACAGCTAATACACCTAACCTACACATCTTTGGACACTAAGGGCCTGATTTTACCATTTTGAGTCTAAGTGCTGAATCTGGGCGTCAAATAGATCCGAGTCTGGAATCCTCTTTCCAGCGTGCCCATACGCTTTTTGCCGGCTCCAGTCCGATTCGCACTGTGGGTGGGGCTTAGCGCTGGTGGACCGATCGAAGCTCTGAACTGCGCATGCGCAGTTCGAAAAAAAAATCTGAAGCAGCACGCTCGGGCAGGGAGAAAAAAGCAGAGAGAGCGGTTCTCTGACCCAAATCATCTGGGGGTGGGGGGGGGGGGGGTGGGGGGAGGTGGCGGTGAGAGGAGGAGAGGGGGTGGGAGGAGGAGAGGGGGTGGGAGGAGGAGAGGGGGTGGGACCCAGATCACCCTCTGGGGGGAGGAGTGGGGGGTGGGAGGAGGAGAGGGGAGCGGGACCCAGATCACCCTCTGGAGGGGGCGGGGGGGGGGAGGTGGCGGGTGTGGGAGGAGGAGAGGCGGTGTGACGGGTCCATCTGGCTCACCAAGTCAGTTACAATACTGCGTTCAGCATCTGCTGAACTATCTTGGATACAAAGGATAATGGCATTAGGGTTCTGCATGTAAGCCTTGCTTATGCTAAAAATTATATCCTTGGTGTCGGCAATCATTCCTGATGTTACAGTACTGATAGCACCAGGAAGATCAACCAGTACCATTCATTATCCTTTGTATCCAAGATGGTTCAGTCGATGCTGAACGCAGTATTGTAACTGACTTGGTGAGCCAGATGGACCCACAAGGCAGAAGGACCATCTTTGTGCTGACCAAAGTGGATCTAGCTGAGGGACATACAGCTTATCTTGCTAACAGAAGGATGGTGGAGGGAGATCAGTGATCGAGGTAGGTTGGGGGTGTGCTCTGCCGAGGGGGCCCTGCCTCTCAGGAGGGTCTGATCCGGGGGGGGGGGGGGGGGGGGGGTGTGCTGCCGGGGTGGTTAGCGGGGGGGGTCCGCGAAGGATGGTCGAGGAGGATGGTGACTTCACAAGGGCAGAGAGGGCTTCGGAGGTTCCCCTGCAGAATAAAAATCCGCTTCGGACGGTTATTCTGCAGGTCGCTAAAAGCGCGGATTCGGAACGGGCCAGAAGACGGTAAAGTGGGATTTGGCGGTCGGGTTGGGCGCGCGGTTCATTAAGTCGATTTAAATGCATGCTAATGCATTTAAATTGTCGGGCCGCCTGATTCGGGCGCGGGCCGGACCCGCGCCCGAATCGGGTGTCGGTAAAGCCGCGATCTGCTCAGAATCAGCTGCAGATCGTGGTATAGGCTCGACACCCAAACTTTACGGCAATTTCGCGCCTGAAAACGGGCGCAAAGTTTTGGTAAAATCAGGCCCTAAGAAATGGCACAGTTGTTAGCATTGCTGCCTCACAGCGCCAGGGACACGGGTTCGATTCCTGGCTTGTGTCACTGTGTGGAGTCTGCCCATTCTCCTTGTGTCTGCGGGGATTTCCTCCGGATGCTCTGGTTTCCTCCCACAGTCCAAAAGCTGTACTGGTTAAGCGTGTTGGCCATTCTAAACTTTCCCTCAGTGTACCCGGACAGGCGCCGGAGTGTGGCGACTAGAGGATTTTCACAGTAACTTCATTGCAATGTTAATATAAGCTTACTTGTGATACTAATAAATCAACTTCATACTTTAAACAATTTAGCATGGCCAATCCACCAAATCCGCGCATCTTTGCACTTTGGGAGGAAATTGGAGCACCCGGAAAAAACCCACACAGACACAGAGAGAATGTGCAAACTACACATATACAGTCATCCAGAATCGAAACTGGGTCCCTGGCACTGAGAGACAGCTGTGCTTATGAGTGTGCAATCATGACTATCAGTTCGAGGGAGTTGAAGAAGGTCTTTTTGTCCATGTTAAGTCATGGCCTATAATAGGAAAGCTTCCATTTTCCTATTACAAACTGTAGCTTTTATTTTAATAGGACGAGTGTCCTGACCTCAACTAACCTTGATTGCAATATCACTTCCGCATGTGATAACCTTTTTGTGAAAATAAATACATCCTGATTTTTTTCATTGAACCTGCATTTTCTTGTCCTGTTGTCTGGTAAACCTAGAAGTAAAAATTTGATTTTCTGAGCAGCAGCTTTGAATTGATAGCAGAGGACTATCCATAGACTACCATGAGAATTGCAAACATCTCAACTTTTTTCTCTTATTTCCTCTCCCTGAATGGCAGCTATGCAGAAACCAGCCATTCATACCTCCTCTAGATACTTTTTTTGTTTTTTTTACCTGTTCCACTCCCACCTTTCTTTTCGTCTTGTACCATATAACATTTAGTCATTTAATTTCTCTTTCCTTCTAGCCTATCAGGGATGTCTTTTACTCGAGATTGCATGACATGAACACCCCACACCCGCCAGTGACATAACATGGTTCACACCCAGGAAGGTCAGGAACCTCATTTAAATATATTACCATGTCATTAACAGGTTACCTGTTGTATCGTCCACCCACAATTGGATTTCCCCCTTGCCAAAGTGATGGGTCTGGAGCAAGGTGAACCAGCCGAAGAGACCACGCCTGGCTACTGCCCCTGGCACTGTAGGCATGGGGAGGTTCCCCGTGTGCTTGGTGATAGGTTCCCTGTGTGCATTGCGGGGGGTCTCCATGTTTTTTTTTATTCATTCGTGGGACATGGGCATCGCTGGCTGGCTAGCATTTATTGCCCATCCCTAGTTGTCCTTGACAGGGCGGTGGTGAGCTGCCTTCTTGAATCGCTGCAGTCCATGTGCTGTGGGTTGACCCACAATGCTGTCAGAAAGGGAATTCCCGGATTTTGACCCAGTGACGACGAAGAAACGGCGATATATTTCCAAGTCAGGACGGCGAGTGACTGGGAGGGGAACTTGCAGGTGGTGGTGTCCTCATGTATCTGCTGCCCTTGTCCTTCTAGATGGAAGTGGTCTTGGGTTTAGAAGGTGTTGTCTAAGGATCTTTGGTGAATTGCTGCAGTGCCTCTTGTAGATACTACACACTGCTGCTACTGAGCGTTGGTAGTGGAGGGATTGAATGTTTGTAGATGTGGTGCCAATCAAGCGGGCTGCTTTGTCCTGGATGGTGTCAAGCTTCTTGAGTGTTGTTAAAGCTGCACCCATCCAGGCAAGTGGGGAATTCTTTGGGGGAATTCTTTGTTTTTAATTTTTAGTGCTGGAGATCAGGGCGCCCTTTAAAAACAGCACCCCTATCTCTGGAAAGCCGACACTGCCGGCTCTTTCACACACCACCCCGTCAGTGTGATGGCCTGGGATATATCTCCAGATATTTTATTATCAAAGTGATGGTGAGAGAAGCCAGCTGTGCCACCAACATGCTACAAACCGCTTTACTGGTCTGAACCGCACTGCGAAAAAAATTCCACCCTGTGGTGAACCATAGTTGGTTACCACTATGAGTGCTGAGCCATGGATGGTCAGCACTATGGGTGTTTGTAGATATGTTACTGTTGTCACTGTTGGGGTTAGGGTTGGGCTGTTCTACCTGTTGATATTGTTCTGTGGTACACTCCAGTTGGCTCCGCCTACCTGGGGAAGTATAAAGGTCACTGCACTGCCTGGTGACCCTTTAGTCTGGGATTGTATTGTATATAGTGTGCTCCATTCTTGTTAGTAATAAAAGCCTTTATTTCCCAGGTACAATCTAGCCTCCCGAGTGATTTAATCGCGCATCACACCCATTGTATTTTGCTTTTTAATATCTATATACAAAATCACTTCACAGAACAATTTTAAACTGGTGTGGAATCCCATTGAGTCAGGAGAATTGCTAATTTTACAATATTTCAATGTCAGGCGGATTATAAAATTTGCATTTCACCCAGTCCCCTCAGATTCCCAATTGGAGGAATCGGTTAACATTGCTTGCAAAAATGTTTATTTTGAAAGTTGCATTTGATTATTTTTTAATTCACGTTGGGTGCATGTGTAGGTAACTAGCTGTAATGTTGTAAATAGCCTCGAGTATTGCTAATTACTTACAACCATGGTAAATTTTTAAGTCTCTGTTGGTGTTAAAATTTGTAGTGATGGAAGCAGAATAAAATTCAGAGCTGGTGCCTGTTTTAGGCTTCACTGAACTCAATGACTGAATGAAATGAAAACAACTGCACTCGAGGTTTAAAACAGATTAAATGCAGCAGCTCAAACTCTGCTTACTAACTCAATCTTCCAGACTCCTCGGCCTAACCATTTGCTTAATGATATATAACTGAGGAAAAATTACCCGTACATCTGCTGAAGTGCTTTAGCCCTGCGCAAGCCCAGGGTGGAAAAGGACGTCAGAAAGGTTGACTCATCTGGCCTTCCCACATTCTGAACTTCGTTTCCGACTCAACTGTTAATGAAGTATAACGATGCTGTCTCCAACAACTCATTCTGTGATCAGTGAGCTCTGAAACAATTGCAGCACTGAATATCAGCAAGGTTGACAGTACATGTGCAGATAGATAAACCCATTAAAGAAAAGCATATAACAGTTTTGCTTTCCATAATGTTCAGTTTTGAACACCCAACTATCGAAAGGGTAAAAGGCCAGATAGAGTGAATAATATCGGATGACACCAGGAAGACAAATTTATGGACTGAATTTTTACTTACCTGGCCCGTCAGCAGGAAATTAGGGGGAGTGGGTGGTGGGAGCGTGGAGGGGAATGCGAAAGTTCTCCCGTGATGTTACCAATTGGTTCTCCATCCAGAGGAAACCCTAATAGGACAGAGGACATGTCAGTGAAAGTCACTGGCCCAAGTAAGACTATGGTGGGGGATGGGAGAGGTCACTGTGGGGAGGACTGCTGGAGGGAGGTGAGAGAGGAGGATCTTGAAGGGAATGGGGCAAGAGGCATCAATTCCAGGCATGTTTGGTAGGGACAATCCTCAGTGATTCCAAGGCTGGAAGGTTGATGGGGGCTAGGGTGGGAGTAGTCCAACTCCATGGTGGGGGTGATTGGAGATTCAAAGCAACACAGCTGGTCTGGGGGTATAGTTGGAGGCCAATGAAGAAAGCGGTGGACGTCGGGTGTGAGCCCGGAGGCCTTGACTGAATTTGGAAGAGAGGAATTCAGAGTTTTCATGAGGGGACGGTAGCGATTGAGGGACTCATGGAGAAGATATATAGTGTGATACCCTTGGGTAAGTTTCAGCAGGAAGCACTCTGAATCAGAACTGCATGTACTGTTAAAACATGGACTTCTTTATTCTATGTCTAGACTCATTCTGCTGATATGGGTACAGTGGCCTTAATTGGGCCAAGCACACAATGAAATTTTCAATACTCAACAGGTGGGAGAGGGTCCTCAACTGGGGATTCCCCAGGCAGGCAAGCTGGATCCAGGAAGTAGGGCAAAAGGTACTCACCTCCTGGATGTGGCTGCCAGGTTCTTTGAGACCACACTTGAATGACAATGCAACTTACAAACTCAGTATCATATTTCAAGTACCAATCCACTATTGGAACAGGCTGATTCAGTTAAAGCTGGGATTAGACAGGTTGAAATTTTGGTCAGGAACTGATTCAAAAGACTTTACCCTCACACCCAACCCAAATCCATTTATTGGGAGTGTTCTCCCCACCCATATTTCAAAAAGAGTGCTTATCGTGGGGTTATGTGCACCAGAGCAGGAATGGCTATGAATAAATTTAATGTAAGTCTAAATTTATTGAAGGGCTTTGATAGGCTGAGAAAAATAACTACTTCAATTGTTTGGGAGTCAGTAGCGAAGTGTCATCAGTTTAAAACTGTCACTAAGAGCATCAGGAGAGAGGTGAAGACATTTTTCTTTATTCAAGGGATTGTTGGTACATGAACTGTTTTGCTGTAGAAAGTGATTGAAGCTGACAACTTTGCATCTTTTAAATAAGGAAAGAAAATGAATAGGTGAAAGAGAAAGATGGAGATGGACGTCCACATAGCCCGCAAATTCCTCACCCTGATTTTTGCCAATTTTTCTGAGGATCATGGCCAGAATTTTATGTATAAAGTAAAGATCCAGAAGCACACTTAATCATGCAAGAAGACATTGGGCGCACGTCCTGACACCATCAAGCCCTCACACAATACTTAGGCTGGTGGGTGTGCGCACAAGTTGAAGTGCGCCCATCAACCGACTCAAGAACAGCTGCTTCCCTGCTGCCATCAGACTTTTGACCTACCGCATATTAAGTTGACCTTTCTCGACCCCCTAGCTATGACTGTAACACTACATTCTGCACTCTCTCCTTTCTTTCTCTATGAATGGTATGCTTTGTTTGTATAGCGTACAAGAAACAATACTCTTCATGTATGTTAATACATGTGACACTAAATCAAATCAAATCAACAATCAAGAAGCCAAATTAAATTAATTACACAGCAATTGACTGGGACTTTATATTGCCTGTATGCCTTTATGGTTGGCAGATGGGCTGACTGGCCAGGCCATCTTTAGGTTTAAGTTACAATCTCTATCCAGGGCAGGATGAAATGTCAGGACTCAATTCAAATTAACAGATGTGTCTGGGGAATTAGATCTGTGTATGGTTGTGCTGCCCATGCACTCGTGGCACACTTTTGCCATTGCTATTTATTTTTCACTGGTCAACAGCTCCCTGAGACTGATGCGCAGCCGCTGTCGTCCGCAGACAGCACATTGGAAATGGCAGCCTGCACGCTCCTTTTCCTGGCACCTCCCCTCTTCCCGCCCTCCCACACAGTGCTCAGCCTTTCACAGAGCACATTTCACACCGCGTAACTGTTAATTGGACAGCCAGCATGTATTTGCGTTCGGGGCCAACCATGGCCAGCAATGTGTTACATGCCCACTTCCGGGCCTGCCAAGTGCGCACGCCCAATGGGCAAAGAAAATCAGGCCCATTTTTTTTTCCACATCAGTTCGAAGAATTGTTCAAGATCAATCTCCACTACCCCAATATTTTCACTTCCATAATGGTACTTAAAGCTAACACAAATATTTAGTTGGTATCACTCGATAAGATTAATAATATGGAGTGCTTTGAATTATCCAAGATAGACTGGAATTGGGGGTAATGCAGTAAAAATGAGGAACTATTTTTACAATGCAGAGGAAGAAGGAGATCACATGACCATGGGATTGACTCTTTGTAAACCTTTTCAATTCTATTTCATGGTTTCGAGAAAACAGAAGTGCAGTAAAATTTCTGTAATAAAAATCTTACATGAATACAATGGACCAAATCATCACTCAGATCCTCCAGTCCCCACATAGTCAGAGACCAGATGTGTCCCAACGATATGCTTCTGGACCCCCTCAGAAACCCTAATGCAATGGGAATTGCCCAGAAAGTTTGAATTTCCAATGGGAAGTTCCCCTGCTCCTAGTGACCCTCCAAAGAAGATTTCAAAAGAGTAACCATCGGATACTCTGAAAATTCCAACTTACTCAGCTGAATAATGACGCAGGAAATGTTACACAGAAAAATCCTAATCTAACACTTGGGTAACTACACAACCGACATCCCTGACTCACCTGCCCCATACCTCCTCCCCCTCCACCATTGACTTCCAACCCCTGAATCCTCTTCCTAAACCCCAACTCCCACTCCCAACCCCCAAATGACATAACCATCACCACCTGACTATCCCTCCACTCACCACCTAATGTCCTGATTTACCCCTATCCGACCTGACACAAGCACCCCCAGTTTCGCAATGATACCCCGACCTGAGCTGACTAGCACTCACCACCCAACTCTCCTCGATACCCAACATCAATTCTCCCCACACCACCTGCCCCAATCTCACCATCCAACTGTGCTCCCCATCGCCAGCTCCCACCCTACCCTCCTGATTCCTCCCTGGCTGACCTCACCTCACTCGCCTGGCTACCACCCCTGATCAACTAACTCCCACCCTGACCCATGTCACCCCACTCCTTTATGTCCCGGCTGCCCCAAGCTGACCTGACCTGATCTCACCATCCAACTATGCCCCTGACCCCTGACTCCCATGACTATGCCCCCAACTCAACCTGACCCAACATCACCAACAAACTATGCTCCAAGCCCCCCTGACTGCCCACCCGGACCTTACCTGACACTATCCAGCTGACACCCAACCCCTTTACCCACTTACCTCATCCACTCTGGCCCTTACTCACTTACTTTCTCTCTGTAGTCTTTTAAAGAAGCTTTGGGACACTTTCACTCTTTACACTTACAAGGTTCTGTAAAATGTGGGTGTGGTTCGCCTTCCCTATCGATCCAGTGCTTTGAAGATGCAGGTATGCTTTACATTTCCTAGAAGCTGGATCGGAAGGCTGGGCAGGAAATGTGGAGATCAGACATTATAGAGCAAAGTAATGATGGAGTGACAATTAATGGTGATTGCTGCCCCTCAGAAGATTTGGGCCATCATCTTTTGTTCCATAAATGTTATCGTCTATCGCTCCTGATGACCTCCAAACAAATAATTAAATTACATCCTCTGAACTTTCAATGTGTCCAGTTCCCTTAATTTGAAAAGAAAATCTTCAAGTCAGATTTCTTAGAATTTTTTGACAAGTCCTTAAGTGCTTTAATAAATGGTATGTCCGAATAAGCACAGCTACCCGACTGAGACCGATCACGATTCCAATCCGCTCACCATCTCTATCATCACCATGAATATTGTTTGATTCATTTGGCAGTTGGGAGATGGGTTCTGCTACTTTTCTGCAAACATTCAACATCCATTAAAACTGAACCCAAACACATTTATATTGGAATCACTGAAAGCAGATGTTGAGGGAACTGAGCAGTGAGTAGATAAATGATATGTTGTGTTCATCCTCAGGAAATCAAGTCATGTGAATGATTGATCATGATACTGTCTCGCCACAGATACTTTATAACATTGTCCCATTCTGTACAGTTAGAGGCATTCAGCTCTTCAGCACGACTGGCGTTTGTGATTTAGCCTTAGGCCAAATAAATGGCTAAAGTGGCTGAAGGAGTTGGTAAGAGATAGTGGCTCCTGAAGAAATATTGGTCCTTGTAGTTGTGATCAGTAACCTTATTATTCAACACAACTCACTCGTTTCAGCCTGTTCCTGAACTCTGACCTAATTTCTTCCTTTCTTAACTCCTTGTTCTCTCCTTTTGCCCACTCTTTTCCCACCTACATTCATGATTCCTCTGATGCCCTACATCATATCAACAATTTCCAGTTTTCAGGTCATCGAATCATAGAATCGCCACAGTGTGGAAGGAGGCCATTCGGCACATTGTTGTCAGTACAAGCTCAATCTCACCCAGGCCCCATCCCCACGACCCCACATATTTACCTTATTAGTCCCCCTGATACTAAGGGACAATTTAGCATGGCCAATCCACCTAAGCCACACATCTTTGGATTATACTACTTACTCTTAATTATGGATGTCCAATCCCTTTAAACCTCCATTACCCACCAGGATGGTCCTGGAGCAGAGGCCCGAACAATTTCCATTCACTATCACTCTCCTCCACCTGGCTGAATGTGTTCACTCACTCAACAATTTCTCCTATAACTCCAATTTTCTGAATATTCCATCTTCACTGCAGTGTGAGTGCGGCGTGAATGGGCGGTAAGATCACGCCCCATATTCTTAACTAAATAACGATTTTGAACAAAACCTGATTGGTTTTCTGCTGCATGTGGAACCTTTCACACGTTTATGCCTGGAACTCATCTGTGAAAAAGTCTGCAAACATCGTTCACTGACCCAGGATTGACTCACACACCGAAAACCTCTGACCTCATCCGCGGCTAGGATTCTCCAGTCCCGCTGCAGTGAATGGAGTTTTGGATGAGCGCCAAATTCTCCTTTCTTGCTGGCAGTGGAGCGGATGAGATCGGAGAATCCCGCCCATTGTAACTCAATACTATTCTTCCACTTCTTTCTGTAAGTGCATTTACACCGAGGTTGAATTGGAGGGTATATCTCCCTTTCACCAAACTCCACCCAGATGAGAAAAAAATAAAGGCACACACTCCAGATTCTAATTTCCACCAATTTTTTGGCTCAGATTTTTCATACAATCTCTATTTTGCTCCAGGAACAAATAAGCCATTGCAGACATTGCAATTAAGCAGGCATGGACACGTCGAAAAACAGAAAATGTTGGAAACACACAGCAGTCCATTAACATTTGAAAGACAGAAAAAAAAATCAGGTTAATCTTAGTTGGAGACCATTAATCAGAACAACATTCAGATCTTTTCTCTATATCACTAAAATATCTTTTCAATTGCTTCGCCGTTTAATAGACCAACTCAGTGTGTCTGTGCTATATATGTTGGAATTGCATTGTTAGATGATTGCTTCATCACATTGCTATTGGTGTGCAGTGATCCTACAGTTCAGCAATTTGGATGATGAGTAATCCACTTGCCTTTGCTTTGAGAATGCGTTCCATTTTGTGTTCCTTTCTGGACCATATCATTTTGCACTATCAGTATTCTTGTAAGCTGCCGTACCCCATTATTTTCCTTTTATCAAATTCTTTTGAATTGTACCTTCAAAATGATTTGCCCCAAGACCAGAACTGATTTTTGTGATGATTATTTTACCATGTGTAACTTATTTAGGAACTTTCCCCTTTATGTTACGGCGATCTCTGTTTTTGTTGCACATGTTTTTTTAACTAGAAAATGTCTTTTAACTCTTCAGTATTGATTGAGTTAGAAAGGATGCAATAATGGCTATTAGCCTACCTGATACCTTTTTGTCCAAGGTTTTCATCAAGTCTTACGCTTAAAAGTTGCCGGATACATGCATTGTGGCTCGCCCTCATCGCAACACTTTGTTGTTCTATTTAACCTATGCCTCGGTAAGACATTTACAAGTCCCATCAAAAGTGGCTCTATTACTGTTTCCCTTCTCATTTAAGAGTGGCAAATTGTCGAGTATTCCCTTTCCTATTTTGTGGCTTGAGATAAAGTAGACTTTAAATCTAATTACTTTGACAGCTATCTTCTCTGTCTGTATCCAATGCAGTTTGTATATATTATTCGTTTTCTTCATGACTAGAAACGCTTGTTTTAAATAATGTGCATTTTCAGGTTATTCAAGGTTACACAGGGCTTTGTGCCCACTCAAAAAAGAAATCATGAATATTGAAATAGGGAGAGAGATTAATCCAAACATTCGCATCGAGGATTAATACTTATTTTAACTATACCTATTCATCCCTGAAGGAAAAGTAATAATATTTTATGGTGCTTCTTGTCGAGTAGGTATATTTCCATAATTAACTGGTGTAATGCTGAGGCTTTAATCACACTGGAGAGGGAGCACAATAGTCAAGTGTCCATAAAGTGGAGGTTCTAATTAAGCTCACCTGGTATTTATAAGGCCTTAAAAACAGGAATCAGGAGGGTAACTGCACATAAACGCAAGTCTGTTCCTTATGCTAGTGCAACTCCCTCCGCATGTTCTGAGCCATCCTTTAATGTTTCAAACTTAATAGTGAAGCAAAAAAGATGAGGGGTAAGTCAATGTGCAGTTGTCTTTCTAATTGGAGATGGCCAGATAACAAGCTATTCGCTAAGTTGAGTTGCATACCATTTATTGCAATTCAATTAAATGATCTTCAAAGTCCAAAAATTCTGTTGCACATGAATTAATTATTCTGTTCCACACTCAAAATGATGTTTTACGATATAGTTTGATGGTTGCCTGTCAGTCCCTCCCATATCCTGTCTTCTATCATTATGTAAAATATTCGTTACCTATTATCAACTGAGCGTTAATTCTTTATGAAATCCAATTGGCCTTGCTTTATCGCATTCCCTTGAAACAGTTCCTTCAGAAAAACTGTAAAATCAATATTGAGTGATGAACTAAACCTTTAACCCCACACGAGTATCCTTACCCGATATGGGTAACAGAGAGAACATAATTTCGTTTGAGGCTTGTAATAAAATGTATTCAGCTGTGCTCCTCAGAATTATTCATGAAGCTCAGTGAAAAAGTGACTAGAATTTACAAAGTTCTTTGCATAGACAGAGGGATAGATTGGATCGCCCCTGAAAACAGACACCAGGCTCACGATGTAATCCCCTTGGCTAAAATGCAGGCAACATGCTAACTTCATGGTGCCTGCTCATTTTCATGATCTCTGCTTCTCACCAGCACTATTCATTAGCTGGATACATCTGCCGCAATTCAATTTCATGTGTGGCAAATATCTGTTAAAGCTAGTCTGTGCTGCTTAAAGTTAGCCCCTTTTAAAGGGAAAGTGCATTTGGCTGGAGCAGCTGTTCACAGTGCAGTCAAATGGACAAGGCCTAAGAAATTAGGCCCAACATAAAACTGGACATTTTAAATTAATACAGCTAAAAATTGCCTCTTTGAGATTACCACAGGTCAAAAGCCAACAGGGACACATATGTCTTGCATAGCAAACAGGGGTGCTTCACTTTCACAATAGGGAAGTTATCATGACCCGAAACCAGAACCCAGACCTTTTACATATTGAATACAGAGGCCCAAGCTTTACAATGAAGAGTCTGTAAGTAGTCTCACAACACCAGGTTAAAGTCCAACAGGTTTATTTGGTAGCACAAGCTTTCGGAGCTTTACCCCTTCATCAGGTAAGTGAAGGGTTCGGTTCACAAACAGGGCATATATAGACACAAACTTAATTACAAGATAATGGTTGGAATGCAAGTCTTAATAGGTAATCAAGTCTTTACAGGTGCGGACAATGTGAAGGGAGAGAGGGTTAAGCGCAGGTTAAAGAGGTGTGAATTGCCTCCAGCCAGGACTGTTAGTGAGATTTTGCAAGCCCAGCATCCCCATGATGATGGCATTGCTGCAACTGCCTCAGTACTCAACGCTGACAACTGCCAATCTCCAGATGCAATTCTACAACTCATTCGCTTCATCCTGGACCACAATGCCTTCACCTTCAACAACCAGTTCTTCATCCAGACACATGGAACAGCCATGGAGATCAAATTTGCACCTCAATATGCCAACATCTTCATGCACAGGTTCGAACAAGACCTCTTCACCGCACAGGACCTTCAACCGACGCTATACACTAGATACATTGATGACATTTTCTTCCTTTGGACTCATGGCGAACAATCACTGAAATAACTACATGATGACATCAACAAGTTCCATCTCACCATCAGACTCACCCAGAATTGGTTGCATTCTTGGACACACGCATTTCCATCAAGGACGGTCACCTCAGCACTTCACTGTACCGCAAGTCCACGGATAACCCCACGATGCTCAACTTCTCCAGCTTCTACCCTAAACACGTTAAAGAAGCCATCCCTACAGACAAGCCCTCCACATACACAGTGTGGTGAACCATAGATGGTTACCACTATGGGTACTGAACCATAGATGGTTAGCACTATGGGTACTTGTACATATGTTACTGTTGTTACTGTTGGGGTTAGGGTTGGGGTGTTCTACCTGTTGGTATTGTTCTGTGGTACACTCCAGTTGGCTCTGCCTACCTGTAGGAGTATAAAGGTCACTGCACTGCCTGGTGACCCTTTAGTCTGGGATTGTATTGTTAAGCAGTATGCTCCATTCTTGTTACTAATAAAAGCCTTTATTTCCCGGGTACGATCCAGCCTCCCGAGTGATTTAATCGCGCATCACACACGATCTACTCAGGTGAGGAGGATCGCAACAGAAACCTACAAATGCTGAAAAACGCCCTCATAAGAGCAGGATATGGCGCTCAACTCATCGATCAATAGTTCCAATGCACCACAATGAAAAACCACACAGACCTCCTCAGAAGATAAACACGGGATAAGCGGACTGAGTACCCTTCGTCATCCAGTACTTCCATGGAGCAGAGAAGCTCCAACATCTTCTCCGGAGCCTTCAACATGTCATCGATGAAGACGAACATCTCGCCAAGGCCATCCCCACACCTCCACTACTTGCCTTCAAACAACCGCACAACCTCAAACAGACCATTGTCCACAGCAAGCTACCCAGTCTTCAGGAGAACAGTGACCACGACACCACACAACCCTGCCACAGCAACCTCTGCAAGACGTACCGATCATCAACACGGATCATCAAGGAAGAAATAGCAAGACATCTAGATATAAATTGTCCCATTGGTAAGATGCAGCATGGGTTCATGAAGGGAAAGTCAAGTTTGACTAATTTGGTGGAATTCTTTGAGAACATTACATGTGCAGTGGACAATGGGGAACCTGTGGATGTGGTATATCTGGACTTCCAGAAGGCATTTGACAAGGTGCCGCACCAAAGACTGCGACATAAGATAAAGGTGCACAGTGTTACGGGTAATGTATTAGCATGGATAGAGGATTGGTTAACTAACAGAAAGCAAAGAGTGGGGATAAATGGGTGTTTTTCTGGTTGGCGATCAGTGACTAGTGGTGTGCCTCAGGGATCAGTGTTGGGACCGCAATTGTTTACGATTTACATAGATGATTTGGATTTGGGGACCAAGTGTATTGTGTCAAAATTCACAGATGACACTAAGATGGGATGCAGAGCAAAGTGTGCAGAGGACACTGAAAGTCTACAAAGGGATATAGATAATCTAAGTGAGTGGGCGAGGGTCTGGCAGATGGAGTACAATGTTGGTAAATGTGATGTCATCCATTTTGGTAGGAATAACAGCAAAATGGACTATTACTTAAATGGTAAAAAATTGCAGCATGGTGCTGTGCAGAGGGACCTGGGTGTCCTTGTGCAGGAATCTCAAGGAGTTGGTTTGCAGGTGCAGCAGTAATTAAGAAGGCAAAGGGAATTTTGTCCTTCATTGCTAGAGGGATGGAGTTTAAAAACAGCGAGATTATGTTGCAGCTGTATAAGGTGCTGGTCAGGCCACACCTGGAATACTGTGTACAGTTTTGGTCTCCTTATTTGAGAAAGGATATACTGGCACTGGAGGGGGTGCAGAGAAGAGATTCACTAGGTTGATTCTGGAGTTGAGAGGGTTGGCTTATGAGGAGAGACTGTGTAGACTGGGGCTATACTCATTGGAATTCAGAAGAATGAGGGGAGATCTTATAGAAATATATAAGATTATGAAGGGTATAGATAAGATAGAAGCAGGGAAGTTGTTTCCACTGGCGGGTGAAACTAGAACTAGGGGCATAGCCTCAAAATAAGGGGAAGCAGATTTAGGACTGAGTTGAGGAGGAACTTCTTCACACAAAGGGTTGTGAATCTGTGGAATTCCCTGCCCAGTGAAGCAGTTGAGGCTACCTCATTGAATGTTTTTAAGGCAAGGATAGATAAAATTTTGAAGAGTAAAGGAATTAAGGGTTATGGTGAGCGGGCGGGTAAGTGAAGCTGAGTTCACGAAAAGATCAGCCACGATCTTATTGAATGGCGGAGCAGGTTCGAGGGGCCAGATGGCCTACTCCTGCTCCCAGTTCTTATGTTCTTATGCCATCCTCTCACATGAGAACACCATCCACCAGGTACATACTCTTGTGACTCGGCTAATATTACCTACCTGATGCGCTGCAGAAAAGGATGTCCCGAGGCATGGTACATTGGCGAGACCATGCGAACACTACGATAATGGATGAATGGACACCGCTCGACAATCACCAGGCAGGAGTGTTCCCTTCCTGTTGGGGAACACTTCAGCAGTCAAGGGCATTCAGCCTCTTATCTTCGGGTAAGCGTTCTCCAAGTCGGCCTTCACGACACATGACAACGCAGAATCGCTGAGCAGAAACTGATAACCAAGTTCTGCACACACGAGGACAGCCTCAACCAGGATCTTGGGTTCATGTCACACTATCTGTAAACCCCACGACTTGCCTGGGCTTGCAAAATCTCACTAACTGTCCTGGTTGGAGGCAATTCACACCTCTTTAACCTGTGCTTAACTCTCTCTCCCCTCACATTGAAACTGTAAAGACTTGATTACCTATTAAGACTCGCATTCCAACCATTATCTTGTAATTGAGTTTATGTCTATATAATGAAAAGCAACTATTTATTACCACTCTCTTTTCTGTCATTCATTCAATTTCTTCTCCAAGTGCCTACTTTCTTCTTTATTCCATGGCACTAGAGTTTTGCTCAGATGTCTGTTGTATGACATTGTATAAAATTCCTTTTGAAAATCCATATATACCACCTCAGCGGTTTTGCCTTATCAACCTTCTCAATTACCTCCTCAAAAAACTCCAGTAAGTTAGTTAAGAGTTGTTGCGCGTTATAACTGAAGATAATCTGACTCGGGAATCAGTGAAGGAAGAAGGGGACAGCAAGGGAGAGAGCAGCTTCCCAGGTTTTTAGCTTCAGACATTGTTCAAAATCATCACACTCCCATCACTCACCTCGGAATACTCTCAATCAAGACATTATATTCAATGTTAGCATTAATTTCCAGAGGGCTCGAATACAAGAGCAGGGATGTACAGCTGAGGCTGTATAAGGCTCTTGTCAGACCCCATTTGGAACATTGTGAGCAGTTTTAGGACCCATACATAAGGAAGGATGCACTGGCCTTGGAGGGGGTCCAGAGGAGGTTCACAAGAATGATCCCAGAATGAAAGGTTTGTCATATGAGGAGCAGTTGAGGAGTCTGGGTCTATACTCGGTGGAGTTTAAAAGGATGAGGGGGGGGATCTAATTGAAATTTACAGAATACTGAAAGGCCTAGAGAGAGTGGACATGGAAAGGATGTTTCCACTATTGGGAGAGACTAGAACTCAAGGCCACAACCTCGGAGTGAAGGGATGCTCCTTTAAAACTGAGATGAGGATGAATTTCTTCAGCCAGAGGGTGGTGAATCTGTGGAACTCATTGCCACAGAGGGCTGAGAAGGCCAGGTCATTGTGTGTCTTTAATAGATAGGTTCTTAATCAATAAGGGGATCAAGGGTTACAGGGAGAAGGCAGGAGAATGGGGCTGAAAATTTTTCACAGTAACTTCATTGCAGTGTGAAAGCCCACTTGTGACAAATAAATAACCTTTCACATGGTACCTTATGGAAAAACCGTGATGGATATGTGTGACAAAATGCTTTGTGCATTGGGAAGCCAGGCAGAAAGCTTGCAATAAATATCAAAGAGCATGGAATAGTCTCGCACAAACCTTTCACTGCACATTGCACCGAGCTTGAAGCCTATCCTTTCAAACATGGACATTGTCGGTCCACTCCATTTTCACATCTGAGGACCTAATCATGATGCAGTGCCTGGTTGCCAGGGGGCGGCACGGTAGCACAGTGGTTAGCACTGCTGCTTCACAGCTCCAGGGTCCCAGGTTCGATTCCCGGCTCGGGTCACTGTCTGTGTGGAGTTTGCACATTCTCCTCGTGTCTGCGTGGGTTTTCTCCGGGTGCTCCAGTTTCTTCCCACAGTCCAAAGATGTGCGGGTTAGGTTGATTGACCAGGTTAAAAATTGCCCCTTAGAGTCCTGGGATGCGTAGGTTAGAGGGATTAGCAGGTAAATATGTGGGGGTAGGGCCTGGGTGGGATTGTGGTCGGTGCGGACTCGATGGGCCGAATGGCCTCCTTCTGCACTGTAGGGTTTCTATGTTTCTATGTCTCAGCTTCCATTTACCAAAGGTTGTCATAATTCAATGTCTGGACTGAAGGCATCAAAAGCTGGCATCAGGGTTATGGATTGCAGCATGCAAAGACTCTGGTGAAAATCATATTGGTCAAGCAACCTATTTGCCAACAGATTTCAACAACTTATAGTTATATAGCACCTGTAATATAATTAAAACATTCCAAAGTGCTTCACAGGGGGATTAGAAGACAAAATATGACATCAAGCCACATAAGTAGATATTTGCTCAGATATCCAAAAGCTTGGTCAAAGAGGGAGGTTTTAAGAAATATCTTAAAGGAGGAAAGTGAGGTAGAGTTAAGGTTTTGATGATCTTGCATCCCTTTAAGCAGGAGCAGATTTGAAAGCAAAACCTTGTTGTGAATCAACTTAATTGAGACCAAGTCTTTAAACAAACCATGAGACCAAGTTGAGACCAAGTCTTTAAACAAACTATGTCAATAAACCGGGGCGGAGATTTACTGTTTAACACGAATTATACTACCCATGTCAAGGCCTGGACAGCAGTGTGCTTGAATGGTTATCTCACAACTTGGGTCATTTGTTCTTTCAGTCCCTCTCTCCCTCTTTCTCTTTTCCTTATCGCCCATTGTGCTTCTTCTTTTTCTAGGTGGTTTCTCTCTGCCATGCATGAAACAAACTCTTTAATCCTGTTGTTATCCAATTAACCCCTCCCTCACCTCAATCATCATCAGCTCTGTGTGTAAGGATAACTTCTTCAACCAACCAGCAATAGTTTATGTGTCTGTTGCTAAGCTTACATATTCACACATGATGGTATCTCAATACTTTTACATGCCATGGTTTCTCACCTTGTTAAGAGGATATCCCATTCTCATGCAAACAGTTTTTCCATTGACAACCTCAAGGTGCCGGTTTATTTTTGCTACAAATACAAATACAAACCTCCCAGAATCCCTCTATCTTAGCATCTTTCTATGCTGTACCCTATTTCTAAGTTTTCCCACTTCACTATCCTACAAAGGAGTGTATGTGACAAGGTCAAATGTTAATAAATTACAAGATGAGATGTTAGTTTCTAATAATAAATTTGGACTTTAACAATAATTATTCTGGTTAGCAACCTAATAATCTTATAAGCAGCAGAACTGGTAGAGAAGCTATTCCAGAGCTTGGGGTCTATAGAAACATAGAAACTAGAAGCAGGAGTAGGCTATTTGGCCCTTTGAGCCTGCTCACCCAATCATTATTATCATAGAGGATCGTCAAATTCAATACCCTGATTTCCCCCTTCCCCCATATCCTTTGATCCCTTTAGACCCAACAGCTATATCTAATTTATTCTTAAAATCAGACAATGTTTTGGCCTCAACTGCTTTCTGTGGTAGTGAATTCCACACATATACCACCCTCTGGGTGAAGAAGTTTCTCGTCATCTCAGTTCTAAAAGGTTTACCCCTTATCCTCAAACTATGACCCCTAGTTCTGGACTCCCCCACCATTGGGAACATTCTTTCTGAATCTACCCTATCTAACCCTGTTATAATGTTATAAGTTTCCATGAGATCCCCTCTCACTCTTCTAAACTGCAATGAAATCAATCCGAACTGACTTAATCTCTCCTCATATGACTGTCCTGCCATCCCAGGAATCAGCCTGATAAACCTTCACTGTACTCCCTCTATAGCAAGGACATCTTTCCTCAGACAAGGCACTGCTACCAATAGTGGAGTGATAAAAATCAGGGATGTACAAGAGGCCAGAATTGGATGAATGCAGGTATCTGGGAGAGATTTCTGGAGGAGATTACAGAGATAGGGAGGTGGCAAGGCCAAGAATGGATTTGAAAACAAGGATGAAAATTTTAAAATCAAGACTTTGGGGGGAATTTTACCAGCACGTCTGCCCGAGGCCAATGGAGAATGCCGTTCTCCGAGCTTCGCCCGCCCCCGGAATCGGGACAGGTGTGCCGGTAACATTTCAGCCTTTGTTTAACTGGGAGTCAGTGTAAGTCAGTGAGCACTGGGATAACAGGTGAATGGGACTTGGTGTAAGTTAAGGCACAGACAGTAGAGTTTAAGATAACTTGAAATTTACAGAGGCTAAAATGTAAGAGACCAGCCAGCAGTGCATTGGAACAGTCAAGTCTGGAAATAACAAAGACATGAATGAGAGTTTCTGCATGAGCTGAAACAGGGGTGAAGGCAGCAAAATCATAATCACTGTGTTCATGCTCTTTGCAGCCATCGTTTTTAGATTCCTCGGATGTTGAGCATTAGGCCTTGGGAATTTGTCAGCTTTTAGTCTCTGCTGATGTTAATTGCTTTTGGATTCCTCACTCTGACTAGTTTCTGGGTTCTCTATATTATTATATTATTATCTATTATTTCTAATCTTGATGGAAGAAAGAAAAGGAGAGATGTGAGGAGATCCAGGGAGAGAATTCCAGAGCTTAGGACGCGGAGAGCTGAAGGCACCGTCACCAATACTGGAGTGATTAAGATCAGGAATCTTCAATCGGCCAGAAACCACAGGGTTTAGAGATCAAGGACAATTGTAGGGCTGCAGAAAAGATAGGAAAGGCTGAAGCCATGAAACGGTGTGAAAACATGGATGAACATTATAAAATTGAGATATTGACTGACAGGGAGCCAGTGTAAACCAGCTAGCATTGGAAATAAAGATCAGTGAGCAGGACTTTGAGTGACATGAACAGCAGAGCTTTGAATGACTTCAAGTTTCCCCAGAGTAGAATGTGGGAGACCAGCGAGGAGTTGTTGGGATAGTCAATTCTAGAGTTAACAAAGGCGTGCATGAGGGGTTCAGCAGCAGGTTAACTGAGGGAAGGCTGTAGCTGGACAATGTTACGAAGATGTAAGCAGGTTGTCTTTGTATGCCAGGAAATTCATCTTGGGGTCAAATGTAAGATCAAGATTGAAAAGTGACTGGTTCAACCTGAGGCCGTTGCCAGAGAGAGGGTTGGGAAAGATAGTGAGGGAATGGAGTTTGTGGAGGGGACTAATGGCTTTGGTTCTCCCCTTCTGTTCATCCAAAAATGGAGGTAAGACAAGTAGTTTGACAGCTAGAGACATTGGAGGAGGTCAAGAAAGGGGGTAGTGAGGTAGAGCTGGGTATCATCAGCAGAAATGTGCAAACTGACTCCATGATTTTGGATGTTGTGATCGAGGGGCAGCTTCCAGATGAGGAACAGAACAGGACCAAGGATCCTTGAGGGGGGAGAGCAGAGTTAAAGATGTGGAAGTGGAAAGAGAAGCCACTGCAAATGACAGAACCATAGAACCATAGAAAAGAAATGATACAGGGAGTGGCCATTCAGCCCATCATGTTTGCTCCAGCCAAAAAAGAGAAAAACCAAACTAGCCACTCATTTTAATCCCATTTCCTGCACCTGACCTGTAGCCTTTCAGGTTCCAACACTTCAGACGTAGATCCAAGTAGCTTTTAAATGAGTTGAAGGCTTCAGCCTCAACCACTAATAGGCAGTGGATTCCAGATTCCCACCACCCGTTGGGTGAAAAAGAATTTCCTCGAGCCCCCTCTTATCCTTCTGTCAATCACCTTAAATCCATGCTCCTTGGTAATTGGCCCCTCCACTAGTGGAAATAAGTCTCTCATAATTTTGTAGGTCACCCTTTGCTTCCTCTGTTCTGAAGAAAACAACCCTTTCTGGTTACAACAGGATAGATATAAATGCAGCCAGGCAAGTGCAGTCTTATCCAGCTGGACATTTGGAGCAGAATTTTGTTGTTGACATCGCCAAAGGCAGCAGGCAGGTTGACGAGGATGAAGAGGAGTAGCTTACCTGTATGACAGACACACAGGATGTCACCTGTGCCTTTGGTAAGAGCCATCTTGGTACCATGACAGAGGTGGAAACTTGGTTGGAGGGATTCAAACAAGGAGTTCCGAGAAAGATTGGTATGGATTTGGAAACCAAATCGGAGGTTGGAGATGGGATAGCAGTTTGCAAGGACAGAAAGATCAAGCGTTATTATTGAGGAGGGGGTGAGAACAACTTACTTGAAACAGAGGAAGACAAAACCAGAGGTCAGAGAAATATTCACAATGTCAGCTAGTATGGAAGCCAGGAAAGGAAGTTGAATGGTGAGCAGTTTATTATGTATAGGGTCGAGAGAGCAATAGGTGGGTCTCATTAACATGATGTACTCAGACAGGGTGTGAGCAGAGGGTTAGGGCAAGGGAGTACATGAAAGAAAATTAGGCACCGTGGGCTCGGGGATGGAGGAAAGCTGCAGAGATGGTTGCTCAAATGGCATTAATCTTTACAACAGACGTGTCCATTAATTCATTGTTCTTATAGTTGGAGAAAAGAGTAGAGGAAATGGAGATGGTAGCTTGAGTAGAAAATTAGAGTAGAGAAGTCAGTGTTATCCTTGCTTTCCTGCATGATCTGTGAATAGTGGACAGTGGAGAGCATTGCTCGATGATGTTTTAAAGTGGCCTAGCCAGTTCCTGCGATGAATGATTCAACCAGTTGGTCACCAAAGAAGCTCAAGTTTACACCCCTTGGACTTAAGGGATTGGAGATGAGGGATATACTGGGGAATAATTAAGCGGGAAAGAATAATAGTTCTTGTGGAACAATTCATCAAAGACAGTGTTGAGGGTGTGAGTTAGTGAATCAATAACTGCCAAGCTAACATGATGGATTAAATGTCAAAGCTTATATAACTGAAAATTGGAGAGTTGTGAGGTAAGTGACTTTGAGGAAGAGTTTATTTCAGGGTCATACATAGAAAGGAATGGATTAGGGAGGGTAGGGGGGATGTGGAGAGAATCAATACAAAGAAATAATCTGCCACCTCAGTGATGGGTAGTGATGTTATGTGAAGTAAAAACCTCTTGGAGCTGCTTACGTGTGAGTGCAGAGCATCAGGAGAGATTTAGAGAGAAAACGAGGGTAGTTAACTCAGAGGAGGGAAAACAGGGAAAGATGAGATGAAGTTTGAAATGACCAAGGATGCAAAGTTGCTCAGTGCAGAGGCAGAGGGAAGAAAGAAGGGAAGATATTTCAATGAGGCATCTGAAGTATATTTGGGTGGCGGTACAGAATAAGGATTTTAAATGAAGATGTGGAGGGTGGAACAAGATTAGCTGCTCAGAGGAAGAAGGGTTGCCAGAGGGGTCAAGACAAGGATGTGATTTAGAGATAAGGCCTAAAGCACAACTACGATGGTTTGAAAAAGGGAAAGTGGTGTAAGGTACAGCGAGGTGGAGAAAGGTCCCATCATCCCTTAGCCGTGTCTTTTCTCAAGCCCAAAATATCATCGTGATTGGCACAATAACCTCATGGTGGTAAGCACACTTTTAATAAGTAAAACTGCATTTTGCAGGGCTGTGAGGATTTATTTGATTTGATTTGATTTATTATTGCCACATGTTTGGGATGCAGTGAAAAGTATTGTTTCTTGCACGCTATCCTGACAACATATACTGTTCATAAAGTACATAGGGGAGAAGGAAAGGAGAGGGTGCAGAATATAGCATTACAGTCACAGCTAAGTTGTAGAGAAAGATCAGCTTAATATATGGTAGGTCCATTCAAAAGTCTGATGGCAGCAGGGAAGAAGCAGTTCTGGAGTTGGTTGAAACATGATGGAAGAAGATGGAAGAGAATATATCCAGAGTGCGTGGGGTCCTTGATTATGTTGGCTGCTTTTACGAGGCAGCGGGAAGTGTAGACGAAGTCAATGGATGGGAGGCTGGTTTGAGTGATGGACTGGGCTACAATCACAATCCTTTGTAGTTTCTTGTGGTCTTGGACAGAGCAGGACTCATACCAAGCTGTGATATACCTGGCAAGGATGCGTTCTATGGTGCATCTGTAAATGTTGATGAGAGTCATAGTGGACATGCCAAATTTTCTTAGCCTCCTGAGAAAGTAGGGGTGTTGGTGGGCTTTCTCAACTATATCGTCAGTGTGGAGGGACCAGAACAGGTCATCGGTGATCTGGATAACATTTCCATTTCATCACCATTAATGTAGACAGGGACATGTCCTACACTGCGCTTGCTGAAGTCGATGATTACCTCATTTGTTTTACTGACATTGAGGGAGGAGGTTGACAATGGCATTGACAGGAGGGGAGCAGTGATAGTCGATATATAGAGTTTACAATGTCAGAGCTAGGAGTGATGACAGGGACAGGAAGGAGTTTGGCAAGTCTCGCCCCCAGCAGGTACATAGTTCTGGAAGAGCGGAAGGGGAATAAACTAAGGCAATTGGTGCTGCTGCTAATTAGTATGCAGCAGTGAGCATATCCCTCCCTTTTAAATAGCTGATCTTACATCCGCAAGGTAGTGGGATCCACAATCTCACAATTATTTTTGTGAATAAATTTACCTTAATTGACTTTGAGCCAATTTATTTCTCATTTTACCTTTGGATAGGTGTGCTAGAGAGAATAATTATTTCCTAGCTGTCTTGTCAGTTCCCTTCCTTATTGTAAAGTACCTTTGTAATTTCCTTATCTCCAGGGAAGGTGAGTCACATTAACCCTGGGTCTCTTTAGACACAACCTTGGGAAATCATCACTCACCTTCCCCCAAGGAAGGTATGTCCCTTTCTAATGTGAAGTGCCCGAAACTGAAGTAAATTTAATTTAATCAATGTGGCAATCTGTGTAAATGAAGTGATACTTCCTTGTTTTTATGATCTATTCCTATTGTAATGAAGCTAAGCATCTCAAGTATCATTTGATTCCTATTCACAACTGCAATTCGGCTTCTAAAGGTTATTATTCCTGGGCTCCTAAAACCCTTCAATTGTCTGTTAAAATTGTTACTCCTGATAACATGCCATTGAATCTGCATTTCAAACTGCTGACCTCGCATCCATAATACAAGACTGCATGATTTGTTTTGCTGAACGTTGGCTCCAACCTGGAAGGCACAGTGGTTAGCATTGCTGCTTCACAGCGCCAGGGACCTGGGTTCAATTCCCGGCTTAGGTCACTGTGCGAAGTCTGCACATTTTCCCCAGGGTTTCCTCCGGGTGCTCCGGTTTCCCCCCACAGTCCAAAAGACGTGTGGGTTAGATACATTGGCCATGCTAAACTTACCTCAACAGGTGCTGCAGTGTGGTGACTAGGGAATTATCACAGTAACATAATTGCAGTGTTAATGCAAGCCTACTTATGACTAATAAATAAACTTTACTTTAAAAATGTTTTTAAAATATTTATGTAATGCACAGAAAGTGAAAGGTATATATATTTAAAACTTTGCCATGACATTCCGCTGTTAATTCCATTAAAATGTATTTTCATATGCAATGAAGTGGATTTGAAGTGTCTGTAATAAGTTTCAGATAAAGTTCATTTGGATTTTGCTTTGTATTTTAGCAGTATTGTTTATCCCAATTTTAAGAGTCTCCTTGATACAATGTTGATCCTTAGAAGCCCCTTAAGTAGTGAGTTTGATATAGGGTGAAATGAGTTCTGCATTTACAGTGGGAAAAAAGCTACTTGGCTATTTCAAATGTTTTAGGAAAGTTTTCCTTTAGGTGACATATGCAAGCTGTAAATTTGTAAACATAAGCAACACGTAAACTGATGTGAACTATCCCTCTGATAGGTATTCCAGAAAGCAGTGCAGGTTGAAAACTTGATCTCGAGATCACCTGGCCACTACTGCTTATGGACATTAAGCTTTCAAAATTAATAGTATGTCCTTCTCTCCCTCCCCCGTCTCTATCCCTCATTTCCTCCCCTCCCTCCCTCTCTCCCTTCCCTCTTCTCCCCTCCCTTACCACTCTGCTTTGTTCAATTAAAAAACTGTTTTATTCACCATTCTGTTAAAATAAAAAAATATATTTATTTCAAGAAGTTTGAAAAGTTGAGGTAGTTATTAGGTGAAATGTCAATCTGCAGTTGCTATAAAGTTAAATTTTAAGTTAAATTTTTGATTTGATCTGATTTCATTTAATTTATTATTGTCACATGTATTAGCATACCGTGAAAAGTATTGTTTCTTGCGCACTATACAGACAAAGCGTACTGTTCATAGAGAAGGAAAGGAGACGGTGCAGAATGTAGAGTTACAGTCATAGCTAGAGTGTAGGGAAAGGTCAGCTTAGTCTGAGGTGGGTCCATTCAAAAGTCTGATGGCATCAGGGAAGAAGCTGTTTTTGAGTCGGTTGGTACGTGACCTCAGACGTTTGTATCCTTTTCCTGACAGAACAAAGTGGGAGAAAGTATGTCCGGGGTGAGTGGGATCCTTAATTATGCTGGCTGCTTTTCCGAGACAGTGGGAAGGGTAGACAGAGTCAATGGATGGGAGACTGGTTTGCGTGATGGACTGGGCTACATTCACGACTCTTTGTAGTTTCTTGCGGCCTTGGGCAGTGCAGGAGCCATACCAAGCTGTGATACAACCAGAATGTCAACATGGTAGCAAAGTTTTGTATTTACAAAATTATTTTGGTTAATATATGTTTACATTTAAGCTTACAAAATTCTACAGCTGCTTCATTGAATTATTCTACAAATATCTCACTGAAACATCAAAACATTTAAATCAGAGGTAATTATAATTGAATAACATCATTGAAATAATCAAGAAGAAATATACTACAGATAAACACAAATAAGAAAAACAAATGTTACAGCACATATCTTACAACACGTTGGTAGCTAGCTGCACAAACAATTAGAAAGGGAACAGGCATAAGAAAAGGCTATAGTTGTAAGTTTGTAGGGAGCTGGTGTCATTGGAAGTCCTGCTGCAAGAAACCCCATTGTTATTAAATTTTATAACTTCTTTGTCATGAGACAGTGTTCTTTACATTTTGTCCTGATTAAAGAAACTGTATTGTTGGCGACTTGTACGAATTCTGGGCTAGTTCATATCATACCCCTTCAGGAGGCAGATTTAAAATCTTAATTTTTGCAGGGAGAAATTTTTAAAGTTTTTACAATTTTCCATCAAGATATGTACATACCCTGTTTGAATGCATCAGATAATTAAGTTTCTTTTGGCATTGATCTGCCATCACAGACACTTCACTGTTTGCTCACAGAATGCTTGAAGCTTGATTCCAAGCCATGAATTGTACATTTTTTGTGGATTAGATTTTCTACAGCCCAAAATTTACTCAACTACTCTCCATTTAGATACTCCTTTCAAAGTGAGGGGTTTTTTTTCTCATAAATCAATATTTATAAGATCCAAACTTACATTTTAAACATTACATAATGTACAATCACATACTTTGATTTTGATTTGATTTGATTTATTATTGTCACATGTATTAGTATATAGTGAAAATAATTGTTTCTTACACACTATACAGACAAAGGATACAAAGTTCATAAAGAAGGAAAGGAGAGAGTGCAGAATGTAATGATACAGACATAGCTAAAGTGTAGAGAAAGATCAACTTAGTGCGAGATAGGTCCATTTAAAAGTCTGATGGCAGTAGGGAAGAAGCTGTTCTTGAATCGGTTGGTACGTGACCTCAGACTTTTGTATCTTTTTCCCGACGGAAGAAAATGGAAGAGAGTAGATCCCGGGTGGGTGGGGTTCTTAATTATGCTGGCTGCTTTTCCAAGGCAGCGGGAAGTGTAGACAGAGTCAATGGATGGGAGACTGGTTTGCGTGATGGATTGGGCTACGTTCATGACCCTTTGTAGTTTCTTGCAATCTTGGGCAGAGCAGGAGTCATACCAAGCTGTGATACAACCAGAAAGAATATTTTCTATGGTGCATCTGTAAAAGTTGGTGAGAGTCGCAGCTGACGTACCAAATTTCCTTACTCTTCTGAGAAAGTAGAGGCGTTGGGGGGCTTTCTTAACTATAGTGTTGGTGTGGGAGGACTAGGACAGGTTGTTAGTGATCTGGACACCTCAAAACTTGAAGTTCTCAACCACTTCTACTTTTTTCCCATTGCTGTAGACAGGGGCATGCCCTTCACTATACTTCCTGAAGTCGATGACAATCTCCTTTGTTTTGTTGACATGTTTTTGATATTGACATTACTGAAATTCACTCATTGAATTGTCTTTTGACCCTTAATAACTTCATTTCAATTTTTACTTCAAGACTTCAGGTTTCCTCAGCAGTTTGCCTGGATATTTTACCTTGACACTTGTGCAGAGCTCTCAGTCACATCTGAATTGGTGCAGTTTGCAAAATCTTCCAGTCTGCAACTTTCCCTTCCACCAATGTTTAAAGAAGCCTATCCTTGCTGATTACAGTCTTTGAGATGATGCCGATTTCAGTTTCATGGAGAAACTGTAGAAATTAGGCTTCTTCTCTTTCAAGTGAAGAAGTTTAAGGGACGTTTTGTTGGAGCTATTCCAAATCATGAAAAAAGTTGATGGTGTAAATCAGCAGAGTGATTCCAGAGGCAGACAGGTCAGGAACCAGAGGACATAGGTTTAAGGTAATTGGCAGAAGCAACATAAGAGAGATGAAAAAAAAAAAACATGTTACTCTGTTATAATCAGAAATGCACTGCCTGAAAAGGTGATGGAAGCAGATTCAATTTCAATTTAAAAAGGGAGTTAGAGCAAAACCTGAAATTAAAAAAAAATGCAGGGCAATGAAGAAAAAGCAAGACTGTGCGAATAATTGAACATCTGTTTTAAAGATCAGATTCAGGCACAATGGGAAGGAATAGCCTCCTTCTGTGCTGAATTATTCTATGATTCCATGAAAATACTGCAGCAAACATATTAGGAATTGAACTGCTATCAGGGTACAACTTTGGCAGTGTTACAAAATGGATAGCAGCTGATCAGCCGCCTGCTGTACACACCACCTGATCTTCCTTTTCGTAATTTTAATAGGAAAGCAGACGATAGCCAGGCACGTAACAGGAGGCCTTTCCATTGTTTTATGTTCTTTCTGGTGTTAAATCTTACCCCATCTCCTGTCGTGCTATTTTAACCCCTTAAATGTTCAAAGCAAAGCACTCGACACAAACAAAAGGCCACAACAGGGGGAACAAGTATTTTGAAATAAACAAAAAGCATCTCAAACCAATGGAAGTCTTTTTCATGGGTGAAGGAGCAGGAGACAAGAAAAAAGATTAAGGAAAACTAAACAAAAAGAGGGCTGTGCAGTAAGCACTGTTGCCTCACAGCTCCAAGACCTCGGGTGTCTGGATGGAGTTTGCACGTTCTCCCTGTATCTACATGGGTTTTCGTCGGGTGCAGAAGTTTCCTCCCACAACCCAGAGATGTGCAGGTTAGGTGGATTGACCATTGTACATTGTCCCTCAGAGTGAGTGAGTAAGTGTGTGTGTGCACATGTGTGCATGCATGCGTGCTCATGGGTGCATGCGGGACTGGCCTCCCATCCTAGGTGTACCCACCTAACACTCAGTGATTGTCAAGATAGGTTCCAACTCCCGTGACCCTGAATTGGAGTAAGCCAAAGCTTTTTGTCCGGCACTCATCAGGGTAAATGCAAGAATGCCGAATCTCAAATGTTCACAAAAATTCATACTTCTAGAGAAAAGGGTGCCAATTGGTTGGCAAATTGACTCTAGCTAAGATGTTGCCATGTAGAAAACATTGAGAATGATGGGGTGGAATTCTCCGGCCGCGCTGGTTGAAAAGCCAGAAATTCCCACCTGACCATCAATGGCGTTTCCCATTCTCCACAACCCACCCGCTAAAATTCCAGTGGCAGGCGGGATGGGAGAATTCCGGCCATGGTCTACCCAAAATCCCAGGTAATTCAAAAAAGCTGCAAGGCTTAAGCATGTTGCCTTTTGTTTTCAGAGAACAGGTCTCTGTATATGAATGCATGCAATTTCTAGCAAATGTAAATGAGCTTGAATAATGAGCTTGACTAATTGGGCAGGATCGCCTGACCTGAGACTGAAAAATTCCGCCCGAGGTCAACGGATCTTCCCATTGTCCGGTCCTTGCCTGCTCTGACTCGCGTGACGGGCAGAGTGGTAGAATTCCGCTGATTATCTTAAATTAGTTGTTAGCTAATTGGTAGCCATTGGCAGATTCAGGATTGTTCAGCAAGTGCTGCCCAATCACAGAATCAAATCTAACTGTTGAAATTTGGGTTTTGGAAGTGCAGGCTGATTGAGTGTGGTCTGTACACTGCATATTACTAATGAAGGAACATGCTGTTTGATTTGATTAGCCAATCACTGGAAAATCTGGCCCATGCACCTGTGTCACACCAGCAGTGAAATTCATATACTAAGCTTATCAATAGTGTGGTGGGCAGAACATCTTGGGAGGAAAAATACAAAGGCAAATTATGATATAAATGGAGAGAAACTTTGGTGCAGAGGGATCAGGGTGTCCTTGTGCATGAATCACAGAAAACTAGTGTGCAGGTACAGCAGGTAATAAGGAAGATAAATGGATTATTGGCATTTATTGCTAATGGAATAGCATATAAAAGTAGTGAAGCATTGTTGCTACTGTACAAGGCATTAGTGAGACCACACTTAGAATATTGCGTAGTTTTGGTCTCCTTACGTGAGGAGGAATGGAGTAGCATTGGAGGCAGTTCAGAGGAGGTTCACGAGATTGATTCCAGAGATGAGGGGTTTGTCTTACAAAGAGAGATTGGGCAGTTTAGGCCTAAACTCCCTGGAGTTTAGATGAATGAGAAGCAATCTAATTGTGGTGTGCAAGATGATAAGGGGGATTGACAAAGCAGATGTGGAGAGGATGTTTCCTCTTGTCGGCCAATCTAGAACAAGAGGCCATAGTTTTAGGATAAGGGATTTGAAATAGAGATGAGGAAAAATTATTTAGAGTCATATCATAAAATCCCTATAGTGCACAAGGAGGCCATTCAGCCCATCGAGCCTGCACCGTTAACAATCCCATCCAGGCCCTATCCCTGTATCCCCATGTATTTACCCTGCTAATCTCCCTGACACTAAGGGACAATTTATCATAGCCAATCAACCCACACACACATCTTTGGAGTGTAGAAAGAAACCGGAGCACCGGAGAAAACCCACGCAGACACAGGGAGAACGTGCAAACTCCACACTGTCACCCAAGGCCGGAATTGAACCCGGGTCCCTAGCTATGAGGCAGCAGTGCTAACCATTGTATCATCGTTCCGCAGAACTGGGATAAGTTAGAAATGTAATAGCTTTTAAACCAGTGAAAGGTTGGGGGGAGGTTGGGGGAGTTGCTGGGGCGGGTGGAAGAGGGGGTGGAGTGGAAGAAGAACAAAAGGATAGACCCATGATAAAGTGGAAAACAGGAAAATGACTGAAAAACTGCCTGTGCAAGACCATTGATGGTGATGGAACAAGTAAAAAAACAAAGGAATAAAAGATGTTTCATCTTTTGATGTGAATGACAGAATGATGAATAACTGAGTAAGATTGAAACATGCAAAGAAAAGGAACCAAGATGTGGCAAGAGATTACCATCTACAACTATTGAATTCAATGTTGAGTCCAGCCACCCTGGCCCACGTAGCTGTAAGAGTTGAGGACACATGGCCAATCAGGGGTGGGGAGGGGGGGGGGGGGGCGGTACTTGCACCAAGGATCTGGTGGATGTTGGGGAAGGTAGGGCAGGCACTCTGTAACATGTGGCTGAGTCTCCAAGGCACAACAGACAGCATCTCTACACATGGGAATGGGGACCACTCAGTACTGTTACGGTGGGGAGGAGTGGAATCAGAGACACATTAGTCACAGCTGTGAGGTGCAAATAAAAGTTTATTGTGACTTAACGTTAGCGATGAATAAACCCTGACTACTGGTGATCTTCTCCTGTGCCCTCTTACTGAACTACAATTTTCTAACATTATGCTGTCAACTGCTTCTTCTCGGTGCTACCCCAGGATGCACATCGGAGGTGGAGGTGTCCAGCTGTGATGCAACGCCCCGTTGTCTGTGATGCCCTTGGTGGACATCTCCTAGGTGGCCAGGACCTGGAGGAGCCCGGCTGACTTGCAGATGGCCCTGTTTCGGTGCCACTCTGTTCATCTAGCTGGCTTTGAGATGCCCCGATGTGAGGAAAGGGGAATTTGAAAGGTCATGAGACGTCTGAGATCTCCTGCGTGGAAGGCCCCAGCATGGGCCCGAGCCCTTCCTCCTCCCTTGGGGTGCCCAGAGGCCACGGGAACATTTCATGGGACATCAGGGTAGCTGGACTGAACTCCAGAAGCTCCGGCATCACCTGGCTCTGCCAGTCCTGGAGGCCCAGATGCATCTGCCCCATGATCTGTGATCCCTCAGACCTGCCCCTCTGAGACTGGGCCAAGCTCTGGAGCCCCTCTGCTACAGCATTCTGTGAGCAAGCCAGGGTCTGGAGCCCCTCAGCAGTAGCCCTCTGAGCCTGGGCTAAGTTGTCGAGGCTCACGGCCATGGCCTGCTGTGTCTCCAGATGGTGAAAGATGTCTTTGAGGAAAGCAGCACCAAGATTCACTGAGGGTGACCAAGAGCACCTGCTTGATACCGTAGAGGAGAGGCGTGAATGGATCTTCCCCGGCCAGGGCCCTCGCCCAAGGGGTGCGGCCGTTACATGGCATTGTGGGAGGAGCTGGCAGCAGCGGTGAATGCCGCCACGATAATGGCCAGCTCTAAATCGATCAATTCGAGATCCATCTGCACAGTGGGGTTTGGAAAGAGCAGAGAATGACAGATTAATGTCATTGGCTGCATCGACCCAGCACCACCCCAATCCCTCACTTAGGCCAGTACCCCCACTTGTGGGTGCCGGCAACACCACACAATACACGGTTCCATGCGTGACCCGATAAGGTTGTGTGAGATTCCCATCATGACAAATGCTGGCACAGATTATGCAGGTCAGTGTGCAGCCGTGGGCAATGCGCACCCTTGAGCCGTTGCTATGTGTGCAACTGCAGCATCTGTTACAGGCATGTGTTGCTGGTCCGTGTCACAGGGCAGGGACAGACTGCAAATCAGCACCAGATGTGTGTCCAGTGATAGCAGATTCCACGCAGTCTGTGTCTGAACCTCTGAACCCCGGCCTGGAGCAGCAGCTGCTTCATCTGGTTAGGCCTCAGTCAGCACATGGTGCACTCCTCCCCCACCCCGGAACACCAGCACTCAGTGGAGCCCCTGACTGGCAAGACAATGCCACTGCATAGTGCCCTGGAGGGGAAGGCTGAGCAGGACTCCTTCAGGGACCCTCACTAAGAGAGATCTGAGAATATAGAAGCCCCCCCACCCCAGATATCACTGGCCCACAGGCCAGCACCAGAAGAAAGCAGGAGGAAGCCTACCAAGCACCTCCAGGGCCTACCTGCCACACCCTCTGCACTCTGCTCGCAGCACTTACCTCCTCACACCAGTTCAAGGCTGCCATGCCAGTCTGTGACTTTTATATATCTATTCTGATTCGCGCAAAATTGACATCACGCCAAAGAGGTGGGAGATGCAAACATGGGCGGAGATTGCCGTGTCAATCCCGATAATGGCGTGCTAAACTATGGTAAGTAATGCAAATCAGCAGCAAGTTAGCTTTCAGCGCGATCCCGGCAGTGCCATTTTTTCCGGTTGGGAGATGCGCGTGGGTCGTAAGCGCTCGCGGGGAACCCATGAAATGGCCAACACGCGCATCTCCCAACCAACCCGCCAAAAAACGTGCGCATTGTGATGGGAGAATCACCCCCTGTGTTCCTGGACTGAATTAATGGTTCATCTCAATGAAAAGTAGATCGATAATAAACTAAATTAACATATCATAATCAAAGTTATATTGCAAGTAGTCGATTCATTGTTGCTATTTATTTTACTTAGCTATAGTGTATTTTACATTGGTTACTATGTACAGTTATATTTGAATCGTGGCATTAACAGGAATGAGGGTTTACCTTAATGGAATTTTTTGTTAGCACACCATAGCATTAACAGTATACACACTTGATCCACGAATAACTTTGGTTAGGCCACATTTGGAGTTATTCATGCAGTTCTAGTCGCCACACTACCAGAGAGACGTAGAAGCTTTGGAGAAAGTGCAAGAAGGTTCACCAGGATATTGCCTGGTCTCGAGAGTGTTGGCTCTGAGGAGAGGTTGAATAAACTAGGATTGTTTTCACTGGAAAACTGAGGCTGATGGGGAGACCTGATAGAGGTCTACAAAATTATGAGAGGCATAGACAGGGTGGATAGTCAGAGGCTTTTTCCCAGGGTAGAGATATCAATCACAAGGGGGCACAGGTTCATAGTGAGAGGGGGAAAGTTTAAGGGAGATGTGCAGGGGAGGCTCTCTGGAGATGTGCAGAGTGGTGGGTGCTTGGAACGCACTGCCAGAGGAGGTGGAAGCAGGCACATTAGCAAAATTTAAGAGGCATTCGGATGGGGACATGAATAGAGGGATATGGTCCAAGTAAGAGCAGAAGGTTATTTTCAGTTTTGTTAGGGCATCATGATCGGCATGGCTTGGTGGGGGCGCTGAAGGACCTGCTCCTATGCTGTACCTTTCTTTGTTCTTTGTTCCTTGTTCTTAATGGTCTCACGGGAAACAATACCATCCAACTTCACTATCACAAATGTCTGCTGTACAGTAGATATTTTCACAGGTTCAAAATTACCAGGCAATCCTGTTGGTGGATTGTCATGTACCTTGAGATCACAAATTTAGCTATTATCTAGTCCTACAAAAATGTGATCTAGAACCATAGTAATGAAACCTCTTCTTGTCTAATAGGGTACAAAATCTCACACATGCCACAGTGGACTGATCCAAGTCCATGGGGTCCAAAATAGGTCAGGGCCTGATTTATTCAAAGACACCAAATGATTGAGCAAAGTAAAAACATCCAGAGAATTAAAGCTTATATAAGCATACCAACAGAGAAAATAGGAGCAGGAGTAGGCCATTTGGCCCATCGAGCCTCCTTCTGTCTGATAGGAATTCTATGATTCTTAAATGCATCAACACAATTCACTTCAACAGCTAATAACAAGTTTCATATTCTCACCACTGTCTCGTTAAAGTAGTTTCTCATTTGATTTCTATTTGGTTTATTGGTCATTATCTTGTGTTGACAGTTTCTAGTTTTTTTTCCCCCACAAGATATTCTCTCCATACCTGCTCTATCAAAAGCTTTCATAATTTTAAACACTGCCATTAAGTCATCCCTCAGCCTTTTCCTTTTAAGAGAAAGGAGACCTGTCCTATTCAGCCTTTCCTGATATGTTTACATCTGTATCTCTGGTAATATCCTTGGAAATCTTTTTTTTAAACACCCTCTCCAGTGCCTCCATATCTTTTTTATGATACGGTGACCAGAATTATACACAGGTCTAATCAATGCACGTTTAGCTACAAGTCTAGTTCAGGGTGTCACAATCTTTCAGTGGAGCGATAAGGGTCTCTCACAGATCTGATGACAGAATTAGATATTACACTGCCACTTGGCACATAGTAGTCACTCAGCCATTCATCTTGTATTGCTGCCACCACTCGCTGAAATGTCAAGGGATGCATAATGTGAACTTTGAATGTTTTCTACTTGTCTGCCCTAATAAATATCTTTAATATCACACAGATACTTCAAGGGTGATGGAGGAGTCGCAGAAGGACCATGCCAAAGAGTCATCAGAGAAGGGTGAGCACTCACTCTGTAGATGCACTATTACTTGGATCATGTCTTATGGGTACCGCAGTAGAGATAACTAGTCATCAAATGGTAAGGAGCACACCACGTGAGCAGGAGTAGGTTCTGAAGACTGGAACAGCAAAGGAGAGTCACCATCGGAGGGCGCAGGATACTCCATTCTCTGTTCTTGGTGTAGATGGCGAGCCTTGGGTTTCAGACAGGAACTGGGATTTTGGGGAGCAGCCATGAGAAATGGACATGTTTCTGTCAGCATTTCCAGAGACAGTGCACCTCCTTGGGCAGAGATTGGAAGACTCCACCTCCAGCAGGAATAACGTGATTTTAAAACATTTATTATTTCATGGGATGTGGGCATCACTGGCAACACCAGCATTTGTTCCCTTCTTGTCCTTGATCTGAGTGCTTGGCCACTTCAAAGGGCAATTCAGAATCAGCCACGTTCTGGAGTCGGGTGTAGGTCAGACCAGGTAAGGACGGCAGATTTCCTCCCCTAAAGGGCGTTAGTGAACCAGGTTGATTATTATGACAACAGCTTCACAGGTCACCATCACTGAGAGTAGCTTTTAATTCCAGATATCTCAGGCATTTGTGCGGACATTCACCTCCATGGAAGGTGTGGCCATCCACCTGGAAAATCAGACACGGCAAGAAACCTAATGCATTCTGTCCCTAAGCAAAGGCCTGAGCACTCTACCTGCCACTTTACACAGGATGGAGGAAAGCCTCACCATGGTGGCACACTCCTCACTGAAATGCAAACAAGGGCTCTTCAATTCTTCATTAGCTGGAAAATGCAGGCATACTAGGAGAGAAGACAAAAGGCACATGGAAGCAGGAACTCTTCTCAGTGTCCTGCTACTCCTTGTCAATCCTTGCTCACACACCACCCTCAGACAGAGCTGCACATGCTGCCCTTATAACTAACTCTATCCCCGTGCAGGTGGGACAGTCTCAGGCAGGGCTCTTTGAGACTCATGACTATCTCATGTACTAGAGTAAGGAGTGAACTGTCTGCCTCTCGCTCTGCTGAATTCACAGAGGCTGCACCACATAGAAGTAATAGGAAGCAGGTGAGGAGAGTTAACAGTTGCACGAGGCGATTCACTGGGTGCACAGAACAATGTTAATTAGCAGAGTTATATGTTAATTACATGATATGCATGTTTATTTGGATGAATGGAGCACTTTATTTGAACAGATATTTCTTCTGTCTCATGAACAGTGGCGTTCAAGTGAATAATATGACCTGGTTGGAAGATGAGGAAAGGGTTTAACTTTAGTTTTTGGATTGTTGACTGTGGGAATGATTTGTCATCTGCCTTTCCACGGAATTTCCTTTCCACTCTGCAGTGTGGTGTTATGCAGTGCACAGCGAAGAAGGCACCTGAATCACATCCTCAGCAACTCAGTGACTTACTCTATAATCACCCTTGATTATTCACTCTTGTGGGTATGTGGCTCTTAGAATCAAAGAGTCCCTACAGTCCAGAAGGAAGCCATTCAGCCCATCGAGCCTGCACTGACTCTCCGACAGAATATCTTACCCAGGACCTATCTCCGCAACCCCCCACAGTCACCCCACTGATCCCCCTAACCTTGGGGGATCTTGGGACACTAGGGGCATTGAGCATGGCCAATAAACCTAACCTGCACATTTTTGACTATGGGTGGAAACCGGAGCACCCGGAGGAAACCCACGCAGACACAGAGAGAATGTGCAAACTTCACACAGATAATCACCGGGTCCCTGGTGCTGTGAGACAGCAGTGCTAACCACTGTGCCACTGTGCCACCCCATGTTGTATCCCTCCACACAGGTGTCATCAGCCAGGTCCTCAGAAGGTAGCGTCTCCAAAAACAAAATCTGCTCACTCTGGGCCCGATTTTACCATTTTGATTTGAAGTGCTGAATCTGGGCGTGATTCAGATCTGACTTGTAAACCCTGTTCTCAGGTGCCCCCATACGCACTCAGCCTGAAAAAAGAATCACGAGTCTGAATCGCACTGTGGGCAGGGCTTATTGCACCCAAAACACTGCTACTCCGATTGGAGCCTTCAACTGCACATGCGCAGCAAAAAAAAATTTTCAAAATGATCATCTGCCACATCGCAAAAGGCGGCCCAGGAGCGATGGCCCCCACAGATATCGTCCCACCCCCACAACATAACTGTCCTCCTTATCCACCCATCCCCCACGCTACCCAGACCAATCACGACCCCTTCCCCCACTTCCCCCCCACCAATCACCCGCAGAGTGGCAGTGGACCCCCCCTACCCCTACTCCCGCGTCCCCTCCCCCCACCTGCCAGAGATCCATCTGGCCCTCCTCCTCCCTCCCCCCCGCATCAGAGAACGATCGGGCCTCCCTTCTCCCCACCCCTGCACCAGAGATACATCTGACAACCTTCTCCTTCATCCCCGGTCAGAGAATGATCTGGTTTCCCTCATCCTCCCCCCCCGCCCCTCCCGCCCCACCAGAGAATGATCTGATCTGCTCCCCTCCCCCCGCACTGATCTGAGTCAGAGAGCCGCTGGAAGCTCTGAACTTACCTCTTCAGAAGCTGGAGTGCCCAAAACAGACCTTTGCTGAGCATGTCTGTTTTGCGCCGAATCTGGATGGACGAACGCGGTGGTAAAGGGGGAAATGCCGGTAAGTTTGGGCGTCCAACCCATTAAGTCAATTTAAATGCATGCAAATGCATTGATATTGACGTCGTATCCGTTTCGGGTGCAGTCCCAATCACGTCCATTTTCGGGCCTTGGTAAAGGGGGAATCGGCGCAGACACAGGCGCGGATCATGCTATTCGCCTCACATTCGACTTTACCAAGTTTTTGTGCCTGAAAACGGGCGCAACCAATGGTAAAATCAGGCCCACTGAATGGAGGTGTAAAAACGTAGGAGAATTGTGACTGTCACAAATGTGCTGGCTCGGCGCATTGGCCGTGCTAAATTTTCTCACAGTGTAGTGACAGTGTGGTGACTAGGGGATTTTCACAGTAACTTCATTGTCCTGTTAACATAAGCCTACTTGTGACACTAATAAATAAACTTTAAACTTCATGGAAATAAGAGGAAAGCTCTCGTTTGACTGTGAGGAATCTCTTTCAATCACAGTTACGTTCCCAGGCTAAGGGAATTCTTAGTTCAGGAGAAAACCAGAAGAAATTGTTTAATTCCTGAATCATGTTAGGTTCCCTTACTTGCCTTCAACTTAGCCATATTTCAAAAGGGAGATTCGCACAGTATTGAAGACAACATTAACTGCACAATGCTGGCAGCATTCAGCAACAAACTCTGCAGCACCAAAAACACTTTCTTTTCAAAGTTCTAAAAATAAAGTTCTCGAACACTAATATCCACCTGTCACTGGCAAAGCTGATTGTCTAAAAGGCAGTTTAAAAGCACTAACAGCAGATTTGTAGGGGACATGCTGCCCTTGATGGCACCCAGAGCTATACAAGGAAAACTGTGAATACAACTACATTAAAACGGCTCAAATGCCATTTCCATTGCTGCACCCTTTTCAGACGTCGCCACAAGCATAGAAAAGCACAGGGGAAGTTCAAGTACAGATCATGGGAAGAAGAATAAGCACCCATTTTTCATCTTATTTGATCCATTTCTCAGCTGTTACATGAAAGCTGAAAAATCTATCAATATTTCTTTGATTTTTCTCTATTGCCAACTGTAGAGAGGATCGTGTGAAATTTCAAAACGACATCAACAAGTTGGTGGAGTGGGCAGATGTAGTTCAATGCGTAGAAGTGTGTGGTGAAGCATTTTGACACGAAAAGACAATATAAAACAAGGGACAAAATTCTTAAAGGGGTGCAGGAACAATGGGACCTGGGAGTATATGTCTACAGATCATTGAATATGGCAGAACAGGTGGTGGGAGCAGTTAATAAAGCTTTATTAATCGGGATATAGAGCACAAGAGCAAGGAGATTATGTTGAACCTATACAAGACATTAGTTCAACCTCAGCTGGAACATTGTGTACAGTCCTGGACTATACTATAGGAAAGTTGTGAACGCATTGGAGAGAGTGAGAAGAGGTTTACAAGAATGAATTTCATTCATGGGATGTGGGCATCGCTGGCTAAGCCAGCATTTATTGCCTATCCCTAATTGCCTTTGAAGTGACTGGCTTGTTAGACCATTTCAGAGGGCTTTTTTAAAAAAAGAGTCAACCACATTGCTGTGGATCTGGAATCACATGTAGGCCAGACCAGGTATGATGAACACGAAAGGACATTAGCGAACGAAATAGGTCTTTATGACAATTGACAATGGTTCCATGGTCATCCAATTGCAGATTTTTATTGAATTCAATTATGAGGATAGATTGACAAGATTGGAACTATTCTCCTTTGAGGAGAGGCTAAGGGACGATTTGATAGAGATGTTTGAAATCACGTGGGGAATGGACAGAGTAGACAGGAAGAAACTGTTCCCATTCGTAAAAGGATCAAGAACAAGAGGGGACAGAATTAAAGTGATTTGCAAAAGAAGCAAATGTGATGCAAAAAATAATTTTTCCACACAGAATGAGTGGTTCGGGTCTGAAATGCACTGCCTGGAATTGTGATGGAGGCAGGTTCAATCAAGGCATTCAAGAGGGTATTAGAATTAAAACAACGTGCAAGGGCACTGGGGAAAGGCAGGGGAATGACACTAAAGTCATAATGTTCATATGGAGAGCAGTGCAGACATGATGGACCAAATGACCTCTTTCTGTGCTGTAACAATTCTGTGATTCTGTTATTTTCACCTTGTGCATATTGGAATTACTGTACGGTGAATATAACCCTAATATAGAAGGCCAGCTAAAGCAGCAAATCAACTAAAACCAATTATTGGTAGGCAGAGACTTTTAACATACAGAATGTTTCAGTTGTGCTATAATCACCAGTTTATGGTTGAGTTGCTTCAATAACAGCATCATGCAAGAACACTGTCTACATTTTAAAATCAATAATGTCTCAAAATGTGCTTGGCACAGAAAGAGAAATGAAAGTATCAAAATGATATTAAATGTTGCACATAGGATGGCATCAAACATACATCAAGGCTGATGAGGCCCCTTACAATCTGAGACATTATATTCCCCAGTGAGTTATTTTTCTCAGTAAGTGATTTGAACAGATCAGGTCATTTACCATGCTTTTGCTGCTAAAGAGAGATGCTGACTTGCCTCAAGCAGGTCTGGGTGCAGTACTGCTCAGGAACATAAAGTTTAAAGTTTATTTATTCGTATCACAAGTAGACTTACATTAACACTGCAACGAAGTTACTGTGAAAATCCCCAGGTCACCACACTCCAGCACCTGTTCAGGTACACTGAGGGAGAATTTAGTATGGCCAATGCACCTAACCAGCACGTCTTTCAGACTGTGGGAGGAAACCGGAGCACCCGGAGGAAACCCACGCAGACACGTGCAGATTCCACAGAGACAGTGACCCAAGCTGAGAATCGAATCTGGGTCCCTGGCTCTGTGGGGCAGCAGTGCTAACCACTGTGCCACCATACCACCCGAATTGGATAAATGGGAAGGAGGAAGAGTGGAGAGGCACTCAAGTAACCTCCTCATAGAAATCATAGAAACCCTACAGTGCAGAAAGAAGCCATTCGGCCCATCGGGTCTGCACCGACCACAATCCACCCAGGCCCTATCCCCATATCCCTACATATTTACCCACTAATCCCTCCAACCTGCGCATCTCAGGACACTAAGGGGCAATTTTAGCATGGCCAATCAACTTAATCCACACATCTTTGGACTTTTATATCCTCTTTTTATTTTGGAACAAATCCAGCTTTGCCTACCCAGTAAAATAAAAAAAAAACAACCCACTGATGGAGACACCGAAAATCATTAACATTACAGCTTCTTCAGGCATGTTTTATTAAATTTCATACTTAGAAATTCATTAAAAATTATATGTACTGCAACTACAGTGACCTGGTAATTCCAGCGGTTGCATGCCATACGACAGCTAAAGAGAGACAAAGTGCCTGACTGAATTATTCATTATGCTGAAAACTATTACAGATTATAATTTACTATATTTACATTGAAATGCTGGCTTCCTTTTGACAGCAGTGTAGGAAGAAACAAATGGCCCCAATACCAAAGGGTGAAAAGCACTGCAGCCTTTTCTTGCACTCAATTCCCACGACAAAATACAAATAATGGTACCAAAGTTCACCTTGGGCAGGTCAAATACAAAGTGGGCTTCGGCAGCTCATTTTATATTTTACCCAATGTTCTTTTCCATTCAATTGGGCCACTTCGAAGAAGGAGAAAGGGCATTCTCCCCTGAGCCCTGGCTAAAAGGAACAAGTGCAATGTCAGGGAAATCTACCAGGCTCTACTTCAAAGACTTTTACACATCTCCATAAGATCCCCTTGCATTAGAAAAGTTGTCCGGTGAAGGAATGAATGAAAAATAAACCTAAAGCCCCCCCCCTCACCTGATGTCCTGACTCTGAGGCTGGAATTTTCTAGCCATTTCTTTGATTTGATTTATTATTGTCACATGTATTAGCATTAGGTGAAAAGTATTGTTTCTTGTGCGCTATACAGACAGAGCACACTGATCATAGAGAAGGAAACAAGAGAGTGCAGAATGTAGTGTTACAGTCATAGCTAAGGTGTAGAGAAAGATCAACTTAATGCAAGGTCGGTCCATTCAAAAGTCTGACGGCAGCAGGGAAGAAGCTGTTCTTGAATCAGTTGGTACGTGACCTCAGACTTTTGTATCTTTTTCCCGACGGAAGAAGTTGGAAGAGAGAATGTCCGGGGTGCGTGGGATCCTTAATTATGCTGGCTGCTTTGCCGAGGCAGCGGGAAGTGTAGACAGAGTCAATGGATGGGAGGCTGGTTTGTGTGATGGATTAGGCTACATTCACAACCTTTTGTAGTTTCTTGCAGTCTTGGGCAGAGCAGGAGCCATACCAAGCTGTGATACAACCAGAAAGAATGCTTTTTATGGTGCATCTGTAAAAGTTGGTGAGAGTTGTAGCTGACATGCCAAATTTCCTTAGTCTTCTGAGAGAATAGAGGCATTGGTGGGCTTTCTTAACTATAGTGTCGGCAAGGGGGGGACCAGGACAGGTTGTTGGTGATCTGGACACCTAAAAACTTGAAGCTTTCGACTCTTTCTACTTTGTCCCCGTTGATGTAGACAGTGGCATGTTCTCCTTTACGCTTTCTGAAGTCGATGACAATCTCTTTTGTTTTGTTGACATTGAGGGAGAGATTATTGTCACTGCACCAGCTCACCAGATTCTCTATCTCATTCCTGTACTCGTTTGGCCATTTCAGAGAACATTTAAGAGTCAACCACAATGCTGTGCATCTGGAGTCCCTGTATGATGCAGATTTCCTTCCCTAAAGGACATCAGTGAACCAGACGAGGGAGTATTTAATGAATGGCAGGACACTGGGAAGCTCAGAGGAACAGAGGGATATTGGTGTAATTATTCACAGATCCCTGAAGTCAGCAAAGCACATGAATAGGATAGTGAAGAAGACATATGAGACACTTGCCTTCATCGGTTGTGCTATAGAGTATAAGAGCAAGGAGGTTATGTTGGAGTTATACAGATCATTGGTCAGGCCACAGCTGGAGTACTGTGTGCAGTTCTGGCCACCTTATTATAGGAAGAATGTGATAGCACTTAGAGGGGGCACAGAGGAGATTCAGTCAGATGTTGCCTGGGATGGAGCCTTTGAGCTCTAAGGAGAGACTAGATAGACTTGGATTGTTTTCTTTACAGCTAAGGGGGGACATGATTGAAGTGTATAAGATTATGTTGAGTCTGGGCAGGGTGAGCAGAGAGCAGGTGTTCCCCTTCGTTGAGGAGTCAATCACGAGGGGGCATAGTTTTAGAGTGAGTAGGAGATTCAGAGGGGATTTGAGAAAAAAAAGTTTTCACTCGAGGGTTGTGGGAATGTAGTCGAGACCAGAAACCTTTAAAGAATATTTAGATGAGCACTTGAAATATCATAATATTCAATGATATGGGACAGATATTGTCAGTGAAAACTCAATGGGCCAAAGGGCCTTTTCTGCTGTGTATGACACTATGAGATGGGCTTTTATGACAATTAACAATGGTTTTATGGTCATCTGATTTTTATGAACTCAAATTTCACCAAGTGCTGTGGTGTGATTTGAACCTGGGTCCCCAGAGCATTAGTTGCTGGATTACTAGTCCAGTGACAGTACCATTACACCACTGCCTCCCCTTGAATAACATAAGATTCATGTTAAACATAGAGATATGGCAACCATAGATTTTCAAACACTTTCAACTAGGTGGAAAAACATATCTGCACACAACCGTTCAACACTTCCTGTTGAATGCTAGTGAATTGAGAAATGCCAAAATTAGAAAATAAATAATTTCCTCCCACACTAATGTTATATAATCACAAAATAACATGTCAAACTCTAATGAGCAATATGCTAATTGAGTGAATAATTTCATGTTATGAAGAAAATATGTGGCTGAATAATACGTTAACAAAATTATTAATCGCGTTGGCCAGAAAAAATAGCTACTGTGAAATGCAGTAATTAAATAAACAGTACACATTCAAGTAAGAGGTGTGTGATTCAAGAATTTTAACAGTTGTTTTGGGAATGTAGCTATGATATAAGCTGGTTAATGTCTTATGGGCAGAAAAACAGAGCTTTCATAACAAACCACTCACGGAGAAGCTTTATCTATTCATGTGTGGCTTCTTCAGCTCTCTGCTTGGGAAGAGTCCACAGATAATGGCACCATTATTATGCAAATTAGGTAATTATTCTCTTACCCCCACTCTCCATCTGAATACAAAGTAGAACAAGGAAATGCTGGCAATAGTCAGCAGGTAAGGCAGGATCTACGGAAGAAACGTTCAGGGAAAAAAAAGATGGAAATTGGACAAGAAACAACGATAGTAGTAGACAGTAGTTGAACGAACCACTCCTGTCCAAAAAAATATACAACCTTCCGGACACATCTCTGAAAACAATTTCAGATCATAACCACTTCGTCCATGTATGCTTTGTTCCATAATTAAAGTTTATTTATTCGTGTCACAAGTATGCTTATATTAACACTGTACTGAAGTTACAGTGAAAATCCCCTAGTCGCCGCACTCCAACGCCTGTTTGGGTACACTGAGGGAGAATTTAGCATGGCCAATGTACCTAACCAGCACATCTTTTGGGCTGCAGGAGGAAACCGGAACACCCGGAGGAAACCCATGCTGACATGAGGAGAATGTGCAGACTTCGCACAGGCAGCGACCCATGCCAAGAATTGAACCTGGGTCCCTGGTGCTGTGAGGCAGCAGTGCTAATCGGTGTGCCGCCATGCCACCCATTATATGTTTTGTCGTTTAACCAGCTCTGCCTTCCACTCTCCAGGTTTGGTGAAAGGTCATTGAACTGGAACAATGGATTGGATGTTTATGGAATTGTGGAGAATCTGTGGAGGTGATAAAATGGCAGGAAGGAAAGCCCCTTTATATGCTCTTTTTAAAACTGTGATCCAATAAACTGATTCATAAATAACAAAAGCAGAAAATGCTGAAAAACCTCAGCAGGTCTTACAGCATTTCTTGGAGATAGAATAGAGCCAATGTCTCTCACCACAGATGCTATCAGACTTGCTGAGGTTTTCCAGCATTTTCTGTTTTTGTTTCAGATTCCAACATCCACAGTATTTTGTCTTTATTAATAAATAAACTAATGAACTAATTGAATGCCCCCTCATTGAAAAGTGCAGTAACAAAACAAAACTTTCAAACAAAACTTATCAAATTAAATTAAAATGGTGTTCCCCAGGCTGATGGGGCACTCCAATCCCTGTGACGCCCTTCGACAGACCATCATTCTAATTCCTTACTATAGTTAGGAGGTCGTGGTAGATAGACTCTTGATAAATTGGAGATGAAAGGTTATTAGGAGTACAAGAGAGGTAACAGTTAAATTAACCATGATCTTATTGAATGGAGCAGCAGGCTCAAGAGGCCGAGTGGCCTACTCTTCCTTTGAATTGATATTTTTGTAATACGAAAGTTCTTAAACTAAGCCTGGAATTCTCCAGCTGTTCACATCCTGCTGCCGCTGCCAGTGAGAATGGAGAATTTGGCGCTCAGCTGCGGGTGAGGTCAGAGAATCTGGCCCATAATCATGGTCTGAAATTTTAGGATGGAGGCAAAAGTAGTTGATGACCTCCGGAGTGAGGTTTCTGATGTGATATGGAAGGTGGACTCTCTAATTCCTGTCCCATAACTTCGGTTTTCTTGACAACGATTGTCAGTCCAAATTCCTTGGAGGTCCAGGAGAACCTGGGGCGACACAGTGGCACAGTGGTTAGCAATGGTGCCTCACAGCGCCAGGGACCTGGGTTCGATTCCCGGCTTGGGTCACTGTCTGTGCAGAGTTTGTATGTTCTCCCCGTGTCTGCGTGGGTTTCCTCCGGGTACTCCGGTTTCCTCCTACAGCCCAAAGATGTGCAGGTGAAGTTAATTGGCCATGCTAAATTGACCCTAGTGTCAGGGTATTAGCAAGGTAAATATGTGGGTTTACGGGAATAGGCCTGTGGGGGATTGTGGTCAGTGCAGACTCGATGGGCAGAATGGCCTCCTTCTGCACTATAGAGATTCTATGATTCTATGAACCAATCTACAAACAGTTCTAAGTGAACTTCAGTATGGGATGCCAGCACAGCCTCATCAGCAAACTGCAGCTCATGTTCTCGGGTATTGAGCACTTTGGTCCTGGGGTGCAGCCTTACCAGGCTGAATAGCTTGAAGTCAGCTTTGGCACACAGGTGGACACCCTCATTTGAGTCGCCGAAAGCGTACGGTAGCAAAAATATGCGAAAGAGAGTCAGCACCAGGATGTAGCCCTGCTTTACCCTGCAGCTGGTCCTGAAAGCCTCTGGTCATTCTGCAAGTTCGCACAGAAAGAAGAAAGTGATGCCCAGGATTCCAGGCAGAGTCTATTTCTCGCAGCAGTTTAAAGAGTCCATCACTGCTGATAATGTCAGGGAGCTTGGCAAAGTCTATGCAGGCATTGCTGAGTAGTCTGCACTGTTCCTGGCACTTAACAGCCACAGTGAGAAAATCATACCAACTATGGATCTGCCAGCTCTGGAGTTGCATTGAAACTCAGGTGCTTGATGCTAGGGTGGCAATCTGGCCAGAGCAACGCGAGCAAAAACCATTCCCACAGCACAAAACCAGGACGTACCTCAGCAATTGCTACAGACATTGTGATCCCCTTTGTTTTGATACAAGGTGACTATATTTTCGCATCAGATTTGTCTTGAGGCACAAATCTTTCCTTCTAGCAGAGACACCAAAGTTTCTGCACTTGCTGCAGCATGACTGGTTTTACATTCGTATTGATTTCCAGTGGAATGCTATTGTTTCCTGGGGTTTTACCACTGTCAAGATGCATGGGCTTCATGTTCCAGCTTGCGATGCGGAAGACTGGTGTCTTCTTTGATGAGTTTGTCTTGCCTGGTGCACAGATTAGCAAGTCACCTGGGCTGACTCTCTTACGTTCCAAGCATCCATTGAAACAAACAGGCAGTGACGGGACAGCACTTAGCTGGCTGGAGGCTGTCCAGCTTGAGGCAGACAGTAGCTATCAAATGAAACATAATGATATGTCCCACCATTGGAATTAACCCCTGGCGCTCATGCTGTCCATCAATAGAACAAGAGCGTATAATTGGTAACAGTTTCCACATGGTTGCAGTCACATGCACGAATCCCACATACACCAACAACATTCTCAAATTCTATGCAATCTGCTTCATTGGTTTCGGCAACTTGTTACATGTGGGGTGTGTTACATTTCCAGCTGCACGTAGACCCTAATCTGTCCTCTCATTGTGCATCAATAACACCAAACACTACTTCATGTCAGAAAGCAGACAGAGAAGAAACTTCAGCGCTTATTTTGTGGGTTGTTTCCTGGCATGTGAACGATGAATTGAACAATAGTAATTGGTGACAACCTTGACTTCAGTAAGTCTGGATTCTGAAAACACTAGTGATCTTGCTACTCCAGCAGCTCTGACAAAATTCTGCCATTCTTGAATGTTTTTCAGCATAGTTGATCAGAGAGACGTAACTTTTGATTATTTGTGTTTTCTTGTTTAACAAGTTCAATATCCCTGTAGCAGGGGATACAGACACCCCTGCTTTCTGAAGACTATTAAAACAAAGTAAATTAGTTTAAAATAGGGACCACAGTGTGCCTTATTTATATCGAAGGTATCACAATGTGCCTCACTTATATATTATACAAAGGTATTGTCTGTATAAGCACATATATATTTTTGAACAAGTGTTATAGATTTAAACCCATATTTTTGTAATTTCTTGTGAGCTTTGGCCAACAAGCAATTTACCCCTCCAGCATAATGGGAAATAAGCTGAATTAGACAGACCGCATTCTTTTGGAACAATGAATCAAAGAGCATATACCCTATTATCAGGGGCAGGCCAGGTAGCTACATGCTACCAAGATTTTTGAAATTGAATAGAAGGATTCAGCTTCTAGCTGCAATGAATAGACATATTCAGCCTCCACTGATAAAGGGGCAGAAAACATACCAGAGAGATGACTCCCTTCTCATTCCCAGGACTGCTGATGTTAGGAGCGACCCTTGAACCTACCGGAATTGCCTAGGTAAGGTTACTGGGCAATGGGGAAAAATCTCTGGGTTCAGTTGACCAATGAATTCCTAATTTTTTTGGAAGGTAGAATGCTATTGGCCAAAGTAGATAAAGTGTATTAATGTAATTGGACTGTCCAGCTTGGATGACAGGTTGGGCGAGAGGATCAAATCTTCAGAAGTGTATATCTGTTATGGTCATGTGATGTAACGTCAGAGAAAAATTGAAATCCTCTGACTATCTCTCTCCCAATATGTGTTGGTCAAATAAAGAATGTCTTTAACTGTATATTGTCTATGTATTAGCTGAGATCAGCTGAATACAAGACCCCCCAGAGGGATACCCCAAGAAAATCCCCTTACAATCACTCAAGTTACATTTGGTTGCTCATTGCCAATCATATGCAATATTGGTCAATTGTCACATTTGGTTCTTGCTTAGTGCAAGACAATTTTTTTGCATATTGTAATTTTCATGGGGCGTGAAATAGTTTGCTCGAGCATTTTTTTGGTGAGTGGTGCTTGTTTTCATCTTGCACAGACATATGTGGCTGGGATTCTCCGATCACATTCGCTCCACCACTACTGTCAGCGAGAATGGAGAATTTGGCACTCCACCAAATCTCCATTCACTGCAGCAGGACCGGAGAATCTCAGCCACGAGCGAGGTCAGATAATCCAGCTGAAGTGTGTCTCAAAAACATCTTGTAATTCTCCCTCTTCATAGTGGAGATGAAAGTCCTTTTCCATTTGGTCACCTGTGACTGCAAATCCTGGCATTATGCCTTTGAGACATCACAGTCACATTTTGCCAATGTGAGTGTATGTCAAAACATAATACATTGTGTCATGTATTAGTATTGATTCTTGGTAGCTGCACTAAGCACCAGTATTAATATATTCATGTATTCACCAGAAGTAGCTGCACAGTTTGCTAATGCAGGAAACTGCCAGAGTAAAGAAGCAGCCATATAGTGAGCACCACCCTGTAAACAAAGCTCTATTAGTTTTAACCTTCTGCATTTTCTCCAATATACAACAGATTAGGCATAGACAATACCATCTTGTTCAGCAATGTAGTGATGTTGCTTAGTTGAGGATGCGGGATCACATTCCTTCCAAACAAAATACCTTCTCTGTAATGATCTGGGGTTTCATTTTGATTGAAGGGTTATTTTTGTGAGATCAGTGTCTATGTATATAGTGCAGGCCTTCTTGGTGCTAATCTTGAGCTGGAGTATCCCCTGTGTGTGTCCAACCACAACCTCAATGTGTTCCTTAGATCTCCAACTCAAAATGCTGTCTGCAGAAAGTAAACAAAAGAAAGACCTTCTGAAAGTTACATACTTGAAAGCAATATTTCGTATTTTCACCGTCTGCCACCATTGTGAATTCTTGAGAAGAGACAATAAGATTTGGTAAGAAGCATTCAGAATCAAAACTGCACACGCTATTAAAACATTAATTTCTTTATTTTCCTCTTAGACTCCCTCTGTAGGTACATGGATAGGGTACATGGTTTTGGTAGTCTGAAGTGAACAAAATGCACAATGCAATTTTCAATACACTACATCAAGTTCAGAAGTCTCAGTTTTTCCATAAATTAGCCCGAGGATCTGATTTCTATGGGATTTTCCTTAGATTGTTCTACATCTACTTCAATAATAGGGATTTAACAATACTATGCTTTGTTATCCAAATTGAATCCTCATGTTTTTTGCACACAGTTATTTTCAATCTTTTCAAAGAAGGGCGGAGCTAATTCCACATGGAGCAAGGCATAGTTTGAATTGGTCAGTTGGTTCACAGCTAGGTAAACATAAAAAACGTTATTATTTTCAGATTCATTTTATGCATCGACAACACATATTTCCATGCAAATCTTTAAAATAATGAGCATACTCCACAACCCCACTATAGTGGCGTATCTTGTTTGATACAAAACAGATTAACACCTTTCTCGTCTGACTTTTTGAACTTGTCTTTTCTGGGACCTTGCTGACTGAGCAGTTTTCTGATTACAACTGCTGGATTCTTTTTAGGTAGCGTTAATTGCCTTATTCCTAACAGTTTACGGTTGCAAAGACATCAAAGACCTTCCAATGTGATTGAGGTAAAAGTTGTACATGGCAATTGTACAAAATGGAATGCAATAGAGAATTGACGACCCATTTTTCACTCAAAATGGAAAAGGAAATCGGGTGTGCTATTAAATGTGTTTGCTACAGCCCATTTTCTATTCCTGCTGAAGACCAATTCACCCCCCAACCCCCACCTCTGATATGCAATGTCATCGATTTCAGAGACAAGCAGACAAAGTGATTATTATGTTCGATGTACACAGAAACAACATGAAAGCTGGCTCATTAGCATCTTAACTACCAATCATCTCAAATCCGTCCTTTCCCCTCCATGATGCTATTAAGCCACATAAACATCTTTATTTTAAATTATTCTGGGTCATAAGATCCCAAACTTGACAGCATTACCCAAGGGTCAGGAACAGAATTTGTCATTTAGCCAGTTTCATCAGTGAACCTGAAATCTAAATCCCTACCAGTGACCACCCCAAAAGGGCAGTACAGAACACTGTATGCTGGCATGAATTCTTTTCCATAGTGTACATTCTTAAGTTTTTTCTGAGCAAGATTGCTCAACTAATTCCACTTCATCAAATATAACAGCAGTTTTACTTTGTGAATGAACATCCATGGGGAGTTTGATTGTGATCATTCGTATCATTTTGGATACCTGTTTAGAGGCAAGATTTTTACATCATTATCAGTACAGACTGACTTAAAAGCCAGCTCACACAACTGAATTAAAATATCCCATTCAACCACAACAAGGGATGATCAAATTTTGTACTATACCTTTCAGAAGAACTGAAAATTGTAAACTAGGATATTTTAACAACACATTGACATATTTTTCTACACTGAGTGGAAATAGCATTTTGTTCTCACCAGATGCAATGATTTAATAAAATGCAGCATTAAGATGTAAGCAATTGCCACAAAAGTAAATTCCATATATACGTTCATTCATTCTTTAAACACCTAGTAAAGTAGACTAAATTACGCGTGACACTGAAGGTTATGGGGTAGAGTTTCAACTAGTCTGCACATCTAAGTTCACCTGAAATTGGCCAAGCTGATGCAAATGACATGGAATTTCAAGCACAAGCTATGTTCTGTACAAATCAAGTTACTGGAAACTTTTGTGTTGGTTTACAAAGCATTCCCTGTAGCTTACAGCTCTCCAGTGTCAGATTTGGGAGGTACACCAAAGATGTGCTGGTGAATCCCTCTTGGAAGTTCTCTTGTAAGCATTTGCACCACCATTGTCCAGAGATTCTAATTGCTCCTAGACAATTGCGCTGCGCTGGGAACCATCTGACAAAACGGGTTAAATTGTTAACTTTGCATGGTTCCACCAGTGTTACGCTAATAGTTAATCTGAAAATGTTAGAAGAAATAAAACCACTTCTAACTTCAGCCTAACTATTTTAAATCCCCAGATTGATCCTAGCACGGGATTGTCCCCATACTCTTGAATACTCAGGAGACTCATCCCTGCCTAATTCAGCAGCCTCCCCATGATATTCCCTGCCCCAAACCCACCTGCCTGGGATTCCCACGTCGTCACGCCCACCCTCCGTTTGAGCCCCCAATCCAAGTTGGTTGGACATCCCCAACACCGGCCTGACCCAGTTAGATCCCATACACCTCAATGTGATTCCCACCCCCACCCCGGCATGATCCCTAAATTCAAACCCACTGGACCCAGCATTGTGGCCTCCCCTCCACCCTGACCTGACCCTAGAACATAGAACAGTACAGCACAGAACAGGCCCTTCGGCCCACGATGTTGTGCCGAGCTTTATCTGAAACCAAGATCAAGCTATCCCACTCCCTATCATCCTGGTGTGCTCCATGTGCCTATCCAATAACCGCTTAAGTGTCTGACTCCACTATCACTGCAGGCAGTCCATTCCACACCCCAACCATTCTCTGCGTCTGCCAGCAACTCTCCCTGTTGAATCCCTTCCCACAACCCGCAGCCCTCTCCTCCCCACGTCCAGCCACTCCCCCCCCGCAACTCCCCACCCCCCCCCCACCGCCCCAATCCATCCATTTACCTTTGACACTCATCTTCTCCTTAGCCTGTTAATTTCAGTGGGACCTTTGAACATACCTGTTAGTGCGGTAAAAAAGGAGCATGTCCTTCTTCATTGTGATTCTAATGGTCTGCAATACCAGACCCTGGGATTCATTGAGCTGTTTCGATTTCATCCAGCCTGAGTCAGGAAGATTCGGCAATACTTGCACACTCAAAATTTGACACAGGAAAGTGGGTATGGATTGGCATTCTGGTGCTGATTGCCACTCTGAGGAAGTTATGGCCCAATATACATGAAGACAGCAATTAGCACAATATTGGCCACACCTCCAGGTCAAATTAATCCCCATGGTGATTTTCCACTCATTGAACTATTTGTGAGTCTTCAAAGAGGTTCTTAAAACTAAGCTTCTCGAGGGCATCTTTCTCAAGCTTAATTTACAAAGAAATCAATTACTGTGCATCAATAAAACTAATAAATGGATCAGTGTATGGTTCATAAAATTCATCTTTAGTTATTTAAAATTAGGCTCAGGCACTGGGAGTTGATTCAGCACACTGATGAAAAACACGTATTTTGTGGTTAAACCCATTTTCAGCTACAAGTGTATTGGTAAAACTGCATCTTTAAACATACCGAGGATTAGTCTTTAAGGGAAAGAAACTTACATTCTGAAGTGTTGCTTGGTTGCACTGGTTCATGGCGATATGCACATAGGTTTGAGCTTGGACTTGAGCAAAAGTTTAAGTCAGAAAACTACCACAATTTCAAACTAAATTAGTGCCTGGATTGATGATTGCACTATAAATGAAAACACCACACCATATCTTCAGGAGCTAATCTTGATTGTTATCCATCAATTTTCCGTCTGTCTGTTTAAAAAATTTAAAGTTTATTTATTAGTCACAAGTAGGCTTACATTCACATTGCAATGAGGTTATTGTGAAAATCCCCTAGTCGCCACACTCCAGCACTCTGGGTACTCACTGAGGGAGAATTTAGCATGGCCAATGCACCTAACTAGCACATCGTTCGGACTGTGGGAGGAAAGCGGAGCACCCGGAGGAAACCCACACAGACACGGGGAGATTGTGCACACTCCGCACAGACAGTGACTCAAGCCGGGAATCAAACCCGGGTCCCTGGTGCTGTGAGGCAGCAGTGCTAACCACTGTGCCACCATTATAACCTTCTGTATCTAGCCTCCATCTGTGACATTCCAGGCATAAGACCTGATTTTGCTGCTGGCTTTGGTAATTGGATGACCACACTAAAGGACGGTGCTGAACCCATATTTGCCTGGACAAAGACCAAGGTGATAATCTTCAGGGAGGTGACTGTCTAACTGCCTATCCTCACTGTACTATCCATCCACCTGTCAGATCAATCAGAGATTATGCAATAAAGACTGAGATCTGGACCAGTAAATCAAGAAATTTGGAGGTGAAACACCTCTGCTGGATTAATCTTAGGTACAACAGTAGCCTTTTGCAAGAATAGCCCCCTCTTTGCAGCCCCAGCTTCAATGGCTTATTGGCCTGCCACAGAGAGTTTGTCTCCATTTTGAGTTGGCAGCCTCTGCACATAGAGGGTGGTTGCCCTATTGCTGACAAAATGGCTGAGAGGATGCAAAATCACCCCTAATTAGGTCATCTACAATCCACCCCTCTTCTAGGATCGTTCACCAGCAGTAGGAATGCACTGGGAAACTGCCCTGATGTGGCTCCCCCCACTTTTGTAATTCCCCTGAAGTACCATCAGACATGGTCCCATGGTGCGCTTAACAGAGACAACTGGAAACAAGGCCTCTCAGAACATTTATTAATCATATACAGCTATGCACAGGGATAGGCATGAGGCTTCCTCCAGAAGCATCTCTGAGTTTCAGTGACACACGACCTGACATCACTTAATAAGAAGTCTGTTAGCTATTAGCATAATAGCTATTAATCCTTTATACCACTGCCCCCACGTCCAAGCCCAGCACCATGGTGTCAGTCTAACACTTTGCTGTACACAATATGCAATATTTCTGACTTGGAGCCTGAAATTTGCATGCAATTTACTAATGAATTCACTGGTACCATTTACAACCATCACAAATAGACCCATGGGCCTATTGAAACAGTACCTTTAAATGACAGACCAGCCTAACAATTTAACACATAAAGCCCATTTTAAACCCCTGAACTCCCATTGACAGGTCCTTGGGAGATTTGTTTGGACAACAATAATGATTATGTCATGCAGAATTATTTCCATCAACACCATACAGAGTGACACTTTAAACAAATGCAGAAGGAGTCTCTTTATTTGGTTTTACATTAGAAATACAGATCAGAAGAAACCTTCTCTATTTACTTACATTGTCACTAAATGGATATGGTATTTCTCAGGTATCAGATCCCAATTGCATTGCCAGGTTTCCATATCTATGTTCCTATACATTGGGTGTAGAGGAAGCTATCCCCAAATATTTTATATATATGTAAAAATGTACATTTTAATAAATAAGCACTGCATTACCTAATGTTACATTTTGAGAACTTGAAAATAAATATTTCACTCTAATATAAATATTTGTATTCTTTTTTCTATTCATTCGTGGGACATGGGTGTCGCTCACTGGCCAGCATTTATTGCCCAACCCTAGTGCCCTTGAGAAGGTGGGAGTGAGCTGCCTTCTTGAAACGCTGCAGTCCACGTGCTGTGGGTTGAACCACAATGCCGTAAGGGAGGGAATTCCAGAATTCCAGGATAAAGGCCTTTGACTGTGTGGCCAAACACCCCTTCAACTCGATTTTCAGGTTTGCTGATGACACCACTGTTGTGGGTCGGACCTCAAACAATGACGAGATGGAGTACAGGACTGAGATAGAGAATCTGGTGAGCTGGTGTGATGACAATAAACATTCCCTCAATGTCAACAAAATGAAGGAGATAGCCATTGACTTCAGGAAGTGTCGTGGAGGGCATGCCCCTGTCTACATCAATAGAGATGAAGTAGAAATGGTCGAGAGCTTCAAGCTTTTAGGTATCCAGATCACCAACAACCCGTCCCGGTCCTTCCATGCGGACACTATAGTTAAGAAAGCCACTAACGCCTCTACTTTCTCAGGAGACTAAGAAAATTTGGCATGTCTACTACAACTTTCACCAACTTCTACAAATGCACCATAGAAAGCATTCTTTCAGCTTGTATCACAGCTTGGTAGGCTCCTGCTCTGTCCAAGACCGCAAGAAACTACAAAGAGTCGTGAATGAAGCCCAGTCCATCACTCAAACCAGCCTCCCATCCATTGATACTGTCTACACTTCCCACTGCCTCGGAAAAGTAGCCAGCATAATCAAGGACCCCATGCACCTCGGACATACTCTCTTCCACTGCTTCTGTCGGGAAAAAGATACAAAAGTCTGAGATCATGTACCAACTGACTCAAAAACAGTTTCTTCACTGCTGCCATCAGACTTTTGAATGGACCTACCTTATATTAAGTTGATCTTTCTCTACACCCTAGCTATGACTGTAACACTGCATTCTGCCCTCTCTCCTTTCTTTCCAATGTACAGTTTGCTTCATCTGTATAGTGCGCAAGAAACAATACTTTTCACTGTATACTAATACATGTGACAATAGTAAATCAAATCAAATCAAATTTTGACCCAGCGACTGCAAAGGGATGGTGATATATTTCCAAGTATGGACAGTAAGTGACTTGGAGGAGAACTTGCAGGTGGTGGTGTTCCCGTGTATCTGCTGCCCTTGTCCTTCTAGATGGAAGTGGTCATGGGTTTGGAAGGTGATGAATAATTTTTGATTAAAACTTTATTAATTAAGCAGATAATTTTTCGCATTCGCTCTTCCAGGCAAGACTCAATGGGCCGAATGGCCTCCACCTGTACCATTCAATGACTCATTCCAACTCCCTCACTCAAATTTATGTGGGATCTTTCAAAACTCTATCGCAAACAACAAGCATTTAGATGTCCTTTCAGCACAAGATGAAGACAGTGAAAAGGAAACAGTTTTCAATTTAAATCCAGTAACAGTGGTGCAAGGTTATAATAGGCTAGATTTACCACCACCTGTGAGTGAGTGGTGGAACAATGTTACTACTGATAGGAATTCTTTTTTTACTATAATGACCACTGAGGTTGCCTAGCCAAATTTTCCTGCAGGTTTGCAGTTCCAGTAGTAACGTTCATTGATAAGACCTACTAATTCCCACTTAGTTATTCAGTAAAGAGATTCATTAAGATGATTATAGAGCATCTGAAACTCTATTAAGATCATCAGTCTCTTGTCTTTTATAATATCAGAGCAACACAAGGGCTCAACAGGAAAATAGATATATAACACTCGGTCAGAAAATACTCTGTCACCAACCTTCAATGTTGTTAGGCAAATGTACCAATTGCTCATGAGCACTGCTTGTCTATTACTGCCCATGACAAGGGGCACTTTAGATGAGGGTGGGAAATGACCTAAATAAATAAAATGCAAAAAAAGTGGAAAATACATCGCTGCATACTTCTACAAAGACCTTGCATGGGACCTAAGCTGCTCAGTACGTTTTTGCGATGCAAATTCGTCTGAATTTATAAGTTTCCATATGCAAATGAGAGAAGCACGGTGGCACAGTGTTTAGCACTGCTGCCTCACAGTACCAGGGACCCGGGTTCAATTCTGGCCCTGGATTATTGTCTGTCTGTGTGGAATCTGCACGTACTTTGTGTGTCTGCGTGGGTTTCCTCCATGTGCTCCAGTTTCCTCCCACAGTCTGAAAGACATGCTGGTTAGGTGTATTGGTCATGCTAAATTCTCCCCCAGTGTACCCGAACAGACGCTGGAGTGTGGCGACTAGGGCATTTTCACAGTAACTTCATTGCAGTGTAAATAAACTTTAATGCCTTGTTGCATCTAAATATCAAAGTACGTGTTAGTGCCACTGCTTGTGTGGTTCAAAGGCAATATGAGCTGGAATGATACTCTTTCCAATGAGGAAGAGAGCATGCTTGACTCTCAGGTGAATGCCTTCAAATCAGGAATGAAAGCTGGCCAAATGTGTGGTCAGACAGCATGAGATACTTCTTCTTGACCTGTACGTGGCATAGAAAATATAATCTGAAATCTCTTCGATCCAGCTGGTACCAGAACATTACAATGTTCCCCAGTAAATTTGCTCATATTTCTCTCAGTAAACTCATTTAGAATCTTAGAATTCCTACAGTGCAGAAGAAGGTAATTTGGCCCATCAAGTCTGCACCGACTCTCCGACAGAGCATCTTACCCAGGCCCTATCCCCATAACCCCACGTTTACCCCACTAATTCCCCTAACCTATACATCTTAAAGTTTATTTATTAGTGTCACAAGTAGGCTTACATCAACTGCAATGAAGTTACTGTGAAAATCCCAGCATGTCTTTCGGACTGTGGGAGGAAACCCATGCAGACATGCGGAGATTGTGCAGAATCCGCACACACAGAAACCCAAGGCTGGAATTGAACCCGTGTCCCTGGCGCTGTGAGGCAGCAGTGCTAACCACTGTGTCACCCCTAGATTCATGACTGTTGAAGGTCAGAAGATATTTGTGTTTTTTTAATCTGTGTGATGTTAACCTTATCTTTGGATCCCATATTTCCAAATTCAAATATAATGAAAATTCTCATCCCATGTCCCTAACTAAAATGCACACAATACTGGGTTCCATTTATTGTTCTTCCCCTTGCCTTTTTTATTCCACTGTCCTCTTCATCCTGTTTCGAGACACTGACATAACTTTAGTTGCAATTTCCTTCTCAGCATATTTGTGCTCAGCAGATTTTGTGGCTCTTTTTTCATAAGTAATTCTCCTTGTGCCTGGCGTTTATTTTAGCCTAGGAGCTTCACTTCTGCAGCAGGAATTTTCCTGGACGCAGTAATATCATCACTCCATTTTACTGTCAGTCTCACAGCACTCCACCAAATAAGCCCATTTGTCACTTTCCATCCTCTTGTGTGGTTCGAGGGGAATTACCATCTGCTACCAACTCTTGTTTAAAAAGTACCGCAGTAAATTTAAGGGCTACCAGCTGTAATTATCCCTTACACATCACATTTTGATTAGCAATCTTCACTAAGGCCAACAGTAGCATCAAGGGATTGACTTATGAGGAAAGACAAAGTAATTTGACTTGCTAGATGTAAGAGGAAGCTACTGAGAAATGAATTGGAATATAAGATGGCAAATGGTATAGAAAAGAAAAATCTATAGCAATATTTCAAAGGTATACTGGCAGGCTGAGGTACTATGGGATTCAAATTGATGTTTTAAAAAAACTTGGATACAAATGACCACTTGCTCGTACAGAACTTGAGTATTGCTGAAAAAAGAGACATGTTGTCGAAGGTTTTCATCTTGCACTCATCAGGAGAAATTCACAAGAGTACCCAATCTCAAAGGGAACAACAATTTATACTCCATGAGAAGAGGATGCTGATTGGTTGGCAAGTGAACTCTGATTGATAGAGGTGTTGCCCTGAAGAATGCACCCAAGATAAAAAGCTTTTTTTCATTTATTACTGTCACATGTATTAGCATACAGTGAAAAGTATTGTTTCTTGAGCGCGATACAGACAGAGCATACCGTTCATAGAAAAGGAAAGAAGTGCAAAATGTAGTGTTACAGTCATAGCTAGTGTGTAGAGAAAGATCAACTTAATGCAAGGTAGGTCCATTCAACAGTCTGACGGCAGCAAGGAAGAAGCTGTTCTAGAGTTGGTTGGTACGTGACCTCAGGCATTTGTATTTTTTTCCCGATGGAAGAAGGTGGAAGAGAGACTGTCTGGGCTGCGTGGGGTCCTGAATTATGCTGGTTGCTTTGCCGAGGCAGCAGGAAGTGTAGACAGAGTCAATGGATGGGAGGCTGGTTTGCGTGATTGATTGGGCTACATTCATGACCCTTCATAGTTTCTTACGGTCTTGGGCAGAGCAGGAGCCATACCAAGCTGTGATACAACCAGAAAGAATGCTTTCTATGGTGCTTCTGTAAAAGTAGATGGAGTCATAGCTGACATGCCAAATTTCCTTAGTCTTCTGGGAAAGTCGAGGCGTTGGTGGGCTTTCTTAACTATAGTGTCGGCATGGGGGAACCAGGACATCTTGTTGGTGATCTGGACACCTAAAACTTGAAGCTCTCAACCCTTTCTACTTTGTCCCTGTTGATGTAGACAGGGGCATGTTCTCCTCTGCGCTTCCTGAAGTCGATGAAAATCTCCTTCATTTTGTTGACATTGAGGGAGAGATTATTGTTGCCGCACCAGTTCACCAGTTTCTCTATCTTATTCCTGTACTCCGTCTTGTCATTATTTGAGATTTGACCCACTTATGGTGGTGTCGTCAGCAAACTTGAAAATCGAGTTGGAGGGGAATTTGGCCACACAGTCATAGGTGTATTTTGACAGCAGAACTCTTTTTTCAGCAATATTGAAGAATCTGACCATCTGTAACTTTGTTTACTTCCTCAGAATAGCCACGATATTTACTTTTGAAGGGTAGTCACTAAATTGCTAAATAACTTACAAGCTTTACAAGCTTCCAAGCAAAAACTGAAACGGGAGAATCTGTCAAAGAAAGTCGTGCAATGTTGGTCTGAGGAATCAGATTATCTCTTACGGGACTGCTTAGAGTCAGTAGACCGGTCAGTATTTTAAAAACTCTGCGATCATCCTGAACGAGTACGCCACTGCAGTAGCTGACTTCATTAGTAAGTGTGTAGAAAACTGTGTGCCAAAGAAGCAAATCCACATGTTTTCCAACCAGAAACCATGGATGAACAGGGATATCCACTGCTTGCTGAAGTCCAGATCTGAGGCGTTCAAGTCAGGTGACCCTGATCTATATAAGAAAGCCAGATATGATTTTAGGATATCCATCAAAGATGCTGAAAGACAGTGCCGAATCAAGCTAGAGACCCAAGCTAGCCATACGGATCTTTGCCGACGATGGCAAGATCTGCAAGACATAACAGGCTACAAGATGAAGGCAGGTAAAATCACTGGCACCAACGCACCCCTCCCTGATGAGCTCAATGCATTCTATGCCCATTTTGAGCAAGAGGTCAGCGAGAGCACGCCCTCCACTCCAGAAGCCTCAAATGAACCTGTATCTGAGGTCACCATTGCAGATGTCAGAGCAGCCTTCTCGAAGGTCAATCCACAGAAAGCGACTAGCACGGATGGGGTATCTGGATGCACACTCAGATCCTATGCAGATCAGCTGGCGGGGTATTTGCAGACATCTTCAACCTCTCTTTACAACAATCTGAGGTCCCTATCTGCTTCAAGAAGATGATGATCATCCCGGTACCAAAGAAAAGCCAAGCAGTGTGCCTTAATGACTATCGTCCGGTGGCTCAGATATCCATTATTATGAAGTGCTTCGAAAGATTAGTCATGGCACGAATCAATTCTGGCCTCCCAGATTGCCTAGATCCACGACAGTTTGCCTACCGCCGCGACAGGTTCATAGCAGACACCATCTCCATGGCCCTGCACTCAATCCTGGAACCCCCAAATAACAAAGACACCTATGTCAAGCTTCCATTTATCGACTACAGCTCAGTCTTCAGCACCATTATTCCTATGAAACTCATCTCCAAACTCCGTGGCCTGGGTTTCGGCTCCTTCCTCTGCAACTGGATCCTGAACTTCCTAACCCTCAGACTGCAATCAGTAAGGATAGGCAACAACACCTCCTCCACGATCAACAAAATGAAGGAGATCGTCATCAGCTTCAGGGAGTGTAGTGGAGAACGTACTCCTGTCGACATCAATTGGGATGAAGTAGAAATGGTTGAGAGCTTCAAGTTTTTAGGTGTCGAGATCACCAACAACCTGTCTTGGTCCCCCCATGCTGACTCTATAGTTAAAAAAAAGCTCACCAACACCTCTACTTTCTCAGAAGGAAATTTTGTATGTCCACTGCGACTCTCACCAATTTTTACAGATGTACCATAGAAAGCATTCTTTCTGGTTGTAGCACAGCTTGGTATGACTCCTGCTCTATCCAAGACCACAGGAAATTACAAAGGGTCATGAATGAAGCACAATCCATCATTCAAATCAGCCTCCCACCCATTGACATTGTTGCACTTCCCACTGCCTCGGAAAAGCAGCCAGTATAATTAAGGACCCCATGCACCCCGGACATTCTCTCCTTCACTTTCTTCCATCGGGAAAAAGATATAAAGGTCTGAGATCACCTCCTAACCGATTCAAGGACAGCTTCTTCCCTGCTGCTGTCAGACTTTTGAATAAACCTACCTTGCATTAAGTTGATCTTTCTCTACACCCTAGCAATGATTGTGGGAAGGCAAAGGGACGTCTGGTAAGTGGCATGCTTTCAGAAGTGTGTTACCCAGGGTTCAGGGTAAACACATTCCTCTTAGAGTGAAGGACAAGGCTGGCAGAAGTCGGGAACCCTGGATGACAAGCTGCCAGAGGTAATAGTAGAGGCAGGTACAATTTTATCTTTTAAAAAGCATTTAGATAGTTACATGGGTACGATGGGTATAGAGAGATATGGGCCAAATGCGGGCAATTGGGATTAGCTTAGTGATTTTAAAAAAAAGGGCGGCATGGACAAGTTGGGCCGAAGGGCCTGTTTCCACACTGTAAACCTCTATGACTGTAACATTCTGCACTCTCTCCTTTCCTTCTCTATGAACGGTATGCTTTGTCTGTATAGTGCATAAGAAACAATTCTTTTCACTGTATTTTAATAAATGTGACAATAATAAATCAAATCAAAATAACAATGTGCAGCAGCCAATGTGCACATGGCAAAGTTCCACAAGTAACTAAATAGATCATTTCTAATCTGTTTTGGCAATATTGCATGCAAGACAAATATTAATCTCACACTTTGAAAGGTCCTCACTCTCTTTTGAATCATACCACAACATTTAGGGAAGATGATGGTCCAGTGGTATTATCGCTTGACTATTCATCCAGAAACTCAGCTATTGTTCTGGGGACCCAGGTTCAAATCCCACCACAGCAGATGGAATTCGAATTCAATTAAAAAATAATCGATAAATGGAATTAAGAACCTACTGATGACCATGAAACTGTTGCCGATTGTCGGAAAAACCCATCTGTTCACTGATGTCATTTAAGGAAGGAAATCTGTCGTCCTTACCTGATCTGGCCTACATGTGACTCCAGAGCCACAGCAATATAGTTGATTCTCAACTGCCCACGGGCAACCAGGGATGGGCAATAAATGCTGGCCAGCCAGCGATGCCCATGTCCCACAAATGAATAAAAAGAAAATGCAGAGCCTCAGTTTAACATCAAAAGACAGCAGCTCCAATCAATGGTGAACTCTTCCATGCTGGACTAGTGTGTCAACATAAGTGTAGCTAAGGTAACTGAGCGCAAACTGTGTTATGTAAGGGGGAAATTGAAAGTGTTAATTTTATTCTCAAATTTTGTTCCTAAAATGCGATCTAGGCTGTAATTTGCAGTAACTGGAAAGTACTATGAAACTAGACTAAGATCTGAATTTTTCTGATGGCAAATACTCGGTCCCGGAGTGTCAGTGGATAACACTTCCCACAGACTCCAAAAGGCCTGCTGCCATTTTATGCGCTAACAAGCAATGATTGGCAGGAGGAGAGATTCTGTCCGTTACCGGGAGAAAGTGCAGATCTCCCAGGCATAGTGGTGCAGTGACCAGAAGCAGTCCAGGGCAAATACATTTGCAGTAAGAGTCTGTGGCTTGAGGAACCTTGGCTTAGAGTCACTGACCAAGAGGCTGAACTGCAGACACTGCAACACATCAAGGAGGGGGAAAAGTTACCTGGATACTTTGTAGCAAGAGGCAGAACATAGAATAAAGTCTTCAGAGTTGGTCAGTGGTCAGGGTCAGGACAGTATGACAACGAGTCAGGCAGATAAGGGGACCCAGAGGGCAAGAGTGCATGCATGTCAGCTTTGGCATTGTCTGACAGGTTTGAGATTTGAGGTACTTTCAGCTTTTTGAAAATGCATTTATAGAATGTGGGCATCACTGGCTAGGCCAGAACTTAATGGCCATTCCAAGTTGCCCTTGAGAAGGTGGTGGTGAGTTGCCTTCCTGAAACATTGCAATCTCTGATGTGTAGGTACACCCACAGTGCTGCTGGAAGGGACTTTCTGGAGTTTGACCCAGCAACAGTGAAGGAACGGCGATGTATTTCTGAATCAGGAAAGTGAGTGACTTGGAGGGGAAGCTGCAGGTGGTGGTGTTCCCAGTTATCTGCTGCCCTTGTCCGAAGGAACCTCAGCGAGTTCCTGCAGTGCATCTTGTAAATGGTACACACTGCTGTCACTGCTCGTTAGTGGTGAAGGGATTGAATGTTTGTGGAATGGACGGCACAGTAGCACAATGGTTAGTACTGCTACCTCACAGTGCCAGGGACCCAGGTTTGATTCGGTTCTTGGGTTACTATCTGTGTGGAGTTTGCACGTTTTCCCCCCATTGTCTGCATGGGTTTCCTTTGAGTGCTCCGGTTTCCTCCCGCAGTCTAATAATGTGCAGTATAGATGGATTAGCTGTACTAAAGTGCCCCTTAGTATCCCAAGGTGCAGAGAATAGCAGGATAAATGTACAGGGTTATGGGAATAGCGAGGGGGGTGGGCCGGGTAAGATGCAACATGTAATCAAGAAGGTTAATGAATACTATCCTTTACTGAGATTAATTGAACATAAAAGAAAGGATATTATGTTGAAGTTGTACAGGGCATTGATGTCAGATCACATCTTGTTTACTGTGCAGTAACCTGGAGGAATTCACGCTGGTTTTTTTCAGTGGGAGTTCAGACTAGAATCTCTCACACTCTGTGCAATGCAGAAGCCACCAGCATGAATATCATTAGGCTTTTTTTTTGGGGGGGGGGGGGGGGGCGGAGGGGGGGAAGGCTATTAGGGGGCGGTGCCAACCCCTCAGAAGGCAGACCCCACCCCAGCCCACCCCAATCTCCAGCTACCCCCCCGGCAAACCCCCTGCAGCAAACACCACCCCCCACTACCAGCAACCCACCCCCCCTCCGCCCCCCCCCCCCCCCCCCCCCCCACAGCCTGCCCCGATCGCTGGCCTCCCTCCTGCCCTGACCGATCGCTGGCCTCCCTCCTGCCCTGACCGATCCCTATCCAGAGTGGCAGTAGCGTCTCCCCACTGCCACTGATTGCCCCCTAGGTCCCATCCCCACCAGGCCCTATCGCTATAATCCCGCCTCCTTGGCACTGCCCTATGCCAAGTGTGCAGTGCCAAAATGCCCCCTGGGCATGGACACTTTGCGCCTTGGCAGTGCCAGGGGCACAGGCTGGCACTGTCAGAGTTCCCATGCCCAGGGGGCACCATTCCCCCCACCACCTGTCTCCATGGGGGGCCCCGATTGCCCCCCTCACTCCAGCGGGGTGAACCTGATAGCTCCCCGAGGATCATTCACCACACCTTGTGTACTGTGTGCAGTGTTAGTCTCTTATTTAAGGAATGCTGTAAATGTGTTAGTGATGACGCTTCAGTGGAAGTTTAATGAATTGTCACTTTGAATAAGTGGGTTGTCTTATTAGGAAAGGTTGGACAGGGTGGACTTGTTTCCACTGGAGTTTAGAAGAGTGAGTGGTGACTTGATTGAAGTACATAAGATCCTGAATGGTCTAGACAAGGTGGACATGGAAGGAATGTTTTCTCTTTTGGGTGGGTCCAGAACAAGGCATTGTTTTAAAATTAGGGATTACCCTTATAAGATTTTTTTCTCTCAGGGGATTGTGTATCTTTGGAACTCTCTGCCTCAGCAGGTGGTACAATTTCAGCTCTTTAATAGCTGGGCCTGGATTAGCCTTCTTGATTACATACAGTACCTGCGTACTGACTCTTTATGACTCATGCATGAGAACACTGGCACTCCTCTGCACCTCAGCATTTTGCAGTCATTCTCCGTTTAAGTAATATTCTGCTTTGTTATTCCTCCTGCCAAAGTAAACAACTTCACATTTTCCCACATTATAGTCCATCTGCCAGATTTTTGCCCACTTCCTCAACCCATCTATATCTGTCTACAAACTCCTTATGTCTTGTAGTGACCACAATTCAGTAAGCTTTAAGGTACTGATGGATAAAGATAAGTGTAGTCCTCAAGTTAAGGTGCTAAAATGGGGGAAGGCTAATTACAACAATATTAGGCAGGAACTGAAGAACATAGATTGGGGGCAGATGTTTGAGGGCAAATAAACATCTGGCATGTGGGAGGCTTTCAAGTGTAAGTTGATAGGGATTCAGGACCGGCACTTTCCTGTAAGGGTGAAGGATAAGTATGGCAAGTTTTGGGAACCTTGGATAACGAGAGACATTGTGAGCCTAATCAAAGAGAAAGAGGAAGCATTTGTCAAAGCGAGGAGGCTGGGAATACACGAAGCAAGTGTGGAATACAAGGAAAGTAGAAAGAAACTTAAGCAAGGAGTAAGAAGGGCTAAAAGGGGTCATGAAAAAGCATTGGCCAGCAGGATTAAGGAAAATCTCAAGGCTTTTTATACATATATAAAGAGCAAAAGGGTAGCCAGGGAGAGGGTTGGCCCACTCAAGGACAAGGGAGGGAATCTACGTGTGGAGCCAGAGGAAATGGGCGAGGTATTAAATGAGTACTTTGCGTCAGTATTCACCAAAGAGAAAGATTTGGTGGATGATGAGTCTGGAAAGGGTGTGTGGATAGTTTGAATCATGTTGAGATCAAAAAGGAGGAGGTATTGCGGTTCTTGAGAAACATTAAGGTAGACAAGTCCCCAGGGCCTGATGGGATATACCCCAGAATACTGAGAGAGGCAAAGGAGGAAATTGATGGAGCCTTGAGATAAATCTTTGTATCCTCACTGGCTACAGGGGAGGTCCCAGAGGATTGGAGAATAGCCAATGCTGTTCCTTTGTTTAAGAAGGGTAGCAAGGATAATCCAGGTAATTACAGGCCGGTGAGCTTTACATCAGTGGTAGGGGAATTATTGGAGAGGATTCTTCGAGACAGGATTTATTCCCACTTGGAAATAAGTGGACGTATTAGTGAGAGACAACATGGTTTTGTGAAGGGGAGGTCATGTCTCACGAACTTGCTCGAGTTTTTCGAGGAAGTGACGAAGATGATTGATGAGGGTAGGGCAGTGGAAGTTGTCTACATGGACTTCAGTAAGGCCTTTGACAAGGTCCCTCGTGGCAGATGGTGCAGAAGGTGAAGTCCCATGGGATCAGAGGTGAGCTGGCAAGGTGGATACAAAACTGGCTCAGTCAAAGAAGTCATGATGTGGAGATGCCGGCGTTGGACTGGGGTAAGCACAGTAAGAAGTCTCACAACACCAGGTATTCTGTAATTTGATTTCTGTGTCTGTGCCCTGTTTGAGAACAGAGACCACTCCATCTGACGAAGGAGCATTGCTCCGAAAGCTTATGGTATTTGCTACCAAATAAACCTGTTGGACTTTAACCTGGTGTTGTGAGACTTCTTACTGTGCTCAGTCAAAGAAGACAGAGGGTAGCAGTAGAAGGGTGCGTTTCTGAATGGAGGGCTGAGACAAGTGGTGTTCACAGTAAGAAGTCTAACAACACCAGGTTAAAGTCCAACAGGTTTATTTGGTAGCAAAAGCCAGTGGCTTTTACTACCAAATAAACTTGTTGGACTTTAACCTGGTGTTGTTAAACTTCTTACTGTGTTTACCCCAGTCGAACGCCGGCAGATCCACATCATGACAAGTGGTGTTCCTCAGGGATCAGTGCTGGGACCTTTGCTGTTTGTAATATATATAAATGATTTGGAGGAAAATGTAACTCGATTGATTAGTAAGTTTGCGGATGATGCAAAGGTTGGTGGATTTGCGGATAGCGATCAGAGGATATAGCAGGATATAGATCAGTTGGAGACTTGGGCAGAGAGATGGCAAATGGCGTTTAATCTGGACAAATGTGAGGTAATGCATTTTGGAAGGTCTAATACAGATAGGAAATATACGGTAAATGGCAGAACCCTTAAGAGTATTGATAGGCAAAGGGATCTGGGTGTACAGGTACACAGGTCATAGAAATCATAGAAACCCTACAGTACAGAAAGAGGCCATTCGGCCCATCGAGTCTGCACCGACCACAATCCCACCCAGGCCCTACCCCCATATCCCTACATATTTTACCCACTAATCCCTCTAACCTACACATCTCAGGACACTAAGGGGCAATTTTAGCATGGCCAATCAACCTAACCCGCACATCTTTGGACTGTGGGAGGAAACCGGAGCACCCGGAGGAAACCCACGCAGACAGTGACCCAAGCTGGGAATCGAACCCAGGTCCCTGGAGCTGTGAAGCAGCAGTGCTAACCACTGTGCTACCGTGCCGCCGAGGTCACTCAAAGTAGCAATGCAGATGGAGAAGGTAGTCAAGAAGGCATACGGCATGCTTGCCTTCATCGGCCGGGGCATTGAGTTTAAAAATTGGCAAGTCATGTTGCAGCTTTGTAGAACCTTAGTTAGGCCACACTTGGAATATAGTGCTCAATTCTGGTTGCCACACTACCAGAAGGATGTGGAGACTTTGGAGAGGGTACAGAAAAGATTTACCAGGATGTTGCCTGGTATGGAGGGCATTAGCTATGAGGGGAGGTTGGAGAAACTTGGTTTGCTCTCACTGGAGTGACGGAGGTTGAGGGGAGACCTGATAGAAGTCTACATGATTATGAGAGGTATGGACAGAGTGGATAGTCAGAAGCTTTTTCCCAGGTTGGAAGAGTCAATTACTAGGGGCACAGGTTTAAGGTGTGAGGGGCAAAGTTTAAAAGAGATGTACGAGGCAGATTTTTTACACAGAGAGTGGTGGGTGCCTGGAACACGTTGCCGGGGGAGGTAGTGGAAGCGGATACGGTGGTGACTTTTAAGGGGCGTCTTGACAAGTACATGAATGAGATGGGAATAGAGGGATATGGTCCCTGGAAGGGAGGGGGTTTTAGTTAAGTCGGGCAGCATGGTTGGTGCAGACTTGGAGGGCCGAAGGGCCTGTTCCTGTGCTGTAATTTTCTTTGTTCTTTGTCTTCTTCACAACACATATTCTGACCTACCATTGTGTTTATTTATTCATATATGGAATGTGGGTGTCACTAGCCAGCCAAGATTAATTGCCCATCCCTAATTGCCCTTGAAAGGTTAGTGGTGAGACGTCTTTTTGAACCATTGCAGTTCCTGTGGTGTCGGTACATCCACGGTGCTGTTAGAGACGGAGTTCTAAGATTTTGATCCAGCAACAATGAAGGAATGCCACTGCTAACACTGACCTTGGAAATCACCAAACTCCAAGTTCGCCAGCGACATCAAGTTATATATGCTTCCCAGGATTTCTTCTGAGCCTTTAGCACACAGAGCTATTGAACATCTTCTGGGACTTCTTCTGAGCACCAACTCCACACATCTAGCTAACAGCACTTTTGTTGCCTCATACAGCAGCACTTTCTCAGTATGGCCTTTTCCCCAGCTACAGAACATTCACTCTCCCAGCATGCACTCAGACGAATGAAATCTTAGAAACCCTAGCACCTTCTTAGCTCTACCCATCTTCTAAGCCCACTAAACTAATTGTAGCTCTAACTTCCAAAACAAAACAACTCTCTGGCTGCATTTCTGTGCAAGCACACCTTGGGATGAATTTAATCGTCCTGCCCGCCACCGGAATTGGAGTAGGCGAGGGGCAGACTAGGGAAAGGCCTGCTGACCTCGGGCAGGATTTTCCGGTGTCGGGGCAAGCAAGGCCAGAGAATCCCACCCCTCATCTCAAATTCTCTCACTAAGTCCACCTGCTGTGTTATGATCTTACGTTTCTAGCTGTTAGCCCCTTAAGTCAAAATGATCGCAACATTTTAAGTATATTTCAGCTACTCTAATTGCATTTACCCCATTTTGTACAGTTAAACTTTAATCTTGTCAAAACATTAAAAAAATCCTCTAAAATATTGCTATGAACCATGAACAAGATATTTATAATAGTTATGTACTTTTGAGAAAGGCAGTCTACAAAGTATGACTAATATTTTCAAAATGATGTAAACAAATGGTGCAGCCTGATTATATAGTTTGTTTGAAATAATAGAGATGATAGGGTTGGAGTTTACATTCGATATCAGGAAATATTTATTTTCAAAGAGAGCTGTCATCATCCTATTTTATTATTATATTTTAAGGTCACAAGTTGGTTTACATTAACACTGCGATGGAGTTACTGTGAAAATCCCCTAGTCGCCACACTCCGGCACCTTTTCGGGTACACTGAGGGAGAATTTAGTGTGGCCAATCCACCTAACCAGCATGTTTTTCAGACTGTGAGAGGAAAGCAGAACACCCGGAGGAAATCCATGCAGACAAGGGAAGAACGGCAGACTCCGCACTGACAGTGACCCCAAGCCGGGAATCGAACCCGGGTCCCTGGTGCTGTGAGGCAGCAGTGCTAACCACCACCACCTGGAGAGAACAAAAAACTGTTGAAGCATGGTGAGGAGTACTTTAAAAGAAAACTCGACGGATCCTGAGAGAAGGGGAGAGTTCCAGTCAGGGGATGCCACATTTCTGACTACACTGCCATGGCCTTGCTACAATGTGTAATCAACAATACTACAATTGAGTTAAACTCAGGTCTCGGGGTGTTAAATTCACAAAAAAGCAGGATGGAAGATACAAATTGGGACTCAGATTGGTATCATCCATCCTGCTTCAGACAATGAAAGTTAATTTGAGCGGTTCAGCAACTGTTCACGTCTCCTCCGGTTGAAATGACTCAATTCATTTGAGCTCAGCGCAGGTAGTTGGCAGGCTAACCTGCTGTGACTTCATTTCCTGTGGTTAAATTAACAAAAAGGAGAGAAAACCCATGTTGAGAGTCAGTTACGGCTACAAGAAAACTGAGCCGAGGAATTCAGGCATAGGAGGTCGGCTTTCCAGCTGGAAAGTGAGCAGAAAAAGGGTAAAACAAAAAGATAAATATTCCTTCTGTCGTTCATTGCATTTTTTCTTCATTAACGGAATTGTTGTATAAGTTGCAAAAGTCTAAAACTGCTACTTTTTTTTAGTCACTTAAAATAAACCACATCCCGTGTTGCCATTAACTTTATTTTAGCAGTGTTCAATTTTTTTCCATCTTTTTATAGATTGGCAAAGCGCACGTGGAAGATATGCATAATCCATACCCAGGTCAGATGTTAGTGGGGACCCATTGTTACATTAATTTGAGTAACGTGCGCAATGTGTGTGAACTTCACAGACTGATGGACATGAAGAGTGACTTGCACCACTGAACCTGAGGATAGACCCTAAGCCTGTAAACGGGGATAACAACAACAATAAGTAACAACAACTTGAATTTATATAGAAGAGCAAAGCACTGCAGGTGCTGGAAATCCAAAATACAAACAGAAGATACTAGAAATACTCAAGAAGTCTAGCAGCATCTGTGGAGAGCAGGTTGGATTTATTCCCCTGCCTCACGGCGAGGGGGGGCGGGGGAGGGGGGCTGCTGCTGAAAGCCAAACTCTTGCCCTTGCTGATGGTCCCTCTCCCCACTCACCTGCAACCCTTACCATGCAACACCTCTCTCACTAGGAGTTTTAGTTCAGTCGGCAGCATGGTCAGTGCAGGCTTAGAGGGTCAAAGGGCCTGTTCCTATGCTGTAATTTTCTTCGTTCTATCATGCACCTGCACCAGGGTACCTCAGCAATCCCAGGCCTGGCATGGGTATAATATAAGCAGCAGTCACCACCTCCCGGATGGTGCTGCCAAGCAATGAGAAACTGTCAGCCTCTGATTGGCTGGTAGCTCTCAGCAGACATCACATCCACCCTCAGGGTCCTTGATCCCAGGGGAAAGCCCATTGCTGCCCATGTAAATGCCTGAACAGGGGCAATGTGGGGCTCTTGCCTGCTCTACAGCCAATGGGCAAGACCACCATCACCTACATTAACTACTCCCAATCTTTCAGGTTGGTAACTATTCTGACAAAGAGCAATTGGCCTGAAACATTGACTCAGACATTCACTGATCTTCCTAAATGTCAGACCGAATCCAGGTACAGAGAAAGTGCCTGGAGTGGCAGGATCCTCAGCAGCTATTGATGAGCCTAAGGGTGGAAAATAGGAGGCCAATCAGGAGAATACCAGAATAATCAAGTCTAGTAATTGGCCAAGCAATTTGCTGGTTAGTTGTCATGGTGATGTGCCATGAGCAGTCGTTGGTCTCCTGAACCTTGTTTTATTGTTTTAGGGAGTCAGAAAGGAGTTCAGGGTCGGACCTCTACCACCTCACCCACCATGGAACCAGGGTGGGCGAGGGTCCGACAACGGAAATCTCCATTGAACTTGGATGGGAATTTCCAGTCTGGCCCGAGTGAGGCTATAAAATCCCGCCCTAAGATTTTTTGTTCTAATTTTAATGGTGATTTTAATTGCTCTGAACTTCATTTGTTACTTTCGGGGGATAGGTTTTCAAAGAGGTGGCTGACAAATGTGGAAGCTTGCACTATTGACTGAATGGATGTGTTTGATGGTCTGTCTCTACCTCCATTTCACATGCTCGAGTGGCGAAGGGCAAATTTAGAATTGATCCAGCGTGTTATTTATACATTTTTTGAATGGATAAATTAAGATTGGTCTAATTATCCTGCCCATCACACTTATCTTTTCTGAAGTAAAAACACTCACAGTAACCTAATTGCAGTATTAATGTAAGCCTACTTGTGACACTAGTAAATAAACTTTAAAACTTCAGATTTGGAGTTGTGTGTGCTGGTAGCAAGCACTTGTTGATTTAAGACTTAGTTGAATTTCAATAATTATTTTCTCATTCAAATACTTCAAATGACCGCGCATCATTCACTGAACGACTTTTATTTCTATGTCATCGCCTGTTCGCCTCAACAATAGAAAATGCGCCATAATGACTTCAATGAATTAAAATGTGCAATATTAAATATTTATATACTCGTCAAATTCTAGTACATTCAATTCAGAAACTCTGTTGAATGTTTTTCATGTTGTTACCAACCATTCTGTGCCCCAATCACAATTACGCTTTCAACTGCACTAAACACATGAAAAACATTCAGCTAGTTTGCAGTTAAATAGTCCTGCCAAGCAACAATATTTTGATGGCCAAATAGGGTTTTCTACTTTTTGGAAAATCTTGGGCTTTCTTATCTGTCAGTTTCCTCACTAAGTGCGTTGCCTCTTCTTTTGCCCCCCCTGCTCACCACTCCCTTCCAAACAACATGAATCGCAGAAAGTCGGTGTGTAGGTGCAGCATGTAATAAAAAAGGCAAATGGAACGTTGGCATTTATGGCAAGGGGATTGGAGTATAAAAGTAGAGAAGTGTTGTTGCAATTGTATAGGGTGTTGGTGAGACCACATCTGGAGTATTGTGCCCAGTTTTGGTCTCCATATTTGAGGAAGGATATGGTGGCATTGGCAGCAGTTCAGAGGAGGTTCAGCGGATTGATTCCGGGGATGAAAGGGTTGACGTACGAGGAGTGATTGAACAGTTTCGAATTCTACTCACTGGAGTTTCAAAGGATGAGAGGGGATCTGATTGGGGCATATAAAATTTTAAAAGGGATTGATAGATTAAATGTAAATGAAATGTTTCCCCTTGTGGGGCAATCTAGAACAAGAGGTCACAGATATAGGTTGAGAGATGGTAGATTTAAAACTGAGATGCAGAGGAACTACTTCTCGCAGAGGGTGGTGACATTGTGGAACTCGCTGCCCCATAGCACGGTGGAGTCCGAATCATTAAATGGTTTCATGAAGGAGATAGATATATTTCTAACAAAAATGGGTTAAAGGAATATGGAGAACAGATGGGGAGGCGGATTTGAGACCAGGGAGAGATCACCATGATCTGATTGAATGGTTGAGCAGACTCGAAGGACTGAATTTGCCTACCTCTGCTCCTAATTCCTTCCTAATAGCCTCGGCTTCAAACTCTATACGAGGCATAAATGTGTGAGCAATCAGCGAGTCATCAGCTTTGCTAACCATCATTATTTTTCACCATGAAGCTGGATGTAGCCAATGCTTTCCTTGCTGGCTACATCACAACCACTCAACCTAAGCTGCAACCAATTAAGAAAAACAAAGTTCATGATACAGAAGTTGTAACTCTGCTCAAGAACAAGGGCGACCACAGCAGTTGTAACAACTATTGAGGCTTGGGCTAGATGGATTAACCATGGTAAATGTGTGGGGTTACGGGCATAGGGTGGTGCTGAGGGCCTGGGTATGATACACTGTTAGAAAGTCAGTGCAGGTTTGATGGGCTGAATGGCCTCCCTCTGCACTGCAGAGATTCTATGAATCTATGAAGCATCTCCCTGCTAAGCATTGTGGAAGAAGTCTTTGCCTGCATTGCCCATGTCAGGCTGCTTAAGATGGCTGAAAGCATCTATCCTGAATCCCAGTGTAGTTTCAAAACTGGAAGATTTTCATCAATTTCTCAGTTTGGCAGCTGTAAGAGAAGAGCAGTGAACAAAGGAGCCCACTATAGAGGATCACAGGAGTAGGCCATTCAAGCCTGCTCTCCTATTCAATATGATCCTGGCTGATCTGGTCTCAGTTCCACTTTCCTATCTGCCCACCATAATCAAAGAATCATAGAATCCCTACAGTACAGAAGGAGGCCATTTGGCCCATCAAGTCTGCACCAACAATCCACCTAGGTCCTATCCCATAACCCCACATATTTTCTCTGCTAATCCCTCTAACCTACGCACCCTGATATACGAAGTGGCAATTTAGCATGGCCAATGCACCTAACCCACACATCTTTGGACTATGGGAGGAAATCAGAGCATCTGGAGGAAACCCATGCAGACAAGGGAGAATGTGCAAACTCCACACAGTGACCCAAGGCAGGGATCGAACCCAGGTCCCTGGAGCTGTGAGGCAGCAGTGCTAACCACTGTGCTGCCCTTTTCTCTGATGCCTAACTTAAATCTGCCTAACTCTGACTTGTATAAAATCAAAGACCGAGCCCCCACTATTTTCTGGGGAAGAGAATTCCATATACTGATCACTCTTTGGAAGAAAAGATTTCTCTTCATCTCTGCCTTAAAAGGGAGACCTCTTATTTCTAAACAGTGTCCCCTGGTCTTAGTCTTCCCCACAAGAGGAAATATCCTCCAGATATCTACTTGTCCAAGCCATCTTAGAATCTTGTGTTTCAATAAGATCAACTCTCCTTCTAAACTCCAATGAGTATAGGCCTTACCTGTCCAGCCTTTTTTCATCCGACATGAGTCCAGTGAACCTTCCCTGAACTGCTTCTAAAGCAATTATATCTTTTTAAAAATAAGACCAAAACTGTTCACAATACACCAGACTCACCAAGACCCCGTGCAGCTGTAATAACATTGTCCTACTTTCAAATTCCATTCCTCTTGTAATAAATATCAACATTCCATTTGCCAGCCACTTGCTGTACCTGCATACTATCTTTTTGTAGTTCATGTACCAGGACACCCAGATCCCTCTGCACCACAGAGTTTTGCAATCTATGCTGCTTTTCTATTCTTCCTCACAAAGTAAATAAGTTCACAATTACCCTCAATATTCTATTCACTAAATTTTTGCCCACTCACTTGTCAGTCTATATTCCTTTGCAGACACTCTGGGGGAAATGTTCCCATCCTGCCCTCCACAGTAATCACAGCAGGTGGGGGCGGGGAAAGAACATGCAAAAGTCCATTGACCTCAGGTGGGATTTTTCAGTTTTGGCACGAGTGTGGCTGGAAAATCCCACCCTCTGTCTCCTCTTGACACAATGGGGGCAATTCTCCCTGTTTCCTCAGAAGGAACTCTTCAAAAATGCAGATACAAAAATACAACAAAACTTACTCCAACTTATAAATCAAAGAAAGGGTTTAATAAAGAAACATTACTCCAAACTTGGGACTTCACCCTAGGCCACTCCAAGCTCTCTACAATTCTACATGGTTTCTTATTTATAGTGAATCAGCTAGTCAGCTGACTATTACATCACTCTGTAATTGGTTCCATGGTTTACTGGGTCAGCTGACTATTATATCTTGTTCCCATTGGTCACATTACAACCAATACAAAGTTGTCACTGGTTACACTCCAAAGGACTCCCTTTATTTTTTTTTCAAAATAATTTAAGACAACTATCCTCCAGTATTCTTAATAACTTTCCAGTACCTGCACCCCATTTTGTAAAATGGTTGGATACCTGTAAATTTGGAAACTTCCTTGTTTTCCAGCATTTGCTTAATGCTGGCCAAATCAATTCTTAATCATTTTTCCGCGACACTTTTTGTTGAGTAAACATAAAGACCAATTGTCCACATAACACTCAATTCGTACTTTCTTACCCAATGTGCCCATAAAAAATAATTCTGTTAATGTGTCAGATAAATATATCCTCACATCCAATGCCTCCACTCACGCTAGGGTTTCAGCCGCCAATGTGCTTTTGACGACCCTTTTTAATTTCTTTGCTTCCCAAAGCAAGGGGAAACATTCTCCTTCCTTACCTACCAGGAATATTATGAATCCAGCACCGCTTGAATGTCCATCTGGTAGATTGGCATGTGAAGCATCACTAAACACAACCAATTTCATATCTTCCGATTCTCCTAGTGCTGGGAATTTAATTAAACACTCCTCTAATTTTAACTTTTTAAATGTTTTATGAGCCTGCAAGATCTCTCTGCCTGTGGGGCATGCTTCAACATGTTACTGAGCTCAAGGACATTGTAATCCCACCTGGTCTTGTCTGTGTGCATAGCCAATTTAGCTGTCCTATCATACTCCTCAACAACTCTGTTCCTTTTTCGTTGGCCCGTTCCTCTTTTTCCATTGACCTCTCTCTGATGATGGGAATGGGATCAATACTGTTCAGATATCCCTGTTGACTCACCGTTACACCAGATGTACTTTGTCAGATATCAAGACCAAGATATTGAAAAGCACCAGCTGCTTGACTTCCTACTTTAAATTCTATTTCAGCTTCTCAATTATCCTTTTCCCAAATTCTTCTATGCCACCCCATAGGAAATCATCCACAGGCATTATAAAAATTCCAGCTAATTTTCTTTTAGCCTTCCAGTAAAACATTGCTGGATCTGCTTTTAACTGACACAATTTTTGTCTCTGTATGCCCTGTTTGAGAGCAGATATCCACTCCATCTGACGAAGGAGCAGCGCTCCGAAAGCTAATGGCATTTGCTACCAAATAAACCTGTTTGACTTTAACCTGGTGTTGTTAAAACTCTTACTGTGTTTAACTGACACAGTAAGAAGTCTCACAACACCAGGTTAAAGTCCATCACTTGGAGCCGGCAGTTAACTGACACAGCCAGTCTTCAGTAATACAGATCGTACAGAGGAACACCAAACTCTTGATGCATCACTTAACCCATAGACACATTTATTTAATTTCCACAAATGTCTCTGTGTATTACCTGCTTCTTTGGGTGGCCTCAAAAAAACTCTGAAATTCCCTGCAGAAACGCTGCTTTGATATCAATTGATCTACACATCCAATTATGAGATACTAGAACAGCGAAAAAAAATTTCAGTGTCACTTTCCCTGCTGTGGGTGAATCAACCCTAATGTCTCTCCCATCCAAATGTTCCTCATACCCACAAGCTACTAATCTGGCTTTAGCTTTATATGTTCCATCTTGCAAAACTTTCTCTGTGCAAACTCACCTATGGGACAAAGCAGGCTGCCCTTCATCTGGTATCTTGGTGTACACCCCAAACTCCTTCCAACTGTCCAGCTCCCTTTGTTTGGCCTCGCTTACTTCCGCGAGCTCCATTTTGTTTGCAGCTATCACTACTTCCTTATCATGGGGGTTTTTACTCCTATTACTATCATTGGTTTGACTCCTAGCCTTTCTTGTTACACTCCGGCCTCTACTGCCGTGTCTGTTTCTGTCAGGGCTGCTACTCTCAGACCTCTGTTCTCTGTTGACATACCTTCGGTCACAGATTCTTGACTTTTTCCTGGGTTCACGAATGCTTACTGTCTCATCCTCAGGACTTAAGTCTCGCTTTTTTTATTTCCATCTGTCCATCCCATTTTCCCAATCTATAGCTTTGGCTTCTTGCCCTCGCTCTTGGATGTTGAGTCAGTGTTTGTACTTTCCTGAGGCCTTTTCTGCTTTTCCGATTATAGTGACATCCCTCCACTCATTTGACCCTTTGGGTATGTATGATACCACTGTGCCTACTTTGGGTAGCTGAATCTTTGAAGTAGCAGCTTCATCCTCTGCTTCACTGGTACTTTGTTGCTCATCAGATTCCCTCTCATCTATCGTTGACTGATCCTCATAATAGCTCAGGGTATGTGCATGTGAGGTACAAGGTGCCTCCTGCACTTCTACAACTTGCTCAGATGCTCCAAATTCATACCCAAGTCCCACTACTCTCGAAGAGTGGGCTCGCACTGTCTGGTTAGCGTGTTGTACTATAACTACCTTGCCATCTGTTCCTATCACTTTCCCAGGCCCTTTCCACTCATTTTTGCCCTCTCTTTCATAGTAGACCCTATCCCCTTTCCCAAAGCATACCCCCGATGGTCTTTTGCAATGCCTTAGGGCCCTTCTTATCCATTCAGAAACCTCAGCCGTAATGAAGGCCTTTCTCGCTGCATGCATAGCGTTTAAGTGTGCAGAAAACATGGAGCTAATGCTTGTCTCTCCTAGAGCCGGGCGAGTATCTGTTAATACTGACGCAACTTTGGATTCTTCCCGTATACCAACTGGTATGGACTATAGCACCCCCACCATTTGTAACGAATTTTTCGCGGGCACTGCCCATGCTAATGCAACCTGCAATTTACAGCCCGGTTGATCCGCCAAAATTTTATGCAACATGTCATCTATAACCGCGTGATTCCTTCCACAGAGGCCATTGCTGAATGGGCTCTCTGCTGCAGTGTGCATTATTACAATATTAAAATTTTCACACATATCTTGAAACTTATCATTTGCGAATTCGCCCCCAATGTCCGTCAAAAATTTAGACAGTGCCCCCAACCCTGTTCCAATCCAGTGGGTTATGATTTTTATCTATAATGGTCTTTTTATCTTTGCTGTAAATCACCGTGGGTATGCTAAACCAGGTGGCCATGTCCACAAAGTGCAATAGATAAATGCCTTTGTCCTTGTCCCATATCCTTAGATCCATCGCCACTACATCATTGAAATCACGTGCTAATGGTAGACTCACAACTGGACATGGAGGTGTCCTTCTATATTTTATGCAAATTTCACAGTGGGCTGATATTTGTTCGATGAGATCATTATATTCTTTGTCCAGCACACCTGCATCCTGCAGCAATGCTCTCAGTCTCTGTGGTGCTGGATGACCAAACTGTTTATGGAGTTTCAGAATAATCTTCTTTTTGTCCATCATGCTGTTGTCTGTTGGTGACACTGATGCCTCATGAATCCTTTGATCTGATCATTTTGATTCACTTAAAGGAAGACAGTAATGGCCAGATCTTGAAAAATGTAGGTCCATAGTTTTCCCAAATGCCATAGCTTTATCCTGTTTCAAATCAATGGTCATCTGAGCTTTCTTCATCGCAGACTTGCTTAACAACAAAGGTATATTACTGGAAACTATGTCTGTACTTATAAATAAACTGATTCCCGCAATCCTACAGGGAAGTATCACCCTTTTGGAGGACATTAGAGTGTCTCCAAATCTAAAGCAGGTGGAACTATCATGTTCTTTTACTTTCTTTCGGTCTTTATGATCAAGGGGCCCTAAATAACAATCTAGCCAATCTTGGCCGCAGACAGTGGACGTACATCCACTATCTAAAACAGCACAGTTGAAAGAGTCTATCATCAGGACGCTCATTATGGGACTCAACTTTTCTGCCCCCAAAACAATGCCTTCCTGGTCCTTATCCTCATCACTGTCGGTTTCCACGTATTCTGTGTCACATGTGGTTTCAAAGACACGATTTCTTCTTTTCGGACAGCTTACAATATAATGGTATGGGGGAATCACATTGGAAACAGTGATTCACAATCCCTAAAACATTCCTTCAATTTAAATGTCTTTTATCAGTATCCCATATGCGTCTTCTTTCCCCATTTTTAAATCGGTTAGAACCATTTTCACCACTCAGTCTGTTATTAATGTAACTGTCTCTTTTTAAAGGCCTTTGTGTACCATTTGGTCTGGCATGCGGTTGAGTCACCATTGGCTGCTCCATTCTGGGCGCTATGGCATTCCGGTCTGTATTGAACAAGGTGGCGGGGTAGGATTGTTTCCCAAAAAACTTCTTTAATGATGCTGCCATTTGATCAAAGAGGGGCTCTGTTCCCCTTAATTATATTCCAGTCATTACTAAAAGAGCATCCATTTGTGACAGACATGCACAGTCCAACAACTTAAAAGCCAATACTACATCTGGAATCTCCAAATTAAATTTCATTGGCCCCTATCAAAATCCATGATATACTCTTCCATAGACTGGGCATCTTGACTCCTAATCCTGCCAAACATCACCCATCCTTCATAATTCTTCAAGAACTCATCTTTCTGGTAAAACATATCTAAGTACCGTAGCAGGAACTGTAGCCCTTCTTCTCTATTCAGGGCATCTGCTGTCCAATTGGAAAATACTTTGCTTCTTATCTTGCTCCTAATTGGAAGTGACAAAGCTAATGCCATACCTTGCTTTGTTTTCAGTATTGTGGTGACAAGGGTCCACATTTTCATCTCTACCTTCCATTGCCGATATGGTTCGACATCTGAAAAGACAAGGGGACAATCCAATCCCACTGGTTTACTTCTACCTTCTGCCATGGTTGTAGCATTTCTTCAAAAACAAACACCAAATTACGATGGGTTTTCCTCTGCTACCAATGTCTCCTCAGAAGGAACTCTTCAAAAATGCAGATATGAAAATACAACAAAACTTAACCCAACTTATAAATCAAAGAAAGGGTTTAATAAAGAAACATCATTACTCCAAACTTGAGACCTCGCCCTGGACCACTCCAAGCTCTCGACAATTCTACATGGTTTCTTACTTATAATGAATTAGCTGGTCAGATGACTATTATATCACTCTGTAATTGGTTCCATGGTTTACTGGGTCAGCTGACCCTTACATCTTGTTCCCATTGGTCACATTACAACCAATACAAAGTTGTCAATGGTTACATTTGAACACTCCCAGCCCGTTTCACTGCTCCAGCAGTGCATTGGGCTAGGAGGCATCAACAGAGGCCATTTAATGGGCTCCCCGCTTGGTGCCATGGCCTCCGCGCATCACCGGAGCCCAGATTTCTGGCCCATCAGCTCCACTCTGGAAATCGGTAAGGTGCTTATTTAAATAGTTAAATCACCATTTAAGTCTTATTAGCGGCCCGGGCCTGCTAGCCTCTCCGCCTCCCCACACCCCCGCTCCCCCTCCAACTAGGAGTTGTTCACTCCAGCATGGTTTACAAACAGCTCCCCACTAATGGGGAACTGGCAACCTGACCATGCTGGAGTGAAGGAACACCATGGAAGCCCTCCAGGAGGTCGGAGGAGGGTAAGGGAGGTTAGGGGGTGTCCACCCAGGCATTGCCAGCCTAGCAGTTCCAGCCTGGCCCCCTGTCACACCCCAAGGGGCAAAGTGCCAACATCCAATGGGCACCTTGCCACTGCCCACTTGAAACTGGGTAGCGCCAAGGGCGTAGGGGTTAGAGGCAGTGAGGCCTATTGGGGGCAGGGCCTGTGGGGGGAGATCAGTTGGGCTGGGGGTCCCTCTGCCACTCTGCATACGGATCCATGGCAGAGGGAGGGAAGGGGCTGATCGGGGCTGACCATTGGTAGGTGCTGCTGGAGGGGAGGTCAGGTCTTCGGGGCTGCAGGGGGTGGGGGGGGTGGGTGGGTGGGGAGGTCGGGGTCAGGGAGATCAAGGCAGGCCGGAGGGAAAGGGGTCGGAGCTGGCCCAGAGTCGTCCGGGAGGCCAGTGATTGGGGTGGAGGGGATCGGAGGGGCAGCAATGGGGGTTGCTGGCCAGCGATCAGGAGGCCGGCAGTGCGGGTCTACACACTTCGCTCTGACAGATTGGCGCATGCGCAGTGACCCATTGAGCGCTATGCTACCGGCCTGTCCAGTGGGAGTAGGCCCAGATTTTCAGCATGAAGCTTCCTGAGGCACCCAATGATTTACAGAGTGTGGGAGATTCATTTTGAAAATCCAGCTAAAAAACCCAACGGTTTTTCCTGTTTTTATGCGAATTTGGCACTTCGGATTTTTTTGGGAAAATCCCGGCCCATATCTATCTGTGCCCTTTTATCCATTTTGAATGTTCCTTTGTCAAAATAACTCTAACAGATTAGTTAAACATGATTTCCTTTTCACAAAGCCATATAGGCTCTGCCTGATCAAATGGTGGTTACCTAAGTATCCTGCTATAACCTCTTTAATGTAGGGCCATCATCAATCTCAGAAAGATATTCAGCCATGTAAGCAAAGACAGTCTATCTAAGTTTATTTCCCTTCAACTCTCTCACTCCATGATAGTTCTTTCCTTTCCCAGCTGTTGTAAGCTGCCATTGATTTGATTTGATTTATTGTCATATGTATTGACATATAGTGAAAAGTATTGTTTCTTGCGCGCTATACAGACAAAGCATACCATTCATAGAGAAGGAAACGAGAGAGTGCAGAATGTAGTGTTACAGTCATAGCTAGGGTGTAGGGTATTGTTCACTGGTCTATAAAGTGCTCAAATATTTCAGTGTACCTGAGAAGTATTACAGCAACCTGACTGATCCACAGTACATATCTGTGAGAATAAAATTCTCACGGTGGCACAGTAGTTAGCACTACTGCATCAAAGCACCAGGGACCCGGGTTCAATTCCGGCCTCAGGTGACAGTATATGTGGAGTTTGCACATTCTCCCCATGTCTGCGTGGGTTTCCTTCGGGTGTTCCGGTTTCCTCCCACAGACCAAAGATGTGAGGGTTAGGTTGATTGGCCAAGCTAAATTGCCCCTTCGTGTCCCTAGATGTGTAGGTTAGGTGCCATGGTGTTCAATGTATTTGGGGACTTTTCAGGAGATAGTTTTCAAATATTGCCATCTGAAAAGACAGACATGGGGTGGGATTTTCCAGCCGTACTCACCCCAAGGACGGAAAATCTTGCCCGAGGTCCACAGACATTTGTATGGTCTGTGTCCCGCTTGTTGCAACTCCCGTGGCGGGCAGTACGGGTAAATTTCGCCCAGGGTTATTGTTTAACATTTCATTTCTGCTCATCATAAGTTCTGGATTTTCAGTTAAGATCATGTACTCAAATATTCAATGGGGTTTGAACATACAACCTTTTGACAAAGATAAGAACATTGTCAACTAATCTAAACTGATACTGGATTTTATGCTAAATATGAAAATGTTAACACAATGCGACTTCTCAGTAATTTGTAGAAGACGTCAAATTCACATTTTTATTGGTTTCCTTATGACCCAATCACATTGAAATCCAAATTTTTAGTTGTGCATATCGGTCTTGTTGACTATATTGATGCCATCATCACTAGAAGCTGTTGAGCTGTTTCAAGCATCATGATGACTTTTAATTGTTGAAGTGTTTTGTTTGTATCGATATGATGTGTGACAACAACCAGTGTTGTTGCAACCACTTTATGGGCATTTTTTGAATATAGTTACTGGCTGCAGATGCCAAACAGTAAAATCTTTTGGTGGCATTGTCTCAAAATCTGGGACATTGTCAGTTATCTCTCCAGAAGCACAGCCGGGTTTTCACAACAGTTTTTGTGGCACTCAGTGGTTTGCTCTGGCAGGGTGGGACTTGATAAAACCAGCAAGGTCAGCTCCACAGAGATCTGGGTGCCATCTTTAAAGGGTGCCCAGATCAGCATTGAGGACCCCCCCCCCATCCCCCAACTCCCCACAAGCATCAGGGCAACCCCCCCCACACAAATATCAGGACACTCTCCTCACAGGCATCAGGACGCGTCCTCGCACTACACATAAATAGAACCCAGCCACCACCCCCCCCCCCCACCCCCCCACCACCGTAATGGTTCTCCCCAGTTGGCATTGCTGAGGCAGTGCCAGGGTGCCAAGGGACAGTATTGGGGCACTGCCCAGCCACATTCTTCAACTCCTAGGAGCTATCTGTATACCTTGGCATGGTCACCACGTCTGTTTTTTGCTTTTGAAAACCAATAGTAACTGGCTGGGAGGGATGATGCGGAGAGGGCAGAAGCAGCAGCGTTAAGCCCTATAATTACATGCAAATTCATTACAAAATATGCTAATTAGATTCACCCTTTCTTGGGCATGAACCTGATCGTGTCATTGGAAGGGGGTGGGAAGGTTACATTCCAAAATCTCACCACGCAAATCCCATTTTGGGCCTCTCACGAGACTTAGCGGACATTATGAAATTTGCACCCACAGCTAGCTGCCTTTTATTTATTTTTCTTTTCACCTTTATGGCTGTGCGATAGATAAAAAGGGTCCACAGAAGATTGTCAGTATTTATTTAGCCATTCATGGGACATGGGCTTTGCTGGCTGGCCAGCATTTATTGCCCTTTCCTCATTGCCCTTGGAGGGAAGTTGAAAGTCAACCACATTGCTGTGGCTCTGGAGTCACATGTAGGCCAGACCAGGTAAGGATGGCAGATTTCCTTCCCTAAAGGGCCTTAGTGAACCAGCTGGGTTTTTCAGACAATTGACAATGGTTTCATGGTCATCAATAGATTCTTAATTCCAGATATTTAATTCAAATTCCACCATCTGCTGTAGCGCGATTTGAACCGAGATCTCCAGAATATTAGTTGAGTTTCTGGATTAATAGTCAACAGTTCAGATATATGAACAGTTTCTGTCAGTAATGACAAATACAAAGTAATTAAAACTTGTGGGAGGTATTTCTTATATATGTTTCAGGAAAATAAAATACTTACAAAATTAGTATATTTGGAAATCTGCCATTGTTACAATAGCAGTCTTAACAGATTAGAATATTTTAACTTAATTTTACTGGATAGACAAGAGATTCACATGCAGCAATGTGAAATAGTGAAAATGACTTCAAAAGTAATCACCTAACGTATTGTTATATTTCATACTGACTTAAGTAGAAATAAATGTGACAACATGTTGGCCACTGAAGAAGTATACGCCTGTTGCCAGGACAGATGTTTAAGATATTCACCTTATTAGAAATTCAAATTTAACATCTGTCAATTGTTGAGTCAAAGGTTTAAAGATAATTAAGAATTACAAATTGCTAATGAGCAGGACTCCTATGTTGTGTGACTCCTGTCAAAATGTCAGTTTCATGAGATGGGAGAGCAAGAGAGAGACTGGGGAGTGAGAGAAAAGTTGGGGAATGAGGAGGAGAGGGATAAGGGGGAGGTAGGGTGAGAAAGATGGGGTGTGAGAGAGCGACAGGGACAGTAGAGAGGGGGAGAGATGGAGAGAGAGATGGGGGTGAGACAGTGAAAGAGAGATGGGGAGAGAGATGGAGACAGGAAGAGACTGGGAGAGAGAGAGAAACATGGAGAGAGAGGAAGAGGAAGAGAAATAAATGGAAAGAGAAAGAGAGATTAGGGAGAGATAGCCTGGGAGGGACAGGAAGAGAGACTCGAAAGAGAGAAATGTTTTTAGCACATAGATACAATTATTCTGCATATAATTGGACTGGAACGGTTTTCAGTAATTGCACAAGAAAAGAAGAAACAGGAACTGGAGTAGACCACACAACCCATCAAACCTGCTCTATCATTCAATATGATCATTACTGATTTCAGACTTTAACTCCCATTTTTCCGCTCCTTCCCCATTGCTATTAATCTCTGAAAGACCAAAATTGTGTCTTCAATTTCTTCAAAAATGGAGCATGCACAACCCTCTGGGATAGAGAATTCACAACCCTTTGGGTGAAATAATTTGAGTACGATAGTTTATCCTCACAATCTTAAGAATCTTGAGGCTGTTACTATTTGTGCACAATCAGGCCTAGTCACTTGTAAGTAGCATTCTAGTCTGTGGTTAACAGCCTTACATATAATAATATTCATATAGAAATCCAATATCAATGCTTCTCTCGATTAGAAAGCATCTAATTAGATTAAGGATAAGGGGGAGATAGTGGTGCCGCGGTATTGTCACTAGGCTCGCAATCCGAAGACCTAAGGCAAGATCTGGAAAGCTCAAATCCCACCATGGCAGATGGTGATATTTGAATGCCATAACAATCTGGATTTAAAAGTCTAATGATGACCATAAAACCATTGTTGACTGTTGTAAAAACCCATCTGGTTCACTAATTTTCTTTAGGGAAAGAAATCTGCTGTACTTACCTGCTCTGGCCTACATGTGACTCCAGATCCACAGCAATGTGGTTGACTCTCAAATGGAGGGCAGTTAGGGATGGGCAATAAATGCTAGGCCAGCCAGTGATGTCCACATCCAGTAAATGAATAATACCAAGAAATTCATCAAACATTTCAGAGAATGGAAGTTAATATTTTGTTGTCAACCTCGGCTTGGCGGATCCTTGCTTTTGAGTGAGAAGATTGTTGATTCAAGTCCCACTGGAGAGACTTGAACACATGACTTAGGCTAACACTTCCATGCAGTATTGACCCAGAAGGGAAAGAAAAAGCAGTAAAACAAGGAAATAAAAATACTGGTCTGAACTAATTTTGTATACTTTAAAATGGAACACCAGTAAAACGGAGAAATAACAATACAAGTCCAAATTGTTTATTCCTTCTAGAGAGGGAGTGCTGCATTGTGGGAGTTGCCATCTTTCTATCAAGACATTAAACCGAGGCCTCACCTGGCCCCTCAGATGAATATAAATGATCTCATAGCAATATTAAGAACATAAGAACATAAGAAATAGGAGCAGGAGTAGGCCATCTAGCCCCTCGAGCCTGCCCCGCCATTCAATAAGGTCATGGCTGATCTGACGTGGATCAGTACCACTTACCCGCCTGATCCCCATAACCCTTAATTCCCTTACCGCTCAGGAATCCATCCATCCGCGCTTTAAACATATTCAGCGAGGTAGCCTCCACCACCTCAGTGGGCAGAGAATTCCAGAGATTCACCACCCTCTGGGAGAAGAAGTTCCTCCTCAACTCTGTCTTAAACCGACCCCCCTTTATTTTGAGGCTGTGTCCTCTAGTTTTAACTTCCTTACTAAGTGGAAAGAATCTCTCCGCCTCCACCCTATCCAGCCCCCGCATTATCTTATAAGTCTCCATAAGATCCCCCCTCATCCTTCTAAACTCCAACGAGTACAAACCCAATCTCCTCAGCCTCTCCTCATAATCCAAACCCCTCATCTCCGGTATCAACCTGGTGAACCTTCTCTGCACTCCCTCCAATGCCAATATATCCTTCCTCATATAAGGGGATCAATACTGCACACAGTATTCCAGCTGCGGCCTCACCAATGCCCTGTACAGGTGCATCAAGACATCCCTGCTTTTATATTCTATCCCCCTCGCAATATAGGCCAACATCCCATTTGCCTTCTTGATCACCTGTTGTACCTGCAGACTGGGCTTTTGCGTCTCATGCACAAGGACCCCCAGGTCCCTTTGCACGGTAGCATGTTTTAATTTGTTTCCATTGAGATAGTAATCCCATTTGTTATTATTTCCTCCAAAGTGTATAACCTCGCATTTCTCAACGTTATACTCCATTTGCCATATCCTCGCCCACTCACTCAGCCTGTCCAAATCTCTCTGCAGATCTTCTCCGTCCTCCACACGACTCACTTTTCCACTTATCTTTGTGTCGTCTGCAAACTTCGTTACCCTACACTCCGTCCCCTCCTCCAGATCATCTATATAAATGGTAAACAGTTGCGGCCTGAGTACCGATCCCTGCGGCACGCCACTAGTTACCTTCCTCCAACCGGAAAAACACCCATTTATTCCGACTCTTTGCTTCCTGTCGGATAGCCAGTCCCCAATCCACTTTAACACACTACCCCCAACTCCGTGTGCCCTAATCTTCTTCAGCAGCCTTTTATGGGGCACCTTATCAAACGCCTTTTGGAAATCCAAAAACACCGCATCCACCGGTTCTCCTCCATCAACCGCCCTAGTCACATCTTCATAAAAATCCAACATGTTCGTCAAGCACGACTTTCCCCTCATGAATCCATGCTGCGTCTGATTGATCGAACCATTTCTATCCAGATGCCCTGCTATCTCCTCCTTAATAATGGATTCCAGCATTTTCCCTACTACAGACGTTAAGCTGACCGGCCTATAGTTACCCGCCTTTTGTCTCCTTCCTTTTTTAAACAGCGGCATAACATTAGCCGTTTTCCAATCAACCGGCACTACCCCAGAATGCAACGAGTTTTGATAAATAATCACTAACGCATCCACTATTACCTCTGACATTTCTTTCAATACCCTGGGATGCATTCCATCCGGACCCGGGGACTTGTCCACCTTCAGTCCCATTAGTCTACCCAGCACTGCCTCTCTGGTAACATTAATCGTATTAAGTATTTCTCCTGCTGCCAACCCTCTATCGTTAATATAGTATTTCTCCTGCTGCCAACCCTCTATCGTTAATATTCAAAGAAGATCTGGAGTGTTCTCCCATTCAATATGTATTCTTTCACTAATATCGCAAAAACACAGATTAAGTCATTAACTCATCGCCATTTGTGGGGCCTTGCTGTATTCAAACTGGCTGCCACTTTTCCACATTACCACATTACAACAATTATTTCACTTCAAGAGTAGTTAATTTGCTGTAAAATCCTTTGAGACATCCTGAAGTCATGGCAGGCACTGCAAAGGGCACTTTCTATGGATTACATTTAATGCTGGGCCAGTTCCTCCATTAGTTTTGCATATAAAGGCAACATAACTAATAAGGAAAATGAAGGTTGCATGTGGCACAACACTGACCTGGTGTCCATCGGCATCAAAAGTCATTTATTAGACACCAAAGCAAAATATGTGGATCCTGGAAACCCAAAATGAAAACAGAAAATGCTAGAAATACTCAGCAGGTCTTACAGCTTCTGTGGAGAGAGAAACAGAGTAAGGGTGCGATCTTACAGCTGTTCACGCCACGTTCCTGCTGAAGCGAGGTTAAAGAATTTGGCGGCCAGTCAAATCTCCGTTCACTGCGATGGGATGGGAAAATCCTGCTGGCGTGAATGATGGTAACATTCTGGCCTATATGTTTCAGGTCAAAGACCTTTCATCAGAACCCAGTTCTACTCTGTCAGTAAAGTAATGTCAACTACACTAGTCTCTTGAGCCCCTAATGTGCAGATTGAGATCCCTTTGTGGCTGTTTATGCTTAAACAGTGTGACAAAAAAAGAGGACCATCTAAATTAAATGTGCACCTCCCTTTCAGTGTATTTTTAGCCTTGGCAATAGTTTTATTGGGACATTGAGAACCAGCATTGCTTGAGGCCAGCAATGAAAAATCCAGATCAGAAAGGCAGGCTCATCATCAGACTTTTATATTAAATAATACTGAAGCACCCGCCACATTATCAGCACCAGTACATGTCAGAAACTGGAAAGATAAATGACGAGGAGAAGAATTTTGGTGCCATCAAAGTCACCAGGGTAGGAGATTCTGATGGGAACTACATTCTGCACTGTTCATATAACGCAGAGATCTATTTTTTAATTGAACCAGTAGAGTTATAAGAGTCATGTTGTGAGAACTGCTGGTGAATAGGGTGTGCCCTAAGGGAGGAAGAAGTGCCTGAAAGTGTCATCTCAAAGCCATATCATATAGAGGAATGGTTCAGCAATCGTGAATGAATCATTCCAAAGCCACGGGAAGCTGCAGCATGAAATAATCGAGCACATCATGCATGTATGGAAGCATAATGCAATTCTAAAATTGGGGAATACCAGCTGTCTATTCTTTTATATGTGGCAATATGGAATTATAAGAAACATTGCAGCTGATAAAGCCACAGACATATAATTAAATATATGTTAAGCCAAATAAAATGCATTGCAGTACATAGGCCGACGTGACAAATCATTTTTACATTTTTCAAATGGATATGTAAAATGCTGGCAAGACATTTATTGCCCATCTTAATTACCCTGACAAGATGATTGTTATGTATTTGTATTAATTGTTATTGGCTTACTGAGCTCTGCTATATTAGTGTATTCACCGGACATGACACCATTTGTCCCTCGAGTGGGAAACAGGCAGAGAAAACGTAGCCATATAAGAGAACGCACTCCTGTAAATAAAGTTCCATTGTTTTTAACCCTCCAGCCTCTCTAGCATCATTCTCCAATATACAGCAGTGACGATGGGTCTTTTTTGAGCCATTGTATTGATGGTATTACCGCAATGTTCCTTATCTAGGGAATTCCAGGACACTGGCCCAGAGGCATTGAAGGAAACATAATGGCTGGAATTCTCCAGCTATTCATGCTGGCAGGATTTTCTGGTCCTGGCGACGCTGTTTCCCTGCCCTGGGTTTCCCAGCAGCATGGGATTGCTTCAGTGCGAATTCCCATTGACAGCGGCAGGACCAGAGGATCCGGCCACTGGCAAACAGCACGCCAACTCCCGCCACTAATTTCCATGAAATTGCGAGGATTTGTGATCGTTTTATTGGAGGAGCACAAGAAGAGCAAGACGGAGTGCAAGAAACTACAAAGGGTCGTGAACGAAGCCCAGTCCATCACTCAAACCAGTCACCCACCCATTGACACTGTCTACACTTCCCACTGCCCCAGAAAAGCAGCCAGCATAATGAAGGACTCCACGCACCCAGAACATCCTCTCTTCCACCTTCTTTCATCAGGAAAAAGATACAAAAATCTGAGGATACATACCAATCGACTCAAGAACAGCTTTTTCTCTGCTGCCATCAGACTTGTGAATGGACCTACCTCGCATTAACCTGACCTTTCTCTACACCCCAGCTATGCCCGTGACATGACATTCTGAACTCTCTCCTTTCCTTCTCTATGAATGGTATGCTTTGTCTGTATAATGCACAAGAAACAATTTTCACTGTATACTAATGTATGACAATAATAAATCAAATCAAATCAAAGATACCTTTGGAAGTCACTTGTTGGACTAGAGATAGTGACGGGGGTGAGGTCAGGGGTGCCAATCATCAGCAACCTCTGCAAGACATGCCGGATCATCGACACGGATGCCATCATCTCACGTGAGAACACCATCTACCAGGTACACGGTTCCTACTCTTGCAACTCGGTCAACATTGCCTATCTGATACGCTGCAGGAAAGGATGTGCCGAGGCATGGTACATTGAAGAAACCATGCAGACGCTATGACAACGGATGAATGAACACCGCTTGACAATCACCAGGCAAGACTGTTCTCTTCCTGTGGGGGAGCACTTCAGCGGTCACGGGCATTCGGCCTCTGATCTTCAGGTAAGTGTTCTCCAAGGCGGCCTTCACGACACACGACAGCGCAGAGTCGCTGAGCAGAAACTGATAGCCAAGTTCCGCACACATGAGGACGGCCAAAGCCGGGATCTTGGGTTCATGTCACACTATCGGTAACCCCCACACCTTGCCTCCTGGACTTGCAGAATCCCACTGGCTGTCCTGTCTGGAGACAATACACATATCTTTAACCTGTGCCTAATGCTCCCTCCACTCACATTGTCTGTATCTTTAAGACTTGATTAGCTGTAAAGATTCGCATTCTAATCTGTATTCTGTAACTTGATTTTGTGTCTCGGTGCCCTGTTTGAGAGCAGATATCCACTCCATCTGACAAAGGAGCATTTGCTACCAAATAAACCTGTTGGACTTTAACCTGGTGTTGTTAAAACTCTTACTGTGTTTACCCCAGTCCAACGCCGGCATCTCCACATCATGACATTTTTTGCAGCATTGTGGCTATGTTCAAAGTGAAAAATTACCTTTTGTCTCCACAGCTGTGCTCTGAATACAAGCAAGCAATCACAATACTGTCCATTCAGTAACAATACCAAGGTACATCTGGCTGAATTTAAGAATTTTGGCAAATGTAGGCTGGAATTCTCCAGCCATTCATACCCCATCACCACTGCCAGCGAGAACAGAGAGTTTGGCACCCAACCAAGTCTCTGTTCACTGTAGCGGGACCAGAGAATCCCAACTACGGGCAAGGTCGGAGAACCTGGCCCTTAGTGTTTGTAAAATTTAAGAATATATTTCGCTTTAACTGACATCATTAGCAAACACCAGATGTTGATGGCAGCGACCTAAACCAGATTTAGATTTAGCAGGATGCAATATTAAATGAAGTATCATAATATGCATTTGCTGCATTAAAAACAGAAACTGTTGGATAAACTCAGCAGGTCTGGCAGCATCTATGGAGGGAGAAACAGAGTTGATGGTTTGAGTCCATATCACTCTTCTTCAATGTATTTGATAGTTGTGTATGGAGTCATGTTCTAATTCATTCTTTCAGTGTTTGAAAATGGTACCCAATAATGCACAGATATCAGCGTTATACAAACCCAAATAGAAACAAAATCATATTTCTGCCTCATTCATTTCACATTTTGTACCCACCGAGTTTCCAAAACTTCCTCCTATTCTCAGATTTTAATCTGACTCCTGTCCCCAGTATCCAGAATATCTCCTGTTTTTGATTTCGCTGACTGTTGTCATTTCCGTTGAAAAAAACCCAAAAACATTTGTTAAGTGTAAACGGATTGAAGTTTATATTTGCTGTGCTTTGCAGTTGCAGCATGCACACAGCTACAATGTTGGAGGTAAAGGACAGGACATTGGGAAGGTTATGCTGATGATGTAGAATGAACCACATGGGTGGTGTAGAGGTTATTATAATATGTCAGCATGTGCATGTGTTAACTGCTGAATCACAAGACTGCAGCAGCTCAAACATTGCCCGTCAAACAATCAACTGACAACTGATTTAGTGTGTAGTATAACTGTAGACTCACCAGATTTTGTTGGTAATGTTACTTTGAACTTGATTTAAAATTGAATTTGTTTTAATGTTGCAACTGAAGATTAAATGAAAAATGAATAGCCAGTTTATTTTCTGCTCACAAAACTCCAACTGCAAAATCATGAGCTAAAGCAGTCCAGATCAAACTGTTCTTCTAATTGATGATTTACACTGAGTTTAGACACCTTTTTTTACAAAAAGGAAACATGGACAAACAACATGACACCTTGTGATGTTCATTCAAATCTTGTCAGACTCATATCTTTAGAGCTGGCTGGAAAGAGTCATTAAGAATGCAAGACCCTTTCGGGATGTCCATTGAATTTTAAAAGGTTTGTGGGGGAAAAAACCCTTTTACTTGTTAGGGAACAGGAGACAGGAAGGAATTTCAAAGGACCTCAATATTAATTAACTTCTTTGCCTGGTGGTGCAAAGCTTCATCGAAATTGACATAGCAACCATTTTGATTTTTAGAATTGTATAAAGTCTGTTTGAGAGCAGCCATTTTGTGTACAGATTCCCAGTAAGGACTCTGAAAAACAACTCCGAGAGGTTTCTTGGCCAACGGAGAACAAAGAGGAAGGTATGAATAAAATCAACTACTGTTCTACTGAAAGAGTCCAGGCAAATTACATGTGCCATAACAGCAAAATTAGTCAGGAAGGGGAGACTTTTCTCTTTCCAATAAACCTGCTGAATCCACCTAAAAAAGGCAAATACTGACCAGTCGACTGCAGCTGCTAAACTGAATCTCAGATTTGAACCCCTTCACTTCAAGAAGGACTCAAGCGACAGGCCCACAATGAAATCTCACAGAGACTGACTTGCACTCTCCCATTCTATTTTTTTCATCTGCTTTAATCTTTGTATCTGCATTTTAGTTAACTCCTTTATCATTTTTATTTAAATAATTCTAAGCTGTGGTTTTTCAAATAACCTAACCTTTATTTTAAGATTAAAGCTTGTCTGCTGGTTTATTTTTAAATTGAACAGTTCCTGAATTAAAAGTGGGGACCTACATGCATCCTAATCAAATTGTTAACTCATGGGCCACTTTAAAGAAATGCCTTTTACGTAGTTGTGAGAAGGGCGGCACGGTGGCACAGTGGTTAGCACGGCTGCCTCACAGCGCCAGAGCCCCGGGTTCAATTCCGACCTCAGGTCACTGTCTGTGGAGTTTGCACATTGTCCCCTGTCTGTGTGAGTTTCCTCCGTGTGCTTGGGTTTCCTCCCACAGTCCAAAGATGTGGGGGTTAGGATGATTGGCCATGCTAAATTGTCCCTCAGTGTGAGGGGACCAGCAGGGTAAATACAAAGAACAAAGAACAGTACAGCACAGGAAACAGGCCCTTCGGCCCTCCAAGCCTGTGCCGCTCATTGGTCCAACTAGACCATTCGTTTGTATCCCTCCATTCCCAGACTGCTCATGTGACTATCCAGGTAAGTCTTAAACGATGCCAGCGTGTCTGCCTCCACCACCCTACTTGGCAGCGCATTCCAGGCCCCCACCACCCTCTGTGTAAAAAAACATCCTCCTGATATCTGAGTTATACTTCGCCCCTCTCACCTTGAGCCTCGTGAGCGTCACCTCTGACCTGGGAAAAAGCTTCCCACTGTTCACCCTATCTATACCCTTCATAATTTTGTACACCTCTATTAGGTCTCCCCTCATTCTCCGTCTTTCCAGGGAGAACAAGCCCAGTTTACCCAATCTCTCCTCATAGCTAAGACCCTCCATACCAGGCAACATCCTGGTAAACATTCTCTGCACTCTCTCTAAAGCCTCCATGTCCTTCTGGTAGTGCGGCGACCAGAACTGGACGCAGTACTCCAAATGTGGCCTAACCAGCGTGCTATACAGCTGCAACATCAGACTCCAGCTTTTATACTCTATACCCTGTCCTATAAAGGCAAGCATACCATATGCCTTCTTCACCACCTTCTCCACCTGTGTTGCCACCTTCAAGGATTTGTGGACTTGCACACCTCGGTCCCTCTGTGTTTCTATACTCTTGATGGCTCTGCCATTTATTGTATAATTCCCCCCTACATTAGTTCTTCCAAAATGCATCACTTCGCATTGATCTGGATTAAATTCCATCTGCCATTTCTCTGCCCAATTTTCCAGCCTATCTATATCCTGCTGTATTGTCCGACAATGTTCATCGCTATCCGCAAGTCCAGCCATCTTCGTGTCATCCGTAAACTTGCTGATAACACCAGTTACACCTTCTTCCAAATCATTTATGTATATCACAAATAGCAGAGGTCCCAGTACAGAGCCCTGCGGAACACCACTGGTCACAGACCTCTAGCCGGAAAAAGACCCTTCGACTGCTACCCTCTGTCTCCTGTGGCCAAGCCAGTTCTCTACCCATGTAGCCACCTCTCCTTGTATCCCATGAGCCTTAACCTTCTTAACCAACCTGTCATGAGGGACTGTGTCAAATGCCTTACTGAAATCCATATAGACGACATCCACGACCCTTCCTTCGTCAACCGTTTTTGTCACTTCCTCAAAAAACTCCACCAAATTTGTAAGGCACGACCTCCCTCTTACAAAACCATGCTGTCTGTCACTAATGAGATTGTTCCGTTCTAAATGCGCATACATCCTGTCTCTAAGAATCCTCTCCAACAACTTCCCTACCACGGCCGTCAACCTCACTGGTCTATAATTACCCGGGTTATCTCTGCTACCCTTCTTAAATAACGGTACCACATTCGCTATCCTCCAATCCTCAGGGACCTCACCTGTGTCCAATGAAGAGACAAAGACTTCCATCAGAGGCCCAGCAATTACATCTCCTGTCTCCCTGAGCAGTCTAAGATAGATGCCATCAGGCCCTGAGGATTTGTCAGTTTTAATGTTACCTACAAAACCTAACACTTCCTCCCTTGTAATGGAGATTCTCTCTAACGGGTCAACACCTCCCTCTGAGACACTCCCAGTCAACAAGTCCCTCTCCTTTGTGAATACCGATGCAAAGTATTCATTTAGGATCTCCCCTATTCCCTTGGGTTCTAAGCATAATTCCCCTCCTTTGTCCCTGAGAGGACTTTTTCCCTGACAACTCTTTTGTTCCTAACATATGAATAAAATGCCTTAGGATTCTCCTTAATCCTGTCTGCCAAGAACATTTCATGACTTCTTTTTGCCCTTCTAACTCCCCGTTTGAGTTCTTTCCTACTCTCTCTGTATTCCTCCAGAGCTCCATCTGTTTTCAGTTGCCTGGAGTTCAGTTGCGTGAAGGTACGTGGCTAGGGCCTGGATGGGATTTTGGCTGGTGCCGAATGGCCTCCTTCTGCACTGTAGGGGTTCTATGATTCTGTTAATTGGAACAATGGGACAGCTCTACCCACTGCATGCTCACATTTTATTTATACTTGTGACCATTGTGTATCCAAGCTGTGGCCATTAGTTTTCATAAAGCTTCATCTTAGTTTCACCCTAAACTTCACACCCACCTCCTCCTTGGAATAATTTCAAAGGAGATTGATTTAGATGCCGATGCATCACATAAGGGTACAATTTTCTATCTGGCTGTTTAAAAAATTAATGCCCTACTCTTTTTAAACTTTAGAACATTTAATATTACATTACGCAAATGCATTTTCATGTAGAAATAATTAATTGCAAACTGAAAGATCTAGTGACGTATATCAGAGTTATTTCTCACGTCAGTTATAATAATAACTCCAGGAGTCAGAAAAATGCTTTATTGCACAGAATAAAGTAAAGCAAAACCACAAGCCTGTGGTGAACACAAGCAGGTCCCAACCGGAACAATACAATAATGGACCCACTCAGGGGCCTGCTTTATAAAGGGTTCAGTATAAAAGCTCCACCTGGTAAGGTGATTATCAATCACCAGGGAGCTTGTATTCTACGAGTGCTTTTGGGAGGTCAATCAGTAATTCCCCATGCAAGTCCTGGGAGCTATCACTGTTACAATCAGCTTTACTTGTCTCTTGATTAATGGTAGAAATCAAAAGTTGGGTAAGAAGTATTAAGGGTACCAATATGTTACAGGTATAGACCAGCCAGTACATGCTTAGGGTGAAGCAGGAAATTATACTCATGGTTCTACACAGCATTTGAGTCTTGGGTGAATTTTAATGTTAGAAGAGAAATAGTGGAAGTTCCCACTTTGTTTAGAATTTTAAAAATAGAATTTAAGTTGTGAAAGTTCTGGCACATCCACCGAAAACCTTCATCCTCATTCAGGGCTCGGATTCTCCGGTGCTGCTGAAAGCGAATGGAGTTTTGGTTGGAATGCCAAATTGGAGAATCTCGCTGTGATGGCATGGAACCTTTAAAGGGGCATTCCCTTAGAGCCACATGATCGGATCGGACCCTAAAGAGCATCAAGGTGGGGAACTGAGTCAATTGGAAGCATATCCCGAATTGGGGAGGATCCTTAGTTTGAGCCAGGGAGATGTGTTGCATAGTCACAGTTAATTCTGCCTGACCCTTTATTGTAAAGAATTATTTATCATTGGTAATAAATCCTTTGTTACTTTGAGCCATATCACATCACCCTAGATTTGTTACATTGGCGACGAGGAAAAAAAACTTCCAACTTGTCGGGGATCGCAGTAGAGGGGGAGGAGATTTGAACATCAAAAATTCAAAGAAGCACAGTACATATGCACATGAAAATGCCTTTGAATTGAAAAATTGAACCAATTGACTGAAGTGGAAAACTGGGGACATTGTGTTGAAAGGCTGCATTACTTCTCTTTAACAAATGAAATAACAGCTGAAGAAGAGCAAAAGGTTTTTCTGCTCACAGTCTGCGGTCCACAGACTTACAGCTTAGTGAAAAGGTTAACATTGCCTGACACACAGATAGATGAGTTGGTAAAAATCATTTAAGCCCCCAACCTTCAATCATTATGTTCAGATATATATTCCATTCAGCAGTCTGGGAGCCAGGGGAAGCTGTCTCAGGATTCGTGGGAGATTGAGAGGGTTAGCAGAGCACTGCAAATTCAGCCCAGCTTTAGGAAAAATGGTAAGAGACAATTTGATCTCATAGGATCAAATTGGCGGCACGGTAGCACAGTGGTTAGCACTGCTGCTTCACAGCTCCAGGGTCCCGGGTTCGATTCCCGGCTCGGATCACTGTCTGTGTGGAGTTTGCACATTCTCCTCGTGTCTGTGTGGGTTTCCTCTGGGTGCTCCGGTTTCCTCCCACAGTCCAAAGATGTGCGGTTAGGTTGATTGGCCAGGTTAAAAAAAATTGCCCCTTAGAGTCCTGAGATGTGTAGGTTAGAGGGATTAGTGGGTAAAATGTGTGGGGGTAGGGCCTGGGTGGGATTGTGGTCGGTGCAGACCCGATGGGCTGAATGGCCTCCTTCTGCACTGTAGGGTTTCTATGATTCTATGAGGATCACAGAATCCCTACAGTGCAGAAGGAGGCCATTCAGCCCATTGAGTCTGCACTGACTCTCTCTGACAGAGTACCTTACCCAGGACCTTTTCCCCACCCTATTCCCATAACCCTGGCTAATTAGCCATTTACCATGGCTAATCCATCTAACTTACACATTTTGGGACACTACGGGGCAATTTAACATGGCCAATCCACCTAACCTGCACACCTTTGGTCTGTGGGAGGTAACCAGAGCACCCAGAAGAAACCCACACTGACACAGCGAGAACATGCAAATTCCAGACTGACAGTCACCCAAGGCTAAATTAAACTTGGGTCCCTGGTGCTGTAAGACAGCAGTGCTAACCATTGTGTCACCAGGTGACAGCCTATGGTATAAACAGCCTAATTATACAGAAGAAGTTATTGGCTGAGACCAATAACTGAAGGGAACATTCCCAAGAAGCTTGCCGATACAGAAAGGATGGGGGGAATTCTCCAGCCTTCCAGCCACATGTTTCTCAGGGGCAGGAAGTGGTGCAGTATTGTCTGTTGCTGCTGCTGTCAATGGGATTTTCCATTGTTGTCACCCCACACCATCGCAAAACCCATGGGAGGGGGTGCGCTGCCAGCGGGACTGGAGAATCTCGCTGGCATGAACAGCCAGAGAACTCCGCCCTATGTGTGTTTCAGGTGCAACAGGAAAGTGTCATTTACAAACATGGTGCAAAATGAAGCAGTCAGGACTGAATGCTCAAAAAAAGCCAAAACAGTTTAGTTTCCCTCCTTTAAAAAAAAACTGGATGATGAGCCTGAAAAGGAACCCGAATCATTTACCCTAAACCAAGTGCAAGGAATTAAAGTGCCCCCAATAGAGATAGCCTTGATTGTGAATGGCTGATCTCTTAAAATGTAAGTTGATTCAGGAGCCACGGCTACAGTCATCGGGGAGCAGGCATTTTGTTACCTTCAAAAAGGTCTCCAACAATTGAGAGTGAATAAGTCAGGAGTCAGGAGCAAAATTGTCTTCATATACTGGAGAAACATTACAGATCTTAGCGGCAGCAAATGTCACTGTGTTCTACAAGGATCAAACAGCATAGTTACCTGTCTTGCACAGCTCCCTCTTGTAAAGCTTCCCCCTTGCAAAGCTCCCCCTATGTGTAGGCACCCCACCCTCTGCATTTCCTCCGTCATTATGCATAGCCCCTCCTGTCATTGCACCACCCCCACTCAGGCCCCCACCCCATTTAGGCCCCATTCCTTGTACTGCCCCGGACACACATATGGTGCCCAACAAGACACTGCCAGGGTGCCAGGTGGGCACTGCCAGGGTGCCAGGTGGGCACTACCACCCTGTCACTGCCTGATGGGCACTGCCCGGCCTCCAATTCCCCCGACATGGCCAAGGTGCCTGGTCCCTGCTACTACAGTGCAGCAGTGATGCTCGCCAGTGTGATGTCTCACTGGCGAGGCGGGGAGAATCGGTAAGTGCGGAAGCAGTCGTGCCGAACCTGGAAAGTGGATGCTAATGTAGACCTGTAAAAAGGGGTTGGGAAGTTAGCAATTTTTGGCCTCTTATGCTGTCTTCTTGGCTCACCACGCTGATCAATCGGCGCAGCGTGGCGAGCTGGTAAGATCATGCCCATACTGATATTAAAGAGATATCCTTATCTTTTCATACTCAATACATAAATATGTAGCATTATCAAATAGCATTACTGTCAATGTTACAGCCAGATATTCTGCACAGCTACTGCTCATATGAAGGTGAAGTCTGTTTACATCAACATAGGTTTGTCATATAAGATCAGGAAACTCACTACAAGTGCAACTGGAAAGATATACCTGAGTGAAAATGTGAATGTGCAAGCACTTCAAGCTTAATATCTGACAGGATAATTCAGAATAATATGTTATTCCTCCATTGGAATGTCATAAATGGTGAGAGAAAATGTTGAGATCTTCAGAAAACTTTAGGTTAGGAAATATTAAGAAGCAAACTTGGAGTAGAATTCTATCTTATCAAAAAATATTTCCAGTCTGAAAACCAGTCAGTTTTCTCTCCAGATCTAATGACACTCCACCAAAAAATATCAAGAGGCTGTGTTTCATGCCCTCATACATGGGGTGGGGCCTAAACACACTGCCAAAACCTAGCTGCACAGAGATTCGGGCGGCATCTTAAGTGGCTTCCAGATCACAACCTGTATAACCTTTCCCCCCGCCAGCCCACCAGAGATCTCAGGGGCTCCCTTCCCCATCCCCAACTGAAGTCAGACCCTTCTCACCTCCCCCTCCGAGCATCAGCCCATTCCTCCCACTCCCAACAGTTTGAGCCAGCACCCACCTCCCCCCTCCCCCATCCCCATCATCAATGGCCATCGCCAGCACCTCCAGCTCTTCCATCCACTGCCAGGCACAATTACATCTTAATTAATCTACCCCCCTGTGAGGCTCCCACTGTGGCCCGTGCCTTGGCACATGTTAGCACAGCCACTTGGCACTGCCAGGTTGGCATGGGCATGATGCTAACCTGGCAGCGCCAATCTGTTCCAAGGGGCAATGCCAGGGGCCATTGCCAGGGCGCTGCTTGGCCATGTCCCTCTCCCCCGGGAGCTATAATTACTTTTGGAGAACTGGGGAGACCCCCATGACAGGGTGACATCTGTGTGAACCTGTTAGAAACCATGACGATGTGTCAATATAGAGCGGACAGTCAATATCTGGCGTGAGGGTGGATTAATAATATTTAAATATGTTCACATGAACGCAGGTTCATGCCCATAGCTGATGGCGTCGCCGGCTAGGGGCAGGGAAGATCTGCAATTGTGAGAGCCGTGACTTCTAGATCTTGAGGCCCTGCCAGCATTCACACAGACGGCAAACATGGGCTCAAGATCACCCCCTACGAATCAATCAAAGGTATCAAATGGATTAGGTGAGAGCCAGGGTGATTAATTAGTTAAATGGAAACAGGTCAAAATGCAATGAATTTTTTATAGCAATTAAAACAAAGGATATCGAATAATTGTGATAATTGAAGTAAATTATCTGTCTGTATCTGTTGGTCCCAATTGACTTTTATTTATCAATCATTTAAGGAGACTGTGGCATTTGTGAAAATTTCAGTATCATCGGAGGAGAAAAGAACCACAGGAAAACTTCTATAAATGTTGGTTTTACGGGTGAGGAAGTTGCAAGTAATAAGTTGTTTCATAGAAAATAATCAACTAAATATTAGTCTGAAAGGTAAATTCTGATGCATTTTTCAGACCTACAATTTCCGTTGGATAACCTTTAAAGATAGAATCATAGAAAGCCGACAGTGCAAAAAGAGGCCATTCAGCCCATCGATTCTGCACCAACAGCAATCCCATCCAGGCCCTATCCCCATCACTCCACACATTTGCCCTGCTAGTCCCCCTGACACTAAGGGGCAATTTAGCATGGCCAATCAACCTAACCCACACATCTTTGGACTTTGGAGGAAACCCGCGCAAACACGGGGAGAAATTGCAAACTCCATACAGAGAGTGACCTGAGGCTGGAATTATACCCGGGTTCCTGGCGCTATGAGGCAGCAGTGCTAATCACTGTGCCATCATGCCACTCCATTTGCCAGAAAGAAAAATATTTTACTGCAAATTACCAGCCATAAATAACCAGGTAAATCCATTCTAAGAAATAATAACATTTTGGGGAAAACATATTTTTATGGGTAATTGATCATCTGATGCAGCACCGAGTCAAGTTCAACAAGATCTCTGGTGTTCAATCTTTGGTTCACATCAAATTAGTTGATCTCAACCAGATGACAGTGAGACCAGTCCTGTTTACTCCAGGCAAAACAAATAATTACGGTTCCTGTTTCAGGGCCTCTTCTTGAAAATGTACAATTATACATGCCAGATTGGTTAATTAGCAGTATGTTTGCAGATGAAGAGCCTAATATTGCAGTAACAACACCATAACAGATTGGAGAAAAGGCAAATATATAAGACCATAAGACATAGGAGCATAATTAGACCACTCGGTCCATTGAGTCTGCTCCGCCATTCAGTCATGGCTGATATTTTTCTCATCCCCATTCTCCTGCCTTTTCCCCATAACCCCTGATCCTCTTATTAATCAAGAACCTATCTATCTCTGTCTTAAAGACACTCAATGAGCTGGCCTCCACAGCCTTCTGCGGCAAAGAGTTCTACAGATTCACCAATCTCTGGCTGAAGAAATTCCTCCTCATCTCTCTTTTAAAGGATCATTCCTTTAGCCTGAGGTTGTGCCCCCTGGTTCTAGATTTTACTACCAGTGGAAACATTCTCTCCATGTCCACTCTATCCAGGCCTCGCAGCATCCTGTAAGTTTTAATAAGATTCCCCCTCATCCTTCTTAACTCCAACGAGTACAGACCCAGAGTCCTCAACCGTTCTTCATACAACAAGCTCTTCATTTCAGGGATCATTCTTGTGAACCCCCTCTGGACCCTTTCCAAGGCCAGCACACCCTTCGTTAGATACGGGGCCCAAAACCGCTCACAATACTCCAAATGGGGTCTGACCAGAGCCTTATACAGCCTCAGAAATGCATCCCTGCTCTTGTATTCTAGCCCTCTCGACATTACATTTGCCTTCCAAACTGCTGACTGAACGTGAATGTTAACTTTAAGAGAATCTTGAACAAGGACTCCAAAGCCCTTTTGTGCTTCTGATTTCCTAAGCATTTCACCATTTAGAAAATAGTGTATGCCTCCATTCCTCCTTCCAAAGTGCATAACCTCACATTTTTCCACATTGTATTCCATCTGCCACTTCGTTGCCCACTCTCCTAACCTGTCCAAGTCCTTCTGCAGCCCCCTACTTCCTCAATACTACCTGTCCCTCCATATGTTTGATTATTCCTTGGCAAGTTTAAGAATGTCACAAGTGGGCTTACCTTGATACTGCAATGAAGATATTGTGAAAATCACTTAGCCTCCACACTCCAACACCTGTTCGGGTACACTGAGGGAAATTTTAGTATGGCCAATGGACATAACAAGCACGTCTTTTGGACTGTGGGCGGAAACTGGTGAACCCAGAGAAAATCTACGCAGACACAGGGAGAACATGCAGACTCCACACAGACAGTCACCTAAGCTGGGAATCAAACCTGGGAACCCTGGCGCTGTGAGGCAGCAATGCTAACCATTGAGTCACCGTATGTCTTTATTGTCTCGTTATTATCTGACCCTGAATTAGATAATCATACTCGAGGTGACAGAGATGTGTCACAATTCACTGCATTTTCTCAGGCAGAAGGAGAAAAGTAAGCCACTTGGGCAAAGCACTGGTTTGCTGCTGATGCCCATACCCCAGTGCTGAACAGTGGCTTCAGTAGAGAAAAGCAGTAAATACTTTCAGAGAATTTCCTGCAATTGTAAGGACTATCTGTCAAAGTTTATACAGCAGTACTCTCTTCAACTTAATTAATTCATCAATTCATTCCTAAAGATCTTGTACATTTTACTACCACAGCTATACTTCCTTAATCCCCAGTAGAAGGATCAGATTCTTCTCTATATGTATACAATGACAGAACTAGTTATAGTGACAGAACTGGTGTTAACAGCAAGTCAAGACACACAAAATATCTAAATAATTAAGGATCCTCAAAATGTTGACTTCATGTCACCCATTACAACCTCTAAACTGGCAGAAATCTGATGACCTTGTGAATTCCTCATAGTCCTTACAGACCTTCTAGATCCTGCTGACCCAATTTGAAGGTCTAAGTTTGAGCTATAACTTATATTTCGAGGGATGCTATAGTTCTCTCTTTCGCTTTTCTTTTGTTAAAACACTAAAAGGGGAAAATATGCTTTCTCTCGATTTTCACCCACAATTCGTGTATGAGCATCACTATTCAACAGGTTAATGTTAAAAGAGCAGTGTTGCATAGCAATTAGGTCAACAATTTGCTTTCTCCCTATAAACAGCAAGAAAATACTAGCCTTTCGTACCTTTCACATTCAGACTCTTAAACCATTAAACTTTTAAACCATTCACCCACCCTCTAAGTACCACAATCTCCTGAGAGAGGCAAAAAGGAAAAAGGAGAATGCTGCAGATGGCAATGACTCTCTGTGAAGACATGAGGTGTGAAGAGTCTGATACTGTTTAAGCTTAGTTTTAACACACGGCAACTTTTTAAACTTCATTAGCTCGCAACCCATGGCATTGTTCCAGTGAGTCAAAGGATGCAATGTTTTGAAAGAATAAAGTCGATTATGCCAGGTCGATGATTAGATTAGTTCCCTTAATTTATAGTGACTGAATAATCACACTCTATTAAATGATATTTCCTGGGAATTAAATTGCACACCTCTTGCTGTTATCCTATGAAAACTGTAAATGAGTGATCTTTATTTTATAGCAAAGGATCTCTCATCACATTGCTCATATGAAGAAGCATATGGTGAGGGTTTCACTTTGTGTTGTCGGTAATATGTGCGTTTTGTTGGTTGTGTGTCCATCAATTGACAGTCCTTTTATTGTATGTTGATTTACAATTGTTTCCACATGTTGTTTTGTTGTTTATTTTGGATCAATCCTGTAATTTGTCACTGTTCATGTTGTGTCAGTGCTGATCTGCTTAAAGTTGCAAGCATTATTTTCACTGCCTAGTTCTAAAATGCACAGAGTGAGGATGGATTGAAATCAGGCAGGGTTGAGACTGGAGTTTGGATTTGCACATTCTCCCTGTGTCTGCGTGGTTTTCCTCCGTGTGCTCTGATTCTTCCCATAGTCCAAAGACATGCAGATTAGGTGGATTGGCCATGCTTAAATGCCTTTAGTGACCCAAGACGTGTAGGTGAGGGGGATTAGTGGGGTAAATGCATGGGATTACAGGGATAGAGCGGGGGTGTTGGCCTGGGTAAGATGCTCTGTCAGAGAGTCAGTGCAGACTCGATGGCCCAAATGGCCTCCTTCTGCACTCGAGGGATTTAATGATCTATGAGTCGGGAAGGAGAAAAAGGCCATTTATGAAACATAGTCAATCTCCAATGTTGTTATTCACAATGAGTCTTGGCTTATTTAATGCGTTTGCCTCTTTTCTTATATAAACCTATAATAACGATCAGGAAAGGACTTCCACTGTAGGCCCTGGAAGAGAAAATCAGGGCAAGGGAAGTCCAGACAGACATTGGATGGCAACATGTAGGAGTTGGGATACAAAAAGCAGAAGGCTCTGTTTTAACTTTATCGGAGGAATCAATGGAGAACATTGACTCCAGTCCCAGATAGGGAGTGAAGTGGAGGAAATAGTGGTAGTGGATCTCAGGCAGTGGGAAATGTAAAGAGCAGGTGAGGAAACCCTATTGGAAGCCGCAGCAAGCTTGAGGTTATGAGAAGGAGCTGTGAAAGCTGGGTCCTCAGTGAAAGGGGATGTTGGAAACAGAGTTTTGTAAGGACAGAGACGTTCTCCATCATTACAAAATTGGCTGCAGACGCCATGGAAATCCCACTACTGAACACAGTGCCTATCATTTCCATGGGAGGTGAAAGTGGAGGAGGGGAGCAACGGGAGGATTCAGAATTGCATATTTGCGGTTCACAGAAGCAGCTGCCCATACAAAACAGTAGCTGTCTCCCGTCATATCAGATTTTAACAGAGCTCGGAGTGTAAAAGATGAGATGCGCAGATTAGACTTGGTAGGGGCAGGCCTAAACTGTATGGACTTATTTGGATAGATGGGTACCCTTTTGGAAATGGTTCCGGGACACCTCTGGGGGAGGTCAGGTGCCCTTTTGGATTGTGATGGTGGCCATGAATGTGTACAAAAAGTGCATAAACTAATTGGAACTTCCAAGACAGCTATCAAAAATTGAAACTGTCAAAAAGAACTGTCAAACTGTCAAGCTATTTAAAACTTCTGGTCTTAAATATTTGAAGAAAAAACTGTTTGCAGCATTTAAAGGAAATAGAACTTGCTATTTCACTCTGTCTATTAACAAAAGCCTGGAGGTTTTCACTACTGGATGAGTGCCACATGGCTAATTTCACAACCTTCCATTATCATAGTGGGTTGCTTCTCAGTTCACAGTCTGATTGACAGCTGCAAGTGGTTATGGACTCTTTGAAGTGGGAATATGAATTCCAGTGTTTGTTTTATAAGTAAGTTATGTGTGGTTAATGTTTGTTCTTGTCAATGACAGTGACTTGTTTTGAAGTAATACATTCTCCATTAGACACTTAACAACTTTATTTAGCTTGGATCTTGAGACTTGCTCAGGGTGGACACTGAGTGACTTGTCTTGGTAGGTGTAAGGGCAAAGGGGCATAAGTCAGCATGAGTTGTGGCTAAGTTGACCTAGGAACTATAAACAGCATGGAAGATGGGTAGAGGGGCATAGGTGGCATGAGGTATGAGGTGCTAAGGAGTGGGTAGGGGAATGAGATAGTATGGGTTGGCATTAATGGTGAATGGAGTGTTTGTGGGAGGTAATGAGGTGTGGGGTGTGAGGGATGGGGTGGGGGGGGGGTGAGGCTGGAGTGCTGTTTCATGTTTTTTATGTAAAGGCAATTGAGGAGGAACTTCTTCTCCCAGAGGGTAGTGACTCTTTGGAATTCTCTGCCCAATGAAGCAGTAGAGGCTACCTCGTCAAATGTGTTTAAGTCACAGATAGATAGATTTTTAACCATTAAGGGAATTAAGGGTTATGGGGAGCGGGCGGGTAAGTGGAACTGAACCCACTATCAGATCAGCCATGATCTTATTGAATGGCGGAGCAGGCTTGAGGGGCTAGATGGCCTACTCCTGCTCCTATTTCTTATGTTCTTATGAAGCAAATAGTCATTGGATCAATAACTCCAAAAACCTGGAGGCAAAGCTGCAAAAAGTTTAATGACCTCACATGAGTGGCCAATGTTAGTGAATATATCGTCATGTCCTCCATATCCTTACAGTGATCTACAAGCCTCATGCACTGCTCCATTCACCATCTGACTTCACTCACATTCCAAATCTCCACCAAACACAACTCAAGCCCAGCATTACTTTCCTTATCTCACCCTCATACACTTAGCAATGTAAACCCATACCAACATCTCTCAGCTTGTGCACACCGCCAGTTATTCAACCATAATAGTCACATCACCTGAACACATTGTGCCACGTTCACTGTCATGCTCCATCTCTCTTACAGATCAAAGTGTTTCAGAATTGGTGGCAAAAGTATTTCACAATATTGCCATCATTGCTGTGGATCCCAATGTGTAAAGGTATAAGGATGATTTCACAGCAGTCCAGCAATCTATGCATCAACAAATTTCTAGGTTTGTTGAGGGACCATGTTAGACGAATGGCAGTAACTCCGTGGAGCCTGAACCTGTTGTCCACTCTCAGTATATTAAGAAGTCTCACAACACTAGGTTGTTATTTGTTTATTGTGATTCCAAATAAACCTGCTGGACTTTAACCTGGTGTTATGAAGCTTCTTTCTGTGCCCACCCGAGTCCAACGCCAACATCTCCACATCACTCTCAGTATGACAGTATTCATGCTCACACTACTTTCACTCTGTCATTTCCCTTGCTTATTCTGTTATATCAGCACAGATAGACTATTGCCCATATATATGCCCATACAAACATCCCCAATCTGAAGCTAGGTGTTCGAGTGCTGGAGCTACTTGAGGTCCTCTGCAGAATTATCTGCAGTAACCCCAATAAAAATCAACAGCCCGTCATTAGCCATGCTGCAGCCACTGGGGTAGCAACATGTAGGAGAACTAAAGTCATCAAAGGCACCCACAAGACAGTGAGCAATGCACAAGGGCAACGAGTTACATTTAATGCAGAATGCTTTTTTGAATAATGTTTTGAGATGGGTCTTTTGCAATGGTTTTTATTTCAAGATTATGGCCAAGAGGACACCACAGGAGTCTGTAATAGAAAAATGGTACAATGTGCACTGTTGTACAATGGGTATATGGGGTTGTGTTCATGAGAACCTTAGACAGTTAAGCAATAAAGGACTGCCTGGCCGGAATAGCGATGCCTCTTCCTGATCCTCTTCTTTCACTCTCCTCCTTCTCATCTTGAGGTGCATCCCTGGTGGAAAGCATTGTTCCCTTACCAGAGGATATAGCAACCATGACAAATTGGGTCATGTGTTCTGGTGAGTACAGTAGGGCTCCACCAGAGTGGCCCAGGAAAGGGAACCATTACTTCAGCACCTCAATAGTCTGCTCATGTGGCAGTATAGCTCTCATTACATTTGTGCTTTCCACACATGGTTGGGTTGAGGATGTAGAGTCATGTCCTGTAGCATGGATAGTCCTTATTGTTCAGGGGAGTCAGCTTAGCTCAGTTGGCAGGGCAGCTAGTTAGTGATGCAGAGCAATGCAAACAACGCAGGTTCAATTCTCATACCAGCTGAGGTTAGTCATGAAGGCCCCACCTTCTCAACCTTGCCCCTTGCCTGAGGTGTGTGACCCTCAGATTAAATTGCCACCAGTCAACTCTTCACCTAAAAGAGGAGAGCAGCCTATGGTTATCTGGGACAATGCGACCCGCACATTTTCTGGCAGGTCCGGTCGGGTGAATCACGTGTCGGCCATTTTGCAGGATTTGCGCATGCAATCCTGATGCACGCGCGTCTCCCAGAGCCAGGGAATAGGCACAGTTGGGACCGTGCTGGAAACCATAGGAAGAGAGGTAAATGATTTTAACCTGTTTTAAATATATTTTAAATGTAGTTTAAATGTCATTATCGGGCCCGGCACGGAACTTGACAGGCCCGATAGCATTTCCCACCCCGCCAGAAGTACTTCATTCCGGCCGGGTTTAGAGTAGCTCCCCATGTTCAGGAAACTAGCGGGAGATCCTGCTGGAATGAAGGGAGGGCAATCAGGGCCCCCCAGGGGGTCGGGCGACAGGGTGTGCTGCCCCCTGGGCATGGGCACCCTGGCAGTGCCAGCTTGTGCTCCATGGCACTGCCCCAGGGGCAAAGTGCCCATGCCAAGGGGGTGGGGCCTATTGTGGACAGGACCTAGGGGGTGATTGGTGGGGTTGGAGGGTCCTGCTGCCACTCTGCATGGGGTTGGTCTGGGCTGGAGGGAGGCCAGCAATTGGGGTGGGCTAGGGGGGGTGGTCTGCTGGGGGCATCTGCCTCCCATCAGAGGAGTCTGCTTCTGGGGGGGGGAGGTGGGGGTTGGTCTGCTGGGGGAGGACAGCGGGGGGGGGTTTGCTGTGATGGGGGATGGGGTGACCGCCACTGCTGAGGGGGGTGTGCTGGACATCAGGGTGCTCTGGGACAGGGGGGAGGTCAGGGCTGACCCGGGAATTATTGTAGGGGCCGCAATCGGGCCATGGGGTGGGGGGTGCTGGAGAGTGTGGTGAACCATCGTTGGTTACCACTGTGGGGTTATTCCAATGTTACTGTTGGGTTAGTTACTACGGACGACGACAGACTCCAGGTCCTCCACGCGAGGGTAAGCGACACGGTCTACCTCGCGATTCGTGCGGCCACCACTTACCCGAGGGCCATCGAGCTCTTAAAAAAACGATACACGAGACCACCCAACGAGATTCACGCTCGTTACCTCCTCGCTACATGACGTCGGCAGTCGGGCGAAACCATGGAGGACTACGCCAATGAGCTCTTGCAGCTTGCCAGGGGCTGCGACTGCAAAGCTGTGTCGGCTGAGCAGTATATGTACGACCTCGCCCGAGATGCGTTTGTAGCAGGGGTAGGGTCCTCGTACATCCGGCTTAAGCTATTGGAGAAAGGGAACCTCAACTTGACCCAAGCGATGGAGATGGCTGAGATGCTGGAGGCAGCGTCGAAAAGCTTGGCTCTGTACCCCGAAGACCACGTGGAGACAACGTGGCAGGAGCAAGCACAAATCCCTCCTCGCCCCACGGGCTCGCGCTCCCATATCGACCCGACGACGGCGGCAGCTCCAGGCGGCCAGTGGTGCTATTTTTGCGGAGGAGCCAAGCATCCACGGCAACAGTGTCCAGCTAAAACGGCGATCTGCAGTCAGTGCGGTAAAAAGGGGCACTACGCTAAAGTCTGCAGGTCGAAGCCCAAGAACGGCAGTGCAGCCTGTGACCCTCCAGAGCGGAGACAATCTCCTTCGGCGTCGCAGTACCCGCGAGGCCCGACCACGTGCGAATCCAGGACGGCGCCATCGTGGCTGACGGAGGAGGAGGATGACCACCAGGAGTCGCTACGCTTGGCACCCTCACCCACGTGCGATTCATGGGGGCGGCCATCATGGTCGACGACGACCAGGAGCGACCAGCAGGGGTCCTCAGTATCAACCTCGGCTGCATGCAGTGACGTCCAAGAGCCAACGGTGGCGTCGATCTCTCTGGACCAGACAAAGCATCACAGGCTTGACTGTTCGATGATGAACATCAAGGTAAATGGTCGTACTGTGTATTGTCTGTTTGACAGTGGGAGCACCGAGAGTTTTATTCACCCTGACGCTGCGAAAAGGTGTGGACTCCGGGTTCTACCTGCCAAACAGACAATTTCTATGGCATCACGGTCCCGGTCTGTACCGATCCAAGGACGTTGTATGGTAACCCTAGAGGTGCAGGGCACAATTTACGAGCGATACAGGCTCCTTGTGTTGCCGTACCTTTGCGCGCCAATTCTCCTCGGACTAAACTTTATGGTCCACATGAAGAGTGTGATCCTACAGTACGGTGGGCCACTCCCTTCGCTGGCAGTAGGGAATCAGCCGCAGCCTCCAAATTGCCCAAAGCGCCCCGCATGCAATCTTTCCACACTAAAGATCACCACACCTTCTTTATTTAAGAATCTGGTACCAGGCTGCAAGTCCATCGCTACTAAAAGTAGGCGTTACAGCGCCTTTGAAGACCGATCTTTATCAGATCTGAGGTTCAGCGGCTCCTCAAAGAAGGGATCATACAGCACAGTGCTAGTCAGTGGAGAGCGCAGGTCGTGGTGGTTAAAAGCGGGAACAAACCCCGGATGGTCATCGACTACAGTCAGACCATTAACCGTTATACACAGCTGGATGCGTATCCTCTCCCGTGCATATCTGATATGGTCAATCAGATTGCGCAGTACCGGGTGTTCTCCACCATAGACCTTAAGTCCGCCTACCATCAACTCCCCATCCGCCCAGAGGACCGACAATACACGGCTTTTGAGGCGGATGGTCGTCTATATCAGTTTCTTAGGGTTCCATTTGGTGTCACCAATGGGGTCTCGGTCTTCCAGCGTGCTATGGACCGAATGGTGGACCAGAACGGGTTGCGGGCTACCTTCCCGTACCTGGATAACGTCACCATCTGCGGCCATGACCAGCAGGACCATGACACGAATCTCCAAAACTTTCTGCGCACTGCATCTCGCCTGAATCTGACCTATAACAGGGAGAAGTGTGTATTCCGTACGCGCAGGTTAGCTATCCTTGGATACGTGGTGGAAAACGGGGTCATCGGCCCTGATCCAGACCGTATGCGCCCCCTTACTGAACTTCCCTTGCCCGCTAGCGCAAAAGCACTGAGGAGATGCCTCGGCTTCTTTTCTTATTATGCGCAGTGGGTCCCCAACTACGCGGACAAAGCCCGTCCGCTCATCAAGTCCACGACTTTCCCACTTACGCCGGAGGCCCAATTGGCCTTCAAGGCTTTGAAAAGCGACATTGCGAAAGCCACGATGCACGCGGTGGATGAATCCATCCCTTTTCAGGTGGAAAGTGATGCATCGGATTTCGCCCTGGCCGCCACACTAAATCAGGCAGGCAGGCCCGTCGCGTTTTTTTCCCGCACCCTTCAAGGCCCCGAAATTCGGCATTCAGCGGTGGAGAAGGAGGCTCAGGCCATTGTGGAGGCCATCAGACACTGGCACCATTACCTGGCGGGGAAGCGGTTCACCCTGATCACGGATCAACGATCCGTGGCGTTTATGTTCAGTAATACGCAGAGGGGCAAGATCAAGAATGATAAGATCTTGCGGTGGAGAATTGAGCTCTCCACCTATAATTACGATATTATGTATCGTCCAGGGAAACTCAATGAGCCCTCGGATGCCCTCTCGCGCGGAACATGCGCCATCATGCAGGAGGACCGCTTGAACGCCCTCCACAATGACCTGTGCCATCCTGGAGTCACTCGACTCTACCACTTCATAAAAGCCCGCAACCTGCCCTACTCAGTGGAGGATGTCAGGTCAGTAACGAGAAGCTGTCGGATTTGCGCGGAATGCAAACCGCACTTTTATCGACCGGACCGGGCACAATTGGTCAAGGCCACTCGCCCCTTCGAGAGGCTGAGTGTGGATTTTAAGGGCCCCCTTCCCTCAACGGACCGGAATGTCTACTTTCTCAATATCATAGATGAATACTCCCGGTTCCCGTTTGTTGTCCCCTGTGCGGACACGTCGACTGCCACAGTGATTAAGGCATTCAGTGATCTTTTTACCCTGTTCGGGTACCCCTGCTACATACATAGCGACAGGGGCTCGTCGTTCATGAGTAACGACTTGAGGCAATTCCTGCTCTCATACGGGATTGCCTCTAGTAGAACCACGAGCTACAACCCTAGGGGTAACGGACAGGTGGAGAGGGAGAATGCTACAGTCTGGAAGGCTGTCCTATTGGCGCTGAAGTCCAGGGGCCTTCCAGTCTCCCGTTGGCAGGAGGTCCTTCCAAATGCGCTTCATTCCATTCGCTCCCTCCTGTGTACGGCAACCAATGCTACTCCCCACGAGAGGATGTTCTCATTCCCTCGGAAGTCGTCCTCGGGGATCTCCTTACCAGCCTGGTTGACGTACCCAGGACCCGTCCTTCTGCGGCGACATGTGAGGGCCCGCAAGTCCGAACCCTTGGTCGAACCGGTCCAACTCCTCCACGCCAACCCTCAGTATGCCTATGTGGCATATCCTGACGGGCGAGAGGACACGGTCTCAATTCGAGACCTGGCGCCCACAGGGGACGTAGCAACTCCTGTCGCTCCTATACCCCCTGTCACGAACCCCCTTTCACTTCTTTCTTCCCCAGACGTGGCGCAGTCAGCACCGGGACCAGTGCATAACAGTTATACTCCCATGTACAGCTTGCCTGAGACTCGGAGATCGGCGCCACCACAGAAGGTACCAGGATCTCCTGCACCACCGCTTCACCAGGGTCAACCGGCCCGTGAGTCCTCGAGGGGACAGCCGGACGCTGTTTTGGAGAGAACGCCACCGCAAGCACCTGCTCCGGTGTCGCAACCGGTGTTGAGGAGATCACAGCGACGGTGCGGTCCTCCAGACCGTCTGGACTTGTAGATTTTGTATATATGTAATCTGTTTTCGCACCCCGCCGGCCTTTGTTTTTAAAGGAGGGGTGAATGTGGTGAACCATCGTTGGTTACCACTGTGGGGTTATTCCAATGTTACTGTTGGGTTAGGGTGTTGCCACTGTGGGGTTGTTATAATGCTGTTGTTGGGTTAGGGTGTTTACACTGTGGGATTAATATACCTGTGGTGGATGCTGTTATGGTACATCCCGGTCGGGCCCCGCCTCCTGGGGAGAGGTATAAGACCCTCTGCTCAGGCGGGACCCCTCCAGTCTGGAATGGTGTACTCGTGTTGGATAGTTCCATTGTTTGTCAATAAAAGCCTTCAATCGCTGAAGCCTTGTACCTCGTGCTTGATTGTCGCGCATCAGAGAGGCAGCACAGTGATGGTCCGGGCTGGCCAGCTCAATCGCTGGCCAGCAAACAGGGAGACTGACAGATCGGGGCCACTGTGCATGCACAGAGTTCCGGAGCTGTCAGATTCTGGCGCGAATAGGCCCCGCCCCCCTGGGTTTTTAATGATATTCATGATTGTGACCTCTGCATTGCACAGAGTGGGGAGATTCAGGTCTGACGTTGTACTGAAAAAACAGTCGTGATCTAGACCAGTTTTCTTGCCAATTCAGCACCTTTGGGAGAATCACCCCCTTTATCTTTTACCTTGATTGTTCAACAGTCTGAAAAACTGAGAATGCTGCAGAAAGATAGCAGAATACTGTTTCTATCATAATGGGCATTCACCAAAATAACATACCTTGCATGGTTGTAAACCAACACCATATTCCGTGATTAGTAACCTTCGCAATTGTGGTATGTCTTAATTAGCATTGAGATGCAGCAGCCAACAAGTTAAATTTGTGCAGTTGATAGATCCCTGCTGGAGCAGGTGGGTCAAAAATGGCAGTGCTCATGTTAGATCAGCATGACACATTGACCACCGTTATGATCTACCTATTCTTTATATCTCCAATGCACGCTCCTAACATCTCTGAATAACGGTGTTAACACCCTCATCGAGATGTTGAGGGCAAACATTGCACCTGAAGTTTGTGTGTGCAGCACAGACTCCATTTTAGTTCCAAAGTGACATCTATAGCACTGAAATGTCAGTCATTTCAAAGCGAGATTTTGTAGTCCATGAACGCTTGTACTCCAATTTTACAGCAAAATGTAACAGCTGTACATGAGATGGCCACAGCCATTTTAATAGCAGAATTTCTGTAAATCTTAAGTGGGTTTTCAATTGACCATTTGTTAGAATTTTAATACAATAGATTTTCAAATATTATTTTATTGCTTACAGTACAATTTTTCTTGTAGTTTAAAAAAAGGGAACTATTTGATTTCATTATCACTAGGTAGAGTACAGCGCACAGCCATCTTTTTAATATGGGTTTGTTAGCTGGAGGCTAGCCTGTACTAAAACTGATCTCAGTTGGGTATCTGAGCTAACGTCTGCTTAAAAATGCAGCTAAGCTTGCAGTTGGTGTGTACACCTGCCTATGTTAATCACCTGTGGGAATGGTTTCCCGACAGTTCCCCTCGACTCAGCACAGCATGCACTAGAACATAGAATTAAGCGTGCTTTCTTTGGTAATGAGTTACTTGTTGTAATATGTACCAGTGTTACATTTTCCTGCAGGCTTCTGTTAAAAACAAAGAGTTTTTGCAGGCTGCATACCTGCCAGCCTTTTAGAAGGAGAAACCCAGAGATGGGGAAGACAAGAACTGGGTGGTAGTAGGAACTGGGCAAGATCAATAAATGACATTAACCTTAGCAAGACACAGCCTTATGAAAATAGCGTGTTCGGATGTGATTAGAAACTTGTAGCACAAATCGCTGTCTCACTGAGGCCTGAGACATCGATGAAAGGCAGATGTAAAATTGGACCACATGCCTCATTTCAGTCTGAATAGTGAGTTGTCAGCCCTCCTTGTGTCAGTTAGTGGCAGCTTGCTGATTAGCAGGGAGACAGAAATTAGGTGTCGGTGCTGCCATTTTAAAGTCAACATATAACTTTTAAAGTTAAGATGCACTTTAACTGTGGTGAGCTGTGTTGCTCCTGTCATCAAAAATGAAAAGCAGAGATGCTACAGCAAGGGCCCCCTCATCCTCCACAGCTGGCGCGGGTGGCACAGTGGTTAGCATTGCTGCCTCACAGCGCCAGGGACCGGGTTTGATTCCCGGCTTGGGTCACTGTCTGTGTGGAGTCTGCACGTTCTCCCTGTATCTGCGTAGGGTTTCCTCTGGGTGCAAAGACTTGCTGGTTGGGTGCATTGACCATGCTAAATTCTCCCTCAGTGTACCCGAACAGGTGCCGAAGTGTGGCGATTGGGGGATTTTCACAGTAACTTCATTGTAAGCATATTTGTGACTAATAAATAAACTTTAGGTGCTGGCATGAGGAGATCGGCAGGCAGAGGGAGCAGTTATTTACCCCTGGTGGTAGAAAGATGTGTGAATAAGTCACACAGCAATTCTGATCAAAGATAGTGGATCAGGTGAATGTATGAAAATTGCACTCAGGACCTGGCTGAGAAGAAATTCAATGATTTTCCCAGCGCTGCGAGGGTAAGAGTTCGACTCACATTTCTTTCACTTTCCCCTTAGCCCTGCACCAGCTGAAGCCCAGCACCAAAAGCCTTCACTGCTCCATTTCTCATCAGGCTCCTTCAATCAGTGCAGTATACTTTACTTAAGTTCCTTCACATCTATTGGTACACTCTCCACCTGCTACCACCCTCATAATCTCTCCCCTTACCTTTCGCTAACTTAAAACTGTACCACTTCTCACCTTTTCACCTGTAACTCTATTCTATCCAGACAACCACAACTTCCACCAGCCAGCATGACGGGGGAAATTTTGAACACACACTCTCCGTCTTCGGGAGTGGCAGCCTATGCTCAAAATCTGGAGAATGCATTTCGCGCCAGCGAGTTTTCAAGTTCCGATCTTATCGGCTCCTCACCAATGGAGTGGCGAGAAACACACCGCAGGACCCCAGGAAACTCAGTTTGATACACTGGCATGTCATTAGCGACCACTCTCTCAGGGACTTCCCACCCTCACCGGATATTCAGCTGACGCCTTTTCTTCATGCATGCCCATGTGGAACTAATCAACAGGGATCAGGCATAAACAGGAAGGACTGTATATATTTATCCAAGATCGTTCTTGGATGCTGTTGAGTGGTTCAGGAGTGTTGTGACCAGCAAAACTGGAAGATATGTATTTGTCCATCTTATGCTCTTTGTCTTTTCAATGGAATCTTCCCCGATACACATGATAAAGTGTTTGTTTCTTAGGTCACATGATCTCTGCTTGCTTATCCTTGCAACTAATTGATAAGTTTTGTCCTTTTCTTGCCATAGCATGTCTGCAGAAAGAGAGGCCTTCTTTAGCTTGAGAGAGTCAGACATCCATGGCCCCTCTCCATCACTCAATCATAGCCTTGTAGACCTTTACAATGTGGTTGACTCTCAACTGCTCTCTGAGGGCAACTAGGGATGGGCAATAAATGCCGGCCAGCCAGTGACACCCATGTCCCACGAATGAATAAAAAAGGAGTCTATACTGGAAGATTGACCAAGCACAATTATACACAGAAGCAAGGGAAGAAAGCTAGGATAGGAATCAGCTTGTTGGATGGACATGCGCAAAAGATGAACATTAGACTGACAATTAATTTTCAGATGTCAGTGTGAATTAATCTTGAGCAACCCTGACAGGACTTCATTTCATTGGCATTAACATTTGTGATCAAAGTGAGTGCATTGACCAGCTGGGTATAATAGTAATTGTGAAGCCAGGGGAGATCGTCGATTCTTTGTTGGGGGAGGGGGGGGGGGGGATAGACAATTCAACAAAACCATTCATGGATCAGTTGCTGTTAGAGGGCTGGCAGCAATGCTAACCTTTAAGCAGGATTTTCCAGTTGTGCTCGCCCCACGACCAAAGAAACTTTGCATGGTCCTGCCCCGCCCACTCTGATTCCCGTGGTAGGCAGGGTAGGAAAATTGCGCCCTTAGTCTGCCTCATCAGCTGCCTTGTATTGCTCTTTATCTTGCTCATTTGCATGATCAACACAAGATGACTTTGAAGATGGCCCCCCTGTCAGGCAAAGTTGTGGAAATGTCACAGCCCAGTACAAATCCGCGAACCCTCTAGAAACTGCGTTGAAGACTTTCTCCAGACATCCGCAGGTAAAAGAGTCTCTGTTTCAGACTGCTAATGGTTTGTTCTGTGATAGCTCTGCTTGACCCATGCCTTCAATTACAGTATAAAAGCAAAATACTGCAGATGGTGTAATCTGAAAGAAAAACAGAAAATGCTGGAAAATCTCAGCAGGCCTGACAGCATCTGTGGAGAGAGAATAGATGACTCTTCATCCTTTGACGAAGGGTCATTTAGACTTGAAACTCGGGCGAGACCAGAAATTCTCATCCAAGGTCAACGGAGATTTCTAGACCTTCACCCACACTGATTCCTTGATTTGATTTGATTTGATTTGATTTATTATTGTCACATCAATTGACATACAGTGAAAAGTATTGTTTCTTGCGCACTATATAGACAAAACATACCGTTCATAGAGAAAGACATGAGAGAGTGCAGAGTGTAGTCTTACAGTCATAGCTAGGGTGTGGAGAACGATCAACTTAATGCAAGGTAAGTCCATTCAAAAGTCTGACAGCAGCTGGGAAGAAGCTGTTCTTGAGTCGGTTGGTACGTGACCTCGGGCTTTTGTATCTTTTTCCCGACGGAAGAAGGTGGAAGAGAGAATGTCCAGGGTGTGTGGGGTCCTTAATTATGCTGGCTGCTTTGCTGAGGCAGCAGGAAGTGTGGACAGAGTCAATGGATGGGAGGCTGGTTTGCATGATGGATTGGGCTACATTCATGACTTTTTGTAGTTTCTTGCGGTCTTGGGCAGAGCAGGAGCCATACCAAGCTGTGATACAACCAGAAAGAATGCTTTCTATGGTGCATCTATAAAAGTTGGTGAGAGTCGTAGCTGACATGCCAAATTTCCTTATCTTCTGAGAAAGTAGAGGCATTGGTGGGCTTTCTTAACTATAGTGTTGGCATGGGGGACCAGGACAGGTTGTTGGTATCTGGACACCTAAAAATTTGAATCTCTCGACCCTTTCTACTTCGTCCCCATTGATGTAGACAGGGGCATGTTCTCCTTTACACTTCCTGAAGTTGATGACAATCTCCTTCATTTTGTTTACATTGAGGGAGAGATTATTGTTGCTGCACCAGTTCACCAGATACTTTATCTCAGTCCTGTACTCTGTCTCATCATTGTTTGAGATCCGACCCACTAAGGTGGGGTCGTCAGCAAACCAGAAAATCAAATTGGAGGAGAATTTGGCCACACAGTCATAGGTGTATAAGGAGTATGGTAGGGGGCTGAGAACACATCCTTGTGGGGCACCAGTGTTGAGGATGATCGTGGAGGAGGTGTTGTTGCCTATCCTTACTGATTGTGGTCTGTGACTTAGGAAGTTCAGGATCCAGTCGCAGAGGGAGGTGCCGAGGCCCAGGCCACGGAGTTTGGAGAAGAGTTTCATGGGAATAATAGTGTTGAAGGCTGAGCTATAGTCAATAAATAGGAGTCTGATATAGATGTCCTTGTTATCTAAGTGTTCCAGAGTTGAGTGCAGGGCCAGGGGGATGGCGTCTACTGTGGACCAGTTACGGCAGTAGGTGAACTGTAGTGGATCCAGGTAGTCCGGGAGGCTGGAATTGATTCGTGCCATGACTAACCTTTCGAAGCACTTCATAATGATGGATGTTAGAGCCACCGGCTGATAGTCATTAAGGCACGCTGCTTGGTTTTTCTTAGGTACCCGGATGATGGTTGTCTTCTTGAAGCAGATAGGAATCTTAGATTGTTGTAAAGAGAGGTTGAAGATGTCTGTGAATACCCCCGCCAGCTGGTCTGCGCAGGATCTGAGTGCACGTCCGGGTACTCCATCCAGGCCAGTCGCTTTCTGTGGGTTGACCTTCGAGAAGGTTGCTCTGACATCTGCAATGGTGACCTCAGATACAGCTTCATCCAGCGCTTCTAGGGTGGAAGGCATGCTCTCGCTGATCTCTTGCTCAAAACGGGCGTCGAATGCATTGAGCTCATCAGGGAGGGCTGCGTTGGAGCCGGCGATTTTACATGCCTTCATCTTGTAGCCTTTTATATCTTGCAGACCTTGCCATAGTCAGCGGGGGTTGGTGTGGCTAGCCTGGGACTCTAGCTTGGTCCGGTACTGTCTTTTAGCATCTTTGATGGAGCTTCTTAGATGGTATCTGGCTTTCTTGTATAGGTCAGTGTCACCTGGCTTGAACGCCTCAGACCTGGACTTCAGCAAGCAGTGGATATCCCTGTTCATCCATGGTTTCCGGTTGGGGAACACACGGATTTGCTTCTTTGGCACACAGTCTTCTACACACTTACTAATGAAGTCACTTACTGTAGTGGCGTACTCGTTCAGGCTGGTCACAGAGTTTTTAAATACTGACCAGTCCACTGACTCTAAGCAGCCCCGTAGGAGATCATCCAATTCTTCAGACCAATATCGCACGACTTTCTTTGATGGATTCTCCTGCTTCAGTTTTTGCTTGTAAACCGAGAGCAGGAGCACAGCCTTGTGGTCTGATTTGCCAAAGTGTGGTCGGCCAATAGAGCGGTAGGCATGTTTGAAATTTGTGTAGCAGTGATATCGGATGTTTGAGCCTTTGGTGGAACAGGAGATGTGTTGGCGGTATCTTGGTAGTACACTCTTGAGCTTGGTGGGCAAGGTGGTAGAGTTCCGGCCGTTGGCTCTATTCTCTCCTTACAAATGCTGTCAGCCCTGTTGAGATGCGCTTTCAATTATAGCATTCTTAATTTCTTTGCTCAGTTCCTTAACAACACTCATGAGTCACATGATTGGGGACTTTGTAGAGCCAACCTGATAGCCAATGGTTTGAGTGGGAGAGGCGGGATTGTGGGCTGACATCGGACAAAGGCATCAGGACAATCGGCAGGAGAAGAAGCGCAGTGAAGCATGATCTGAAGGCTGTGATCACTTACCAGTTGCAAATGCAGAGTGTGGAAGCTCTTCCGATTGACAAACTACTTGCAATTCTTCATATGTTGTATGCAGTGCAATTTGTCTGCTGTCAATTATTCCCCGACTTTGAGGGAAGCGGAAAATTCAGGCAAATCTCAGAGGTCTCTGCCGTTGCTTGGCAGCCTCCATGGGGAAAGTGATGAAATTATTCCTCTTGTCGAAACATGAATCTGTTACTTGCTTTGTGTGGTAGTGCAATGCAAGATGATTGATATTGCTGATGTCACGGATGGCAGCCTCAAATGACTTCAGCGCTCCGTATGAGTGATTAACAGGAATGACTGAGAGTGGTCCAAACCAATCCCGCAGGAGCTAGACTTCCAGTGAAGAATGGGCACAATATACTGCCACTCAAAACTCACCCCCTGATCACTCACATGGCGCTCAGTCAGGTACCTTGTCTAGTTTGATGTGAAAATGCATCAAGGAGTGACCTGTTCATACCTTTCTGATTATTCTGCCAGTCTTTGCATTTAAGTCAAATGAAAATCAGTACTTCAGAATTTGCTTCCATTTCCAAAATATAAGTGAGATCCAGGATAAAGAATAAGGCACATTTTAAAAAGTGCTTTCTGTTTTGAAGAATAAAGTAATTTGACTTGATAGATTGAGTATTGGAAGGATCAGCAAGGCAGTGTAGATGGGAAAGGCCCCCCACCAGGAACATTAAACACAAGGGAGGGTGCGAGAAGTCTTTCTGCAGCTCTGGTGGCCAAGTGTCCCCAGTGCAATAAAATAGGTCTTTCCAGACTTGAGGGCTGGCGATTGCCAGGGAGGCCCTAGGTCCAATTAAGCTCCATATGAATAGTCTCCCAAAAGACGCCACAATGACTGGTGCAGCAGAGCAGTCTCTCACTCCTGAAGCTCACACTTTGGATAGCCTGGCACAATGTGGGTCAGATTCTCCGGCCTCCCAGTCGCATGGTTCCCGATGGCAGGAGGTGGTGAGTTGTTTGCTAGTGGCGGGATTCTCTGGTCTCGCCACTGTCAATGGGAATTCCCAACTCCCGGTGGGAAACCCGTGGGCAGGGTGCGCTGCCAGCAGGACCAGAGGATCTATTTTACCAGAGAATTCCAACCAGACAAGCTCCCAGGGAACTTCCAGAGTTTTTCCTGTCAGCAACTGTGTCCCCACACCTATCGCAGGATGTGAGAAAGTCTGTGGTACTGCTGTGGGACACAGGGGCCATCCAGTCCTTAATGTTGGAGGAAACCTTAACCTACCCCCATGAATCCAACCTGAAGTCCAAAGCACTGATCATTGGAGAGGGAGGAAGATCTGCGCTTGTGTTATGATCCCAGTCGATGTTATAAATGTACAGGAGATCCCGGAGTGGAACGCTGACTTAAAAGACCGTAACTTCTTTTTTTCATAAAACATGGGGGTAAAGAGTCACAAGACTGCTAAAAGGTTAGGTTTCACCAACAAGAAGAAAAAACATTTAGCAAACATGAAAAAATTGGATTATGATACAATACTCCTTTACTCTCCCTTTATCTTAACAATTACATACAAATGTTAAGATTAACACAAATTACAAAGTACTTCTTAAACTACAATGGTCTCATTAGCATACAAAGTCCCTTTTAAGCACACAAGATAACTGTGGTAAAACACATTCTACTTTAAACCCAAGTGAATATCTGTAGATTTCTCTTCAAAATCCCCCCAGTTGATTCTTTTAGCGTGAGCCACTTTTGTCTCAGTGAATTCCGACTTCCACATGGGTGATTTCAAATTCCGCTTTCAGAAGTCCCACTTTCAAATCTTCTTTTCAATTATGCTTTCATTTAGGTTTCAATTTCAGGTTTTACACCTCTTCCTTCAGGTTTCCTCTGCGACTGAGCCATGTTCTCAAGGGCTGCTGCTGTAACCTGCTGTGTCTCAGCACTGTTTCCGCTGGGTCTCCTGCAAGCTCTCAAGCCTCTCAGCTATAGGCCGCAGAATTTCGAGAAGCCTGTTCAATCCCTCAGGACTGGCAGGGCCAGGTGACGCTGGAGCTTCTGGAGTTTACTGCAGAAGCACCGCTGTCCCATGGAGTGACCCAGGGGCCCACAGAAACCCCAAATGAAGAGGAAAGACTCGAGCCCATGTCCCAGGAGACTGTGGCTGTGGCTGCACCTTCTGACTTCCCCCTTCCTGACCCTGGGGTATCTCAGGGGCAGTGGGATGAAGAGGGTGTCATGAGAACATCCCAGACACCTAGAAGTCGGCCAGGGCCTTAAAGTCCAGGGCCTCCAGAGGATGCCCGCCATGCACATCACAGGCAACAGGGCGAGGTAGGCAGCTGGCCCCTTCCACCTCCGATGCACATTCTAGGGAGTCACTGAGATGTAGTGGTAGGCCACATAAGGTTAGGAAGTTGTAGTTGCACTGAGATGGCACGGGTGAAGGGCTGCACTCGTTAGAAAGATATTTAAACACCTTAACAAGTTTTTATGTTAGAACGTATTATTTAAACACCTTTATTGCAATTACTAAATGTATTTTCACCACCCACCTGTGACTAATTTGTCTCAGATTTGTCTCGAATAGGAATCCTCTTCCATTGATGATCGCCGGAGAGATGCTTCATGTCGATGTCAGTTGGGGAGGCCCCTCAATACCGTGTTTCTGAAAAAAGGAAACCAATGGTTCCCCAGAACTCAAGAGCGATTCCCTCCCGTCCCCCACGCCACCCACCCCCGGGCCCTGTATGGGGATTTCAGGTCCCTTACCCACTACACAGACGTGGATCCCAGTGCCAGCGTGCATGTGGAGCTCAGGTTGGAGTCAAATTAGTTTGATCCAGGGGATCATCATAATGATGTTCAGCAAGTTGTCATCACCCTCCTGCCTGCTAAAAAACTCATTAACACAGAATACCCAGGCACACCACTCTGATGGGACAATATTGCAGGAGATAGAAGGAATTTTTGGGGGGCTGGGGGAATGGAGCCCACAGACTCAAGCCCCTAGCGACTGAACTGCCTGATGATCAGGGCCTCCCTAGCCGCCTTCGCTTGCCTCATTTAAGCTGCCGGCCCACCAGTGCCTGGGTGGTGTTCCTTGGCATGTTCTTCCTCTTCTTCCTCCTCCTTCTCTTCCTCCTCCTCCTGCTGGTCATCCTCCCCAGCCACGCCCAGCTGGTCAACATTCACGTCCTCCTCCTCCTCCAATATGTCACCTCTCTGTAGAGCCAGATTGCGCAAGGTACAGCACACAACCACAATGCAGGAAGGGATCACAGGGTTGTATTGGAGGGTCCCTCCAGATCAGTCCAGGCACCGGAATCGCATTTTGAGGAGCTGAATAATGCACCTCTCCACTATTGTGTGGGTGGCTACATGGGCCTCATTATAGCGGGTCTCTGCCTCAGTCACAGGCCTCCACACAGGCATCATCAGCCATGTCCGAAGCGGGTAACCCATATCACCCACGAGCCACCCCCGCAGCCTGGGCTCCTCCCCAAATGCCTCCGGGATGTCCGAGCTCCTGACACTGAAGCTGCCTGGATGTCTTGTGCAGACGTTCATAATATTCATATTTTGGTCACACACGAGTTGAACATTCAGGGAGTGGAACGCCTTTCTGTTGATGAATCTTCACGGATTCTGTCGGGGGCCTTGAAGGTGACGTGGGTGCAGTCGATGGCCCCATGTATGTTAGGCAGTCCCACAATGGCTGCGAACCCTGCAACCCGGGCTTCCTGATGGGCCTGGTCCAGATTAAATTTGATGTACTGCCCAGCCTGGGCACACAGGGCTTCTGTGACCTGCTCGACACAGGTTCCTCTCCATCTCCAACTCCCGCCCTCTAGGTGTCAGGTCCTGCTCCAGGTGGCACGGGTGTTGCACTGTCTTCTTTAGGAGGCGGAGGCGTCGGTGGCACATGGTGTCCGACATCTGTTCAAATGACACTCATACACGGAAATGCCGGGGTTTCTGCTCCCTCCTCCTGCGCCACACCCCCACCCCCCCGCCAACTCTGGGTGAATGGCGGCCACCTCCTGCTTCTGGTGGTCATCTCCCTCTACTCCTGCAAATGGTAAGGCCCGGGCCTCCTGTGCCCGCAATTCTTCCTCCAGCTCCTCCTCCTCAGCTCCAGCAAAAACCAAAAGAACAGCAAGATTGATTGGTTGCATTGCAAAAGCCATCCCGTCACTCTGAGGTGGCGGGTGCGGGAGAGGAACACATGTAGAGGTTAAGGAATGCTGCTTGTCCCTAACCCAGCAACAGTCACTGTCCATAACCCCCAATTCCCCCAGCCACATGCTCCCCACAATCACAGCTCCTTGAAACGTTGAGGGGCTGCAGCAGTGCAATTTGCAAGGACTTTGTGCAAATCCTTCAGCTGGAAGTGAGCTGAGTGCACTAGGTCCCAGCAGCACCATAAGACCCGAGGTCAGTGCTGAGACCGAGGTCCGTGCTGCAAGTTGGACATCGGAGACCCTGCTGAGCAACAGCCCCCCTAACCCCCCACACACTGGCAGAGCCGCCACCGACCTGAGAAAGAAAATGGTCACAATGAAAGGACACCTGTCAGAAACAGAGAGCCATCTGCGCACTTACTTCCTCACTAACCCTCACTGATGGAGTGCCCAAATCAGGACTTTTATGGAGCATGTCTGTTTCGTGCCGATTCTGGATTGGCGAATGTAGTGGTAAAGGGGAAGTGTTGGTAAGGTTAGGTGTGCACCCATTAATTCAATTTAAATACATGTCAATGCAAGTGTATTTAAATGGCCATCGCGCCCGTTTCAGGCACGGTCCCGATCGTGTCCATTTTCAGGCCTTGGCAAAGGGGGAACCAGTGCGGAGACAGGCGCAGATCACACTACTCGCCTCACGTCCGACTTTACGGACGCAACTTGATGGTAAAATCGGGCCCAATGTCTCCCAAACTGTAGCAATTTCTCACAAACCTTAGCACTACTGCAGATACTTTTCGGGCCTCTCAAGCTCAAATGCCTTTTCAACTCTCTGTGATTTTACTGAACAACAACCCCAGTTTCCTCTTTCCTGTTAACTCCAGACTTCTTGGAAACTTCTCATCATTTCTCTAGTTTCTTTAATTAGCTGGACTTTAAATTTCCAGCATCTGTTTTCTTAAGTATTCCTCCACATGGCTTGTTGGTACTGTCAAAGAGCATGGAGGAGTCTGCTGAGTGAGAGGTTCCCTCTTTAGCCTTCTTTATGGGCCGGCATGGTGGTACAGTGGTTAGCACTGCTACCTCACAGCGCCAGGGACCTGGGTTCGATTCCCGGCTTGGGCCACTGTTTGTGCGGAGTTTGCGCGTTCTGCATGTGTTTCCTCTGGGTGCTCCGGTTTCCTCCCACAGCCCGAAAAGACGTGCTGGTTAGGTGTATTGCCTGATGCGCGATTGATTCACATGGGAGGCTAGGACGTACCCGGGAATAAAGGCTTTTATTCACAACAAGAATAGAGCATACTGCTTAACAATACTATCCCAGACTAAGGGCTACGAGGAAGTAGCAGTGACCTTTATACTCCTGTAAGAAGGCGGAGCCAAACGGAGTGTACCACCAAACAATGCTAACAGGTGGAACACCCCAACCCTAACCCCAACAGTAACAAGAGCAACATATGTACAAGTACCCATAGTGGTAACCATCTATGGTTCACCACATTGCCTATGCTAAATTCTCCCTCAGTTTACCCGAACAGGTGCCAGAGCGTGGCGACTAGGGGAATTTCACAGTAAGTTCATTGCAGTGTTAATGTAAGCCTACTTGTGACTAATAAATAAACTTTTAAAACCAATTGCATCTAGCAGAGCTGTGAGAGTTACCTTCTCTCTCACTACCTACCTCTGACTGCAATCAAATTAGCTAAACTAAAACTTAGAAGCTTCCCCACCTTACAAGGCACCAGTTGCTATGCAATCACTGCTGATTTATTTATTCTTCATGCCATAGCCCTCTCTAAGCACAATAGGATCGCAGTTGGAATTGAGAGCAAATCCCACACAAACACTTTTGTCCATCATGAATCTAACGATAGGTTCTACCCTTTCAGGCACAGAAACAGTAAATTAAACCAACTTAAAACTGTATCTTATTTCTAATATTCAACAACATAAATTTAAATTGGTTAAAACTATCTTTGTTTTCCAAACACTTGTACCCTTCTTCAAGGTCAACCTAGAGTCTGACTTTGTTTCAGACCTTGTTGTCATGGTAGGAATTATCCCTGAACTAGCAGTAGCAGGAATTGATTCCCTCCTTGGAAATAATTTGGCTGGCAGCAGAGTGTCAGGATGTGGAGATGCCGGCGTTGGACTGGGGTAAACACAGTAAGAAGTCTCACAACACCAGGTTAAAGTCCAACAGGTTTATTTGGCAGCAAAAGCCACTAGCTTTCAGAGCGCTGCTCCTTCGTCAGGTAAGTGGGAGTTCTGTTCACAAACAGGGCATATAAAGACACAAACTCAATTTACAAAATAATGGTTGGAATACGAGTCTTTACAGGTAATCAAGTCTTAAAGGTACAGACAATGTGAGTGGAGAGAGCATTAAGCACAGGTTAAAGAGATATGTATTGTCTCCAGACAGGACAGTTAGTGAGATTTTGCAAGCCCAGGCAAGTCGTGGGGGTTACAGATAATGTGACATGAATCCAAGATCCCGGTTGAGGCCGTCCTCATGTGTGCAGAACTTGGCTATCAGTCTCTGCTCAGCGACTCTGCATTGTTGTGTGTCGTGAAGGCCGCCTTGGAAAACGCTTCCCCGAAGATCAGAGGCCGAATGCCCGTGACCGCTGAAGTGTTCCCCAACAGGAAGAGAACACTCTTGCCTGGTGATTGTCGAGCGGTGTTCATTCATCCGTTGTCGTAGCGTCTGCATGGTCTCCCCAATGTACCATGCCTCGGGACATCCTTTCCTGCAGCGTATCAGGTCGACAACGTTGGCCGAGTTGCAAGAGTATGTACCATGTACCTGGTGGATGGTGATCTCACGTGAGATGATGGCATTCGTGTCGATGATCCGGCACGTCTTGCGGAGGTTGCTGTGGCAGAGTTATATGGTGTCGTGGTCACTGTTCTCCTGAAGGCTGGGTAGTTTGCTGCGGACAATCATCTGTTTGAGGTTGTGCGGTTGTTTGAAGGCAAGAAGTGGCGGTGTGGGGATGGCCTTGGGGAGATGTTCATCTATTGATCTATTCAGCCAAGTGCATTCCTTTAGGGCCTGTCTTCTGGGTGCCTTTGTTTGGCCTGGTTCTCCTATGTTATCCTCCTCCCATGGCTGCAGCATGGCTCTTGCAAGGCTGATAACTTTCAGTGGAGGTGGCCCTGCAGAATGACAGCCAGCAGCTCTGGACATAAAGGTTCCGGTCCAGGCTGTACCATTTTGGCAATGGCAGCAGCAGCCTGAACTGGATGACAGGCAAGAAGAATGGCGCTGATGGTGGGAGCACAAGTACTTTCATCCTGAGAGAAAGCAGCAGATTCATGCACCACGGAGCCATTGCCACTTCCTCAGGTCATTGATTCTGCAACCCTAATAACCTGTTTGAGGACAGATTGTTGGACCGTGTTACAGTCTTCTTCTGTTCAATGTAAACGTACCATTCATACAGAGGATTGGCGAAACAATAATGCAGGTTCCTTATTTGAAGATAAAACTATATACAGTTAGATTTAGGAGGAGATTAAGTTTCGTACATCTGGCCTTTGCCCTGCTGCATACGAAATGACCACAAGTCATGGGACTAATGCAACATAATTCTGAGTATCTCAGCCTTTTGGCTAAGATCAAGTGTAGGATCAAGGGTGAGATCTGGTGTAATGCCTATAAGCTTGGATCTAGTATATCAATTTTGCAGCGATCATGAATTGGATTCAATTTGAATTTGAACTGGTTTTCAAAACAAGCAAGGAGATGGATTAAGGGCTTGTCCTGTCCACTCAGCCCATTAGCTTTGTAACTCTGAGAAAATAATGCAATGTGAAAAGAGAGTTTCTGAACAAAAGAGACATTTTTGTCAAAGCTTTTCATTTTGCATTCATCAGGTTCCGCCAGTATGTTTGGCAGATTGTATCAAACAGCATGTCCCTTCCACTGTTCACAATGGGAAAATTGCAGAGCATACATTACAAGCCCATGCTTGCAAAACTCAAAACACAGTATCCATCATTAGATGTGATTCCGTGATTGCATATTTGCATGTACTGGAAGCTACAAATATTAATACACTGAGCCTTGTTCTTTGCAAATTGTGCCTGTTTCACCTAAACAAAGTAAGTGACATACTGATGCGTGATAAATCACACGGGAGGCTGGACGTACCCGGGAAATAAAGGCTTTTATTGCCAACAATAACGGAGTTACTTTATACAATATACAATCCCAGACTAAAGGGTCACCAGGCAGAGCAGTGACCTTTATACCTCTCCCGGAAGGCGGAGCCAACTGGGGTGTACCATAGGACTATATTAACAGGTAGAACAGCCCAACCCTAACCCCAACAGTAACATATCTACAGACTCATAGTGCTGGCCAAACCATGGCTCAGCACTCCTGGTGGTAACCAACAATGGTTCACCACACATACATTCACTGGTTCATTTCTCAGGGCAATGTCCTAACCAATCAGCATCAAACTGCCTGGTTTAAATTTCAAAAAATGCTTTTTTGAAATGTATTTTCAAAATAACAAATTTATTATTATTTATTGTCAGTCACCATTAACTGGTGCATTCTCCATGCAATATCTCTACCAGAGTCCACTTGCCAACCAATCAGCACCCTCTTCTCATACAGCATAAATTATTGTTCCCTTTACATTTGGTATTCTTGAGAATTGTATTGATGAGTCCGAGGCAAAAATCTTTGACAAAAAATGTCTCTTTTTTCAGCAATACTCAAGTTCTGTACTACCAAACGACATCACATCCTATTGAGTTATGTAGCAATTGACGCTAGTTTAAGATACACTTCCTTAAAGTTATATGAACTTCACATCATAACATCCATTTTTTTCTAAACTGAAGGTTTACCTTTAAAGGACCAAACTACTTGCACGACAGCAAAGAAAAATATCATTGTGTCAGAATGTTCATTCACACATAGCAATAAATGTCCAAGTCTCTAAAATGTATCGATGGTTTGCTGATCCATTCAGCTTTAGATATGTTGATTTTTGCTGACTGCTCTATACTTAGTGGGGCTTTGTTTGTGTGGAATTTTAGATGTGCTATAGTCTCTACTTGGTGTTTCTGGTTGTAGTATTTTTCTGATTTGGCTGTTCCTCACCATTCAGTGTTTGTACTTGATTCAACCTTGGTTCTGAGCATATGCCAATGATTATTATTGGATTCCAGGTAACATCAGTTGGGCGTTGAATTTAAACTTTCTGTCCAATGTTCAGGTTGGGTAATACATTACCTGCATGCTGGACATAGGGCGTCCTTCATCTTTACCTGTTTTTCGATCAATGAATCATGGAGCATTTGCGAGTGATGACTGAGGAAGTAATTGTCTGCTTTGCCTGCCAAATAGTAATTCTGCATTGGCTCTGCTGTGTGAAATTTGCAAGTTTGGAATGGGTAGAAATAGTCAGTTCAAACAGTGTTGTGTAGCCTGTTGACTGATCTGCTTTGCAGAATAAGGTGACCTTATCCCAGTGTAAGCACAGGGTTTCCAAGGATTTCCAATGGCATTCCTTGTGGTCTGTGGTCCCCGTCAGTATCTTAACAATACAATGAATGGTAACCAAGGAAAGATTCTTGGACCCTGGTAGGCCTATGATCACTGGACCTGTGGTATTCAGAACGTAAAATGTCTGAGGTGACCAGGGTGAGCTTTTTAGCAACACATGAGTGTAATGGATCCCAGAGATGGAATCTCCAAACCATTGAATGCGGTGAGTTTGACAGTGATTGACTGAATCAACCAGGTACCACACCCAGCTACCGCAAGACCCTGCAGCTGCCCCCCCACCCCCGGCCCGGAACAATTGCAATGGTAAATTTGCCCCCGTAATCCCAGCATGGAAGTACAGTGTATAGAATCCCTGCAAAGCTGTGGAACTCTTATACGCAGTGAGTCTTGATAGTTGTTTCATTGTCACACCAGATCTTCATCTGTTGCATGTGCAGCATTAAGACTTATATATTTTTGAGTCAAATCTTCAAAACCATCACCCTGCCAACATATTATGTTCTTCTTCTCTTTGACACGAATGTACAAGTCATACACAAGGATTGGTGTATAATGTAGGTACTTTATTTGAAGACAAAACTACAGATAGATTAACTAGGAGACCAAGTATCATACATTTGATCTCTACCTTGCTGCTTGCCAACTGCCTACAAGTCATGGGTCTAATACATCACATCCTGTCGAGATATGTAATGATTGACAGTAGTTTAAGATATGCTCCATTAAAGGTATATGCACATCATTTCACAACAGATTGCAATGAGAGCCTGTATACTCTTTTGAACTCAGGGATTTACCGACAGGTCAGTGGTAGACTGAACCTGCATGGCAGCAAATATGGAATGCTCGACCTCAGTATGAGCTTCCACTGCACTTCTGGATGCTTTCTGCCAGTACTGCACTGGAAACTGAGACAGCAGTTCCCAGGTGTTGCATCACAGCTGGAAGAGTAAGTGTTGCCAAAGAGTTGGCCACCACCTTTCTACTGGAAAGAATGGTTTCCAAGCTTATGTGATGCTTTGTGCCAAGTTAGAGGCAGACTCCTCCAAACTCTTTGACAGTACCAACAGGCCATCTGGCAGACCCACCAAAGCACCCAAGCATCTCACTGGGCAGATGCATCTACATTCTCCTGAGAACCACCCCATCAAAGTTCTCATCTCATTTGCAACAAGCTTTAATATTACAGGAATAAAGATACTTGTGAGGGCAGAAATCTTTAAGTCATTCTAAACTAAATGAGTCGTGAATTTCTATGAACTATCAGCTGTCTAAAGATAAACCCTGTGTTACAGAGGTGTGTTGATGTCAAATATTAAATTTCAGTAATTTTTTTTAAATGAGAGCTTCAGCTATTAAAAACAAAGACACTGACTTAAGGGCCACGATTCTCCCATTGCGACCCACAACTTTAGTGGCGGGTCGTGGTCAGAGACGCGCGCCTGCGACCTTGAACAGGGATTTGCACATGTGCCGGGAATACATGCGCAACTCCCAAAGCTGGCGAATAGTCGCCGGCCAGACCACGCTGGAAACAGGCCGGAAGGCAGGTAAGTCATTAAATCTTTTCTGCATGTATTTTAAATATGTACATTTGTTAAATATCGGGATCTTTCAGATCCCGATTGAATCTCCCACCCTAGCAGGAGTACTTCATTCTGGCAGGGTTCAGACTAGCTCCCCACGTTCGGGGAACTAGTGGGGGACCCCTCCGGAATGAAGTGGGAGTGCAATCGGGGCCCCCCGGGGGGTCGGGCAGTGGGGAGGTGGTGCCCTCTGGGCATGGGCACCCTGGCAGTGCCGGCCTGTGCCCCCTGGCACTGCCCAAGGGGCAAAGTGTCCATGCCCAGGGGGCACCTTGGCACTGCCAGTGGGCATCGGGCAGTGCCAAAGGGGTGGGGCCTACTGTGGGCGGGGCCTAGGTGCGATTGTTGGGAGTGGGGGGGTTCCGCTGCCACTTTGCATTGGGGTTGGTCTGGGATGGATGGAGGGAGGGCAGCGATTGAGATGGGCTGTGGGGGAGGGTGGTGGTCGGCCGGGGGGTGGGCCTGCCACCCGGGGGGGGGGGGGGGGGGGGGGGTCTGACCCCGGGCAGGGGTCAGCGGCGGGGGTGGGGGGGGGGGGTCTGCCAGGGTGAGGGAAGTGGGGGACAGCCACTGCAAGGGGGTGGGGCCTGGGCATCAGGGCGCTCCGGGCCAGGGGGGTCAGGGCTGGCCCAAGAATGGCTGTGGGGGCAGCGATTGGGCTGTGGGGGGGTGGGGTGGGGGGGGAGTTGGGCTGGAGGGGCAGTACTGCAGGAGTCCTGGGCTGGCCAGCGATCAGGCTGACCAGCAAATGGGAGGTTGACAGTTTGGGGCCACTGCGCATGTGCAGTGTTTCAGAACTGTCAAACTCCGACGTGAATAGGCCCCGCCCCCCTTGGGTTTTTAATGATATTCACGACTGGACCTCTTCAGTGCACAGAGTGCGGAGATTCAGGTGAGAAGTTGAACTGTCAGAACAGTCGGGATTTAGAACAGTTTTCCTGTCAATTCAGCACTTTTGGGAAAATCGCCCCCAAGATGTCTACCGCTGGTCACCTGATGTTTGGGTCTGCAAGTTGGCCAAATCTCTGGAAGCTTCTCAAATGGTGGACTAAAATAAACATACCCACACCACGTACTTGTGGAATATTGCACCTCCTTTTGTCAGGACTTACCCCAAAAGACCAAGGACATTAAGGCCTCAGAGTTTCTGTCTCCAGGACTATCAGGTAATACAGGAGAACTAACAAAACTGACTATGCACAAGGGAAATGTTAAGGCCTCTATTTTCCTCCTTTGTAAATTGATAGTTTTGACCATAGAGGGTGGAAGTTATTTTGTTACCAGGAATAAACTACTGGTCATTTTCCATCATGTATCAATGGCCAGTGGTCACATGACCTAAACGCCTTGATTTCTGAAAGCATTTTATGACAAAAATCAGGCTGGCTTTGGGGCAGGCTAGAGAAAGAATATCTGAAGGCACAAAAAGCCATTTGCCTCTCTCTCTCAACCAATGTTAATCCTGCATGCTTCTCTCATACTGTAAACAACTGATAGAAAAATTCAAAAGCTAACTTTGAGTTCCAAAGCAGCGTTCCCAGCAGAAAAAAAAAGGACTACAGACATAAGAACTGCCTCAGTCACAAACAACAGCAAGAGACTCATAATTAGTGATGTCTTTATGTCTTTGCTTTTTTTCATTGGAAGTTAGTTTGGTCAAAATTTAACCTCCTCTACTTTGTACATTGCACTTGTGCAAGCATGTGTGTGTGTTGCAATGGTTGGGATGTGTGTTTCCTTTTATCCTATTCCAAAATCTTTACCTGGATGGGTTTTTAAGTTTTAAGTTTATTTATTAGTGTCACAAATAGGCTTATATTAACATTGCAATGAAGTTACTGTAAAAATCCACTAGTTGCCACACTCTGGCACCTGTCTGGACGCACTGAGGGAGAATTTAGCATGGTCAATGCACCTAACCAGCACATCTTTTGGACTGTGGGAGGAAACCGGCGCACCCGGAGGAAACCCACGCAGACAGGAGGAGAACGTACAGACTCCGCACAGACAGTGACCCAAGCCGAGAATAGAACCCGGGTCCCCGGCACTGTGAGGCCGCAGTGCTAACCACGTTTAGCACAATAAAAATGAACCCCCTACTCATTGAAACTCAAGAGATTTTGACGGACCAAATGATTTGCAATCAGCAGGTAAATAGTTAAGTACGTACACTGGATTGGATCATTGATCTTATTTAAGAAAAAAGCCCAGTCACTATTAAAAGAGAAGTGGAAAGATGGACTCTTTGTGCCAGTGCTCACCTGGCTGTAACAACTGTATATGTTAAATTATTAACTTTATTCAGAAGCATTGCTGAAGAAATTTATTAGCAGTGAAGCATGTTGTGATATCCTGAGGATATGAAGGGTGTTTTATAAACACAATTTCTTCATTTTGCTCCTTGCCTAATGAAAAATCAGTGAACTTCTGGAGTACCTCCTTTAGGAATGGAATTCAACTGTCCTCACATACCTCTACTGACAACCAACAGCTGCTCATGTTTCCCCACTGAATCCTGCCAGGGATTTTTGTAGTTCAAATATACACTAAATTCTTCACAGATTTCAGACAGTCAGTTAGGCTGCTCCAAAGTTCAGCTCTGGCAGCTGTGTTCCATTTTCATTCTCATGGAGTCTAAGGCATTGGAAAAAAAGAGAGAGTGTAGCAAATGTCCGGGAAGACAGAAAATAACAAGCATGTCACACTGTCCTTGATAGCAAGCTAAATATAACTCATTACATTACTTCTTCATCTAAACCGAGTGACTGTGCGTCTTAAAAATAAAATCTGCTCACCCCCTGTGCCTTCCTTACCAGATCTGATACAACTGAAACAAGCTGTGTGATTGCTTGTCCTTTGTTCCGGCAGCTTGACCTCCAAAGCTCTTGTCAGCTTTCCTTAGCTGGGAACTACCCAGCCTGGCTGTGAATTAAACTACATACTGCCCTTCTCAGATAGAAGTCCGTTGACATTAACTCCTGCTGGATTCAAGTACATCGACTGCGGCACAGTAGCACAGTGGTTAGCACTGCTGCTTCACAGTTTCAGGGACCTGGGTTCGATTCCCGGCTTGGGTCACTGTCTGTGTGGAGTTTACACATTCTCCTCGTGTCTGCGTGGGTTTCCTCCGGGTGCTCCGGTTTCCTCCCACAGTCCAAAGTTGTGCGGGTTAGGTTGATTGGCTGTGCTAAAATTGCTCTTAGTGTCCTGGGATGCGTAGGTTAGAGGGATTAGTGGGTAAATACGTAGGGATATGGGGGTAGGGCCTGGGTGGGATTGTGGTCGGTGCAGACTCGATGGGCCAAATGGCCTCCTTCTGTGCTGTAGGGATTCTAAGAGTGTCCTAATGGAATGACTGTCAACAATCCACAAGATGGTCTAAATATTTTCTCTTGTCTCAAGTTGAATTGGCATTCGAGGAGAACCATTTTGTGAAATAATCTGTTTGGCATATAAATGGACATATCACCGAGCGCCTTTAAGCATTGAGTTTAACCTATTAAGAGCTATATTAAGTTATCAATTGCATTTTTGAATTAATTATACTGAGATGTTAGCACAGCTGCCTCACAGCGTCAGGGACCCGGGTGCAATTTCAACCTCAGGCGACTGTCTGTGTGGAGTTTGCACACTCTCCCTGTGTCTGCGTGGGTTTCCTCCCACATTCCAAAGATGTGCGGGTTAGGTTGATTGGCCATGCTTAACTGCCCTTTAGTGTCAGGGGATCAGCAGGATAAATACATGGGGTTATGGAATTAGGGCCTGGGTGGATTGTTGTCGGTGTAGGCTCAATGGACTGAATGGTCCATCTTCTGCGCTGTTGGGATTCTATCCCAAAACATGCCATGTTAATCAAAGCAATGTAGAATTGAAGTGAAGGGAATTGTTGTATCATTCATTTATCACCCACTGATTCAATATGTTATACAGATGCCTTCAGTGTGCAGCTTCAGCTTTCTGTCGATTGAGGGAAAGGGTATTTGAAAACAAGCGTCTTAAACCCAAGACTGATGTCATTACTGGACAGCAGTGATCGTTGCAATCCTTTGTGCTCTATGGACTTGGACAACCTACAGAAGGCAACTCAAAGTTCTGGCAAAATACTACTGGCCAGATCCACCACATCTGGGGTAAGAAATACAGTCCAGCAGCAGCGCTGTCTCCCAAGCTAACATGCCCGGCAGCGTGGTGCAAATCACACAAAATCAGTGCCACTAGGCGGAACATTCCTATGCCTGGCACATGACTCCGGAAGCAACTGCTCCACTCAGAAATTGATCATGGCAGCAGACTCCCAAAAGTTAAAATTCTAAATTGGGGCAAGGCCAATTTTGATGGTATCAGGCAGGAGCTTTCAAAAGTTAATTGGGGGAGTCTGTGGGAAGGCAAAGGGACGTCTGGTAAGTGGCATGCTTTCAAAAGTGTGTTAACTAGGTTCAGGGTAAACACATTCCTCTTCGAGTGAAGGGCAAGGCTGGCAGAAGTCGGAAACTCTGGATGACTCAGGATATTGAGGCCCTGGTCAAGAAGAAGAAAGAGGCACATGATGTGTATAGGCAGCTGGGATCAAGTGAATCTATTGAAGAGTATAGGAGGTGTAGGAGTAGAGTTCAGAGAGAAATCAGGAGGGCAAAAAGGGGACACGAAATTGTTTTGGCAGATAAGGCAAAGGAGAATCCAAAGAGCTTCTACAAATACATAAAGGGCAAAAGAGTAACAAGAGAGAGAGTAGGGCCTCTTCAGGATCAACAAGGTCATCTATGTGCGGATCCACAAGAGATGGGTGAGATCCGAAATGAATATTTCTCATCAGTATTTACTTTTGAGAAAAGCATGGATGTTAGGGAACTTGGGGAAATAAATGGTGATGTCTTGAGGAGTGTACATATTACAGAGAAAGAGGTGCTGGAAGTCTTAAAGCGCATCAAGGTAGATAAATCTGCGGGACCTGATGAGGTATATCTCAGGATGTTGTGGGAGGCTAGGGAAGAAATTGCGGGTCCCCTAGCCGAGATATTTGAATCATCGATAGTCACGGGTGAGGTGCCTGAAGATTGGAGAGTGGCAAATGTTGTGCCTTTGTTTAAAAAGGGCTGCAAGGAAAAGCCTGGGAACTACAGGCCAGTGAGCCTCACATCTGTGGTGGGTAAATTGTTGGAAGGTATTTTGACAGACAGGATCTACGGGCATTTAGAGACCCAAGGACTGAATAGGGACAGTCAGCATGACTTTGTGAGTGGAAAATCATGCCTCACAAATTTAATTGAATTTTTTGAAGGGGTAACCAAGAAGGTAGATGAGGGCAGTGCAGTTGATGTTGTCTACATGGACTTTAGCAAGGTCTTTGACAAGGTACCGCATGATAGATTGTTGCATAAAGCTAAATCTCACGGGATCCAGGGTGAGGTATCTAAATGGATACAAAATTGGCTTCTTGACAGAAGCCAGAGGGTGGTTTTAGAGCGTTGTTTTTCAAACTGGAGGCCTGTGACCAGTGGTGTGCCTCAAGGATCAGTGCTGGGCACTGTAATTTGTCATTTATATTAATGATTTGGATGAGAATATAGGGGGCATGGTTAGTAAGTTTGCAGATGACACCAAGATTGGTGGCATAATGGACAGTGAAGAAAGTTATCTCCAATTGCAACGGGATCTTGATCAATTGGGCCAGTGGGATAACTAATGGTAGATGGAGTTTAATTCAGACAAATGCGAGGTGATGCATTTTGGTAGATTGAACCAGGGCAGGATCAGTTGAATCAGTTAATGGTAGGGTGTTGGGGAGAATTCCAGAACAAAGAGATCTAGGGGTACATGTTCATAGCTCCTTGAAAGTGGAGTCACAGGTGGACAGAGTGGTGAAGAAGGCATTCAGCATGCTTGGTTTCATCGGTCAGAACATTGAATACAGGAGTTGGAATGTCTTGTTGAAGTTGTACAAGACATTGGTCAGGCCACACTTGGAATACTGTGTGCAATTCTGGTCACCCTATTATAGAAAGGATATTATTAAACTAGAAAGAGTGCAGAAAAGATTTACTAGGATGCTACCGGGACTTGATGGATTGAGTTATAAGGAGAAGCTCAATGGACTGGGACTTTTTTCTCTGGAGTGTAGGAGGCTGAGGGGTGACCTTATAGAGGTCTAAAAAATAATGAGGGGCATAGACAAGGTAGATAGTCAATATCTTTTCCCAAAGGTAGGGGAGTCTAAAACTAGAGGGCATAGGTTTAAGGTGAGAGGGGAGAGATACAAAAGTGTCCTGAGGGGCAATTTTTTCACACAGAGGGTGGTGAGTGTCTGGAACAAGCTGCCAGAAGTAGTTGTAGAGGCGGGTACAATTTTATCTTTTAAAAAGCATTTAGATAGTTACATGGGTACGATGGGTATAGAGGGATATGGGCCAAATGCAGGCAATTGGGATTATCTTAGGGGTTTTAAAAAAAAGGGCGGCATGGACAAGTTGGGCTGAAGGGCCTGTTTCCATGCTGTAAACCTCTATGACTCTATGAATCTATGACTCCCAAAGAAGAATGTCGCCAAAGCATCACAGAGGATTTTTCCGTCAGGAAAAAGATACAGAAGTCTGAGGTCACGTACCAACCAACTCAAGAACAGCTTCTTTCCTGCTGCCGTCAGACTTTTGAATGGACCTATCTACTGGTAATTATAGACCGGTGAGCCTTCCTTCTGTTGTGGGCAAAGTTTTGGAAAGGATTATAAGAGATAGTATTTATAATCATCTAGAAAGGAACAATTTGATTAGGGATAGTCAGCATGGTTTTGTGAAGGGTAGGTCGTGCCTCACAAACCTTATTGAGTTCTTTGAGAAGGCGACCAAAAAGGTGGATGAGGGTAAAGCAGTTGATGTGGTGTATATGGATTTCAGTAAAGCGTTTGATAAGGTTCCCCATGGTAAGCTATTGCCGAAAATACGGACACATGGGATTGAGGGTGATTTAGTGGTTTGGATCAGGAATTGGCTAGCTGTAAGAAAACAGAGGGTGGTAGTTGATGGGAAATATTCATCCTGGAGTTCAGTTACTAGTGGTGTACCGCAAGGATCTGTTTTGGGGCCACTGCTGTTTGTCATTTTTATTAATAACCTGGATGAGGGCGTAGAAGGATGGATTAGTAAATTTGCGGATGACACTAAAGTCGGTGGAGTTGTAGACAGTGTGGAGGGAAGTGGCAGGTTACAGAGGGACATAGATAAGCTGCAGAGCTGGGCTGAGAGGTGGCAAATGGAGTTTAATGCGGAAAAGTGTGAGGTGATTCACTTTGGAAGAAGTAGCAGGAATACGGAGTACTGGGCTAATGGAAAGATACTTGGTAGTGTGGATGAACAGAGGGATCTGGGTGTCCATGTGCATAGATCCCTGAAAGTTGGCACCCAGGTTGATAGGGTTGTTAAGAAGGCATATGGTGTGTTAGCTTTTATTGGTAGAGGGATTGAGTTTCGGAGCCATGAGGTCATGCCGCAACTGTACAAAACTCTGGTGCGGCCGCACTTGGAGTATTGCGTACAGTTCTGGTTGTCGCATTATAGGAAAGATGTGGAAGCGCTGGAAAGGGAGCAGAGGAGACTTACCAGGATGTTGCCTGGTATGGTGGGAAGATCATATGAGGAAAGGCTGAGGAACTTGAGGTTGTTTTCGTTAGAGAGAAGAAGGTTGTGGGGTGACTTAATAGAGGCATACAGGATGATCAGAGGATTAGATAGGGTGGATAGTGAGAGCCTTTTTCCTCGGATAGTGATGGCTAACACAAGGGGACATAGCTTTAAATTGAGGGGTGAGAGATATAGGACAGATGTTAGAGGTAGGTTCTTTACTCAGAGAATAGTAAGGGCGTGGAATGCCCTGCCTGCAGCAGTAGTGGACTCGTCAACATTAAGAGCATTCAAATGGTTATTGGATAAACATATGGATGACATTGGAATAGTGTAGATTAGAGGAGCTTTAGATTGGTTTTCCTGGTCGGCGCAACATCGAGGGCCAAAGGGCCTGTACTGCGCTGTAATGTTCTATGTTCCATGTTCCATGTACCTTGCATTAAGTTGATCTTTCTCTACACCCTAGCTATGATTGTAATACTACATTCTTCACTCTCTCGTTTCCTTCTCAATGAATGGTATGCTTTGTCTGTATAGCGCACAAGAAACGATACTTTTCACTGTATGTTAATACATGTGACAATAATAAATCAAGTTAAATCAAATCAAAAGATATCAAACATCCCCACCAACTCATGGGAGTCCCTGGTTTGCTACCAACCAAAATGGAGGAAGTTTATTTGTGAAGGCACCGAACATATTGAGAAACTTCACAGGAAACAGACAGATGCAGAGTTGAGGCAGCAGAAAAAACACACAAACTTCCAAACAGATCATCTGCTGACCCTTCAAGCACAGTCAATCCCACACATGGCAGCATCTACAGATTGTGCTTATCGGCCATGTAAGGACCCATCAAACTGAGTGGAAGCAAGTCATCCTCGATCCAGCAGGATTCATTTGGAGAAGAAGAGTACAAAGATAAGAGCAACTGTTCAACACAATAGTAACTTTTGGATCCTGAGTCCACAAAAAACTTTGGTAATGTTTGAGCATTTTCTTAAGTTGAGATACAGGTAAGTATAGTTTGCAGCAATGAAACAACAAACTGTACCTCCTCCGTAAAGGGTTTTTATTAAAAATGTACTCTTTCTTGAAATCCTTCATCTAATTAAAGTGAAAATAATAAATTGCAGCAGTGCCAAAGGGAGAATTTTAATTGCCTCACTTGGCAAATGCAAGCTGTCCCACAGCCATTTTAACACCATTGTTTTCTTGGGAAGTTGAGGCAGATCATTGAGCCCAGCTACAATTTTAACTCAAGCCTGAGTTGGGAGGTAGGTGGTCATGCCTTTCCTGCCAGGTTGTCTGAGGCTGAGGAAGTCCAACCATTGTAAATTTAATACTTGCATTCATGGGCTGAGGAGGAGCAAAAGTGCTGATGTGGGATCCCAAGAAAGGTGCCTTTTCCTTTCATATTCTCCCCTTTTTCTTTCCTGCAGAGCCCATGTGCTGGCAAGCCACAACTGGACACCTGATTTTCCAGAGGGTAACAATCATTCCCTACCCTCTTCCCCAGCAGTCCGGGGGAAAGTGTACCAATCTGTTCACGAGAGCTGGGAGTTAAAATGGGTTGGATCTGGTTTCACAGTCAATGTTGCCCTTCTGTCGGCATGTACCCTGCCATTCCACCACCTGAAATCAATGGAAAATAATATCAGACACTTGGTTTTTTAAAATTCATTTACAGGATGTGGATGTCACTGGCTCGGCCAACATTTAGTGCCCATCTCTAACTGCACTCCATTTCAGGGGGCATTGAAGAGTCAACCACATTGCTGTGGCTCTGGAATCACAATACAACAGGCAGGAAAATGTGCACATTCCCAGTTCCAAGTAAACCAACTGTCACATTGCTGAGGCCAAACAAGAGTTGGCTATTTTCCATGTCTAATACAGATGTAATCACTTTGTATCTGCAAATAAGGGACCTAATCCCATCTGTGGGATTGCTGTGTGCAAGACAGCCTGCACCATTGTTGGCTCCACTCAGCGAAATGAGCCCTTGGGATTAGAAGCAAACAAGAAGATAAATAATTTGTCTGAATGCAGAGTTTGGAGGAGCAGGAACTCTGGACGCAGTCCCACATGGTCACCAGTTCTAACTCCTGTCCTCCCGTCACTGATCACTCGACCCAGTCACCAGTCTGGATCTCCCTTTTGCTCTCAAACTAACATCTGCAATCTGAGCAGCAGCCCGTCCCCATCCACCCCCATCCGCCCCCATCCACCCCACGTGTCAGGGTTCACGGGGGTCGGTGTTGGGGATCACTGAGCTGCATGATCCTGACACAGAACCCCGTCACCGTCCCTGTGATTCTTGTGAACCCTAACACTGACAGTCGTGATCCCCATTATCCCCAATGACAACCTCTGTGAGCTGATGCCCGAGAGCCCCAAGACCTATCCTCATGATCCTTGTGAACAGGGATACAAACCCCCATGATCTCAACACGGACCCCCGTGAACCCCATGATCCCAGCAACGACCCCCATGAACCTGTGAACCCAGCAATGACCCCTGTGAACCCCGTGATCCAAGCACCGACCCCTGTGAACCCCGTGATCCCCAGCACCAATCCCTGTGAACCCCATGGTCCCAACACTGACCCCTGTGAACCATGTGATCCCCAGCACTGACCCTGTGAACCCCATGATCCCAACACCGACCCCTGTGAACCCCATGATCCCAATACCGACCCCTGTGAACCCCGTGATCCCCAGCACCAATCCCTGTGAACCCCATGATCCCAATACCGACTCCTGTGAACCCCGTGATCCCCAGCACCAATCCCTGTGAACCCCATGGTCCCAACACTGACCCCTGTGAACCATGTGATCCCCAGCACTGACCCTGTGAACCCCATGATCCCAACACCGATCCCTGTGAACCCCATGAACCCAACACCTTCCCCCGTGAACCCTGACCCCTGTGAACCCCGTGATCCCCAGCACCAATCCATGTGAACCCCATGATCCAAGCAGCGACCCCTGTGAACTGCATGAACCCACAAATGACCCCTGTGAACCCCATAATCCCAACACTGACACCATGAACCCCATGAACCCAGCGCCGACACCTGTGGACCCCATGATCCCAGCACCAACCCCTGTGAACCCAACACCGACCCCTGTGAATCCTGTGGACCCAACACCGACCCCTGTGAACCCTGTGAACCCAACCCCACCCCCATAAAACCCATGAACCCAACCCCGCCCCCATAAAACCCATGATCCCAGCACCAACCCCTGTGAACCCTGTGATCCCAGTACCAACCCCTGTGAACCCCATGATCCCAGCACCAACCCCTGTGAACCCCATGATCCCAGCACCAACCCCTGTGAACCCCATGATCCCAGCACCAACCCCTGTGAACCCTGTGATCCCAGCACCGACCCCTGTGAACCCTGTGATCCCAACCCTGACCCCTGTGAACCTTGAGATCCCCAGTACCGACTCCTGTGAACCCGTGAACCCAACTCTGACCCCTGTGAACCTTGAGATCCCCAGCACCAACCCCTGTGAACCCGTGGACCCAACACCGACCCCTGTGAACTCCATGATCCCAACATCGACCCCTGTGAACCCCGTGATCCCCAGCACCAATCCCTGTGAACCCCATGATCCCAGCACTGACCCCTGTGAACCACGTGATCCCCAGCACCAATCCCTGTGAACCCCATGATCCCAGCAGCATCCCCTGTGATCTCCGTGATCTCAGCACCGACCCCTGTGAACCCCGTGATCCCCAGCACCGACCCCTGTGAACCCCATGATCCCAGCAGTGTCCCCTGTGATCCCCGTGATCCCAGCACCGACCCCTGTGAACCACGTGAACCCAACACCGTCCCCTGTGAACTCTGTGATCCCAGCACCGACCCCTGTGAACCCCATAATCCCAGCACCGACCCCTTGAACCCTGTGAACCCAACACCGACCCCTGTGAACTCCATGATCCAAACACCAATCCCTGTGAACCCCATAATCTCAGCACCGACCCCTTGAGCCCCGTGATCCCAAAACCGATCCCCGTGAACTCCATGATCCCAGCACCGACCCCTGTGAACCCCGTGAACCCAACACCGATCCCTGTGAACCCCATGATCCCAGCACCGGCCCCTGTGAACAATGAAACCTCTTACACAGACCCCTGGAAACCCCATGACTCCAACACTGAGCTCATTAACTCCCATGATTCCAACACGAGCCCTATGAATCCCATGCTCCTAACACTGACCTCTCTGAACCCTGAGATTTCAGACACCAACCTCTCTGAATCCCATGAACACTAACACTTCCTCCCGAGAACTGCAAGATCTCTGACAACAATCCCCATGTACCCAACACCAATCTGCATGTCCCTGACACCGTCCCCCATGAACCATGACTCCAAACCCTGTGAACCCTGTAACTAACCCAAGAACCCTGACACTAACACCCACGACTCCCGCCATTGACCCCACTATATTCCCCCATGATCTGCTACTGACCCAACAATCCTGACCCAGGCCTCAACCCCCAAAGTGTTTACCTGAGGGCAATCAAGTCTAGACTCTTCATCAACAGCAGCTTGTCCATGACCCGGCAGCCATACAATGTGGAAAAGTGTGAGGTTATGCACTTAGGAAGGAGGAATGGAGGCATAGACTATTTTCTAAATGGGAAAATGCTTAGGAAATCAGAAACACAAAGGGACTTGGAAGTCCACGCTCAAGGTTTTCTTAAGGTTAAAGTACAGATTCAGTCGGCAGTTAGGAAGGCAAATGCAATGTTAGCATTCATGTCGAGAGGGCTAGAATACAAGAGCAGGGATGTTTTGGGTTCCGTATCTAAGGAAGGATGTGCTAGCCTTGGAAAGGGTCCAGAGGAGGTTCACAAGAATGATCCCTGGAATGAAGAGCTTGTCGTATGAGAAACGGTTGAGGACTCTGGGTCTGTACTCGTTGGAGTTTAGAAGGATGAGGGGGGATCTTATTGAAACTTACAGGATAGAGTGAACGTGGAGAGGATGTTTCCACTAGTAGGAAAAACTAGAACCAGAGGGCACAACCTCAGGCTAAAGGAATGATCCTTTAAAACAGAGATGAGGAGGAATTTCTTCAGCCAGAGAGTGGTGAATCTGTGGAACTGTTTGCCGCAGAAGGCTGTGGAGGCCAGGTCATTGAGGGTCTTTAAGACAGAAATAATAATCCTTGATTAATAAGGAGATCAGGGGTTATGGGGAAAAGGCAGGAGAATGAGGATGAGAAAAATATCAGCCATGATTGAATGGCGGAGCAGACTCGATGTGCCGAGTGGCCTAATTCTGCTCCTATTTCCTATGGTCTTATGATCTTAGGTGAGGCCCAAGGCCCAATATCTGGAGAAATTCACTTTTGCCTTTTCTAGGCCATAGTTTTCATGTTTCGGCCAAGTCCAGTAAAAGTGTCAATGTCATTTCTGAATACCATTCATTTTTATTCAATAATTTATCTTCTTCTCACATTAACATTCCATAATATGATAAAAGAGTGTGTGGCTTGAATGAATTGAGAATAAGGCTTTAAAAAGCTGAATTAGTGGATTTTCATTTTGATTTTTCTTTAATGTCATCATTAAAAACTAAGTAAGCAGGAAGATTACAGGAGCCAATGTGTAGGGGCATGTTTATTAGTGCGGAACGGGCCTGTTAGATTCAGTTGAAAGCTGCAGGCTTCTGTGAAAGTAACTTCAAATAAAATGCTAATCGCCTGACTGTGCCCTTGGAAGGACTCCCAGGAGACTCGCTACACTCCATTCAGGCTTGGCACTGGAAACAAGTACAGCATCTTTAATTTGCTTCACATAATGATCAACTCTCCGAAAGTAGCAGGAACTTGAAAAAACACATAACTGAAACATTTTTGCCCCTTAATCACTTCCCCTCTGTTCCTAAAATACAAATATGTTAAATCTGTTGGCTGTGGATTTTACCTTTGCGATTTTTAACAGCATATTAACATTGTGCTAAAACCCTCACGGGTACTGCCATTTAGTAATGCGAATTCCCAGAACTCTGAAAGTAGTCAGATTACGGATTGAATTCTGAACAGATTTTACAACCTTCATTATGGTACGCTCAAGAAAGCTGCACTGGTGAAAAGCATTTCAATTAATCTCAAAGTTATTGATTACCTTGCATTCTCTGTACCCATTTTAAAGGGAGCTGGAGCCTAAAACGCAAGATGTGGCCAATAAAGACATTGAAGATGCAAAGTGACACTTCATGGGATGCTAAGTACTTGGATAACAAATAAATTAAATGCAAAAACAGCAGCAATGCTGAGCAACATGACTATGTCCAACCTAAAGAAAGTGGTGGGAGGTGTCACTGACAATGGTATCAAGCTGCCCTTACTCAGTAATAACCTGCTCATTGATGCTCAGTTTGGCTTCCACCAGGATCATTCAGCTCCAGGCTTCATTACAGCCTTGGTCCAAATATGGAAGAAATAATTGAATTCCAGAGACAAGGGGCTGGATTCTCTGACCTCGCCTGCAGCTAGGGTTCCCTGGTCCCATTGCAGTGAACAGAAATTTGGCTGAGCACCAAATTCTCCATTCTCGCTGGAAGCGGCAGCAGGAGGTGAATGGTCAGAGAATTCTGGCCAAAGTGTGATCGACTTCCTTGACTTCAAGGCAGTATTTGACCATGGCTGACGCCCGCCACAGGAATCAGTGTAGGCAAGGGGCGGACCATGGAAAGGTCAAGTGATTTCGGCCAGGATTTTACTGTTTCAGCAAGGTTGTAAAATTTCACCCCATATGTGGCATCAAGAAGCACTCCTAAAGTATTGAAGTAAAGAATCAAAGGGAAAAGTCTCCACTGGCTGGAATCACATTTATCACAAAGGAAGATGGTTTTGGTTGTTGAAGGCCAATCATTTCAGCCCAGGACACTACAGCAGAGGTTCCTCAAGGTGGTGTCTTACGAGCAACCATCTTCAATTGCTTCATCAATGACCTTCTACTCAACATAAGGTCAGAGGTGGGATGTCCACTGATGATTCCCTAATGTTCATTTTCATTTGCCACTCCTCAGATATTGGAGCAGTCTGTCCCTCTGTGCAATAAGACCTGGGCAACATTCAGACTTGATATGATAAGGGGGAAGTAACATTCACACTGCACACTCCATGGGGACAATGGTGGCATACTGGCACTGGATTAGTAATTCATAGCCCCAAGCTAATTCTCTGGGGTTGTGGGTTCAAATCTTATCATGTTAGCTGATGGGATTCAATTAAATACAATTAATAAATCATGCATCTGGAATATAAAATTAGTTTTATTAATTATGGTCATGAAACAATCACTGATTACCATCAAAGCTGCCCTTTCAGGAAGGAAATCTGCCATCCTCTGGCCTACATGTGACTCCATTCCCACAGCAAGTTGACTCTTAACTGTCCTCTGAAATGGCCTAGCAAGCCATTCAGTTCAAGAGCAATAAGGTCAACAAATGCTGGCTCTGCCTTGTGAAAGAATAAAGAAATCTCCAAAAAGAGAGAATCCCTTTCCCTTCACTCAAAATAACATTGCTATCACTGAATTCTCCAACCATCAACATTCTGGGGGTTACCATTGATCAGAAACTGAACTGGATCAGCCATAAAAATATTGCGGTGAGCAATTCACCTCTTGACTCCTGTTTGTCCACCATCTACAAAGCACACTTAAGTAGTGATGAAATAATTGAAGGGATCAGTTAGCTTAGTTTATAGCTCAGATGTGCTGCAGAATAACACCAATAGTGCGGGTTCAATACTCATACTGACTAAGGTGGTACTTACGGTGGGTCACACCCTGTCCCATAGTGATATCATGGGATAATCCATGATTAGACAATGAGGACACTACATGAAGAGACAGAGAGAGAGATATAAAATATTCTCCATATTTGCCTGGATGAGTGCAGCTCTAACAACACTCAGGAAGCTCAACACCATCCATAACAAAACACCTCACCCATCACCTTAAACATCCTCTCCCTCTGCCACCAATGCATAGTACTTCAACAACTTGGGAGACAGAAGTATTGCATCCCATTTATAGTTTAAGTAGTTAAAATACTTAATATACTACAGATAACAGTTGAGTGATGTTTCTAAACTTGAAACCTGGTTAGTTAGATAAAGCACAATGAAGGGTAAGTGATGTGTTGTAGTTGGAGCATCTGGGAGCTGGTGGATGCTAGTATGATTCACAACAGCTATATTTGCAAATCTCATCATGTCAGCTGATGGGATTCAATTAAATACAATTAATTGCAGGATATGTCTGTGCTTTGAGCTTTGGGCACGGTGATGCATCAGGGAGGGGATAAGTTACTCAAACACTTTGTTCCAGGAGACAGTCAGACTCCTTAGGCTATGTACTTCTGATTTGGAATGTGGTTAGGGACAAGAGGCCCTGACTACATGTGAGGCAGGTATGGGGACCCATAAAGTAGCAATGGAGGAGCCTCAGCCTTTATAATTGTCCAAAAGAGTCAAGATTCTTGCAGCTTGCATGGATGAGAGCATGAACTACAGGGAGGATGCACAGACTGCGCACAGCATCATCCTGCAGGGAATCATTCAAGTGAGGGGAGTAGAAAGGAATACAGTTGTAGTAAAAGACAAAGAATATAGTTGTACAAATACAGTTCTCTGCAGCTGAAAGCATGAGTCCCAAAGGCTCTGTTGCCTGCCCGGTGCTCGGGTTAAGAACATCTCCTCAGAGCTGGAGAAGAATTAGAATGGGGGGGAAGGATCAAACTGTCATAATGCATGTGGATCACCAGCGACATAGGTAGGACCAAGAAAGAGATTACCTTTGGTTGTATGAGCAGCAAGGGCTAAATTAAAAAAGCAGAAACACAAAGGCAATAATCTCTGTACTACTACATGTGTCACAAGCAAATTGGCATCGGGTAAATAAGATGAGAGAAATGAGTATATGGCTCACATTGCGGGAGAAATGCACTTCAATTCATGAGGCAATGGCACCAGTATGAGGAAAAGAGGGAGAGCAAATGATATGACAACATCTAGCCATGCGTATAAGAACAGATTATAGAGTTTTACAAGTATATAAAAAGGAAGAGAGTAGCTCAAGTAAAAATTGGACTCTTGGAAGCAAAGGCAGGAGAAATTATCATGGAAATTGAGAAAATGGTAGAGACATTGAACAAATATTTTGTCTGCCTTTGCAGATACAAGCTACGTACCAGGAATAGGGTCTAATAAGAGTGAGGAAAATAAGATAATATCAGCCAAGGAAAAGTACTGGAGAAACTAAAGGGACTAAAAACCAAATAAATTCCCATGACAATGGCACACATCATAGGGATAGCTGCAGGAAAAGCGGATGCATTGGCTTTGATTTTCCAAAATTACCTAGATTCTGGAAGCGCCCCAGCAGATTAGGAGTTAGCACACGCAACACCCCTAATCAAAAAAAGATGGGAGAGAGAAAACAGGGAGCTCCAGGTACTTCTTTAATAAGAGATTCCAGTACTTGAAAGTAGAAAAGCATAGTACAATCTGACAAAATCAACATGAGTTCCTGAAAGGAAAATCCCGTGTGGCAAACTTATTCGAGCCTTCATGGTTTTGTGAAGAGGAGGTCGTGTCTCACAAATGTGATTGAGTTCTTTGAGGAAGTGACAAAAAAATTGACCAGGGCAGGACAGTGGATGTTGTACACAGGGATTTTAATAAAGCCTTCGATAAGGCTCCTTATGGTAGGCTGATACAAAAGGTGAAGATATATGGGATCCAAGGTGAGCTGGTAGGATGGATACAAAACTGGCTTGGGCAGAGAACAGTAAGAAGTCTCACAACACCAGGTTAAAGTCCAACAGGTCTTTTGGACTTTAACCTGGTGTTGTGAGACTTCTTACTGTGCTTACCCCAGTCCAACGCTGGCATCTCCACATTTGGGCAGAGAAAGCAGAGAATAGCAGTGGCAGAGTACTTTTCTAACAGGAGCTCTGTGACAAGTGGTGTTCCACAAGGATCAGTGCTGGGCCTCTCTTTGTAATATATATAAATGATTTGGAGGAAAATATAGGTGGTCTGATTCATAAATTTGCAGATGATACAAAAATTGGGTGAGTAGCGGATAGTGAGGAGGATTGTCAGAGGATACAGCAGGATATAAATCGGCTGGAGACCTGGGTCAAAAGATGGCAGATGGAATTTAACCCGGACAAATGTGAGGTGATGTGATTTGAAAGGTCTATTGCAGAAGGAAAATATACAGTAAATTGTACAGCCCTTAGAAATATTAGCATACAGAGGGATCTAGACGTGCAGATCCACATTGCCTGAAGGTGGCAATTCAGATGGACAAGGTGGTCAAGAAGGGATATGGCATGCTGGCCTTCATCAGTCGGGGCATTGAGTATAGAAATTGGAAAATCATGTTGCAGCTGTATAAGACTTTGGTTAGGCCGCATTTGGAGTATTGTGTACAATTCTGGTCACCACACTGCCGGAAGGACGTTGATGCATTGGAAAGAGTGCAGAAGAGATTTACCAGGATGTTGCCTGGGTTTGGGGGATATGGACCAAGAAGAAAGGTTGAACAAACTTGGATTGTTTTCATTGGAGTGTCGGAGGAAGAGGGGGGGACCTGATAGAGATTTACAAGATTATGACAGGCTTGGATAGAGTGGATAGTCAGAGTCTTTTTTCCAGGGTCGAAGGCTCAATTACTCAGAGGCATAGTTTGAGAGGTGAAAAGTTTAAAAGAGATATAAGGGACAAGTTTTTCACACAGAGGGTGGTAAATGCCTGGAATGCACTGCTGGAGGAGGTGGTGGAAGCAGGGTTTATAACAATGTTCAAGAGGCATCTGGATAGATACTTGAATAGGCAGAGAATAGAGGGATATGGACCACGTGGAGGCAACAAAGTATTAGATTAGAGAGGCATCTGTGTCAGGCCAGGCTTGGTGGGCCAAAGGGCCTGTTCCTGTGCTGTACTGTTCTTTCTTCTTTGTTCTTTTGAGGATGTAACTGGTAGTGTAGATAAAGGCGAAACCAGTAGGTTTTGGATTTCCAAAAGGCATTTGATAAGGTGCCTCAACAAAGGTTATTCACCAAGATAAAGGCTCATAGATTTGAGGTGATGTATTAGTCCTGATAGAGAGTTGGCCACTAGCCAGGAAACAGAATAAGGATAAATGGGATATTTTCAAGTTGGCAGGATGTGAGTATGGATGTGCTGCAAGGATTAATAATGGGGCCTCAGTTGTCCCTCGATTTGAGGACAAAATCGAGCTTTTGCCATAGATCTTCATGTGAATGGACAGGTCAATACTTAACCTGCCAATCATTGGGCACATGGAAAACGATGTCCCATGAGGTAGTGAGATCCAGACAGCAGGATTTGTTTCCTTTTTCTTTCTTTTTCTGCCATCGCTCCACCTCAAATTTAAGGCATTTGGACAAGCAAATCAATCATCAGAGTAGACCTTGTTCATCAAGCATAATGAACAAGTTGTCGCCATTTTAAATTGTTAGCAAGCTCCTCCATGTCAATGCTTCCAGGAAAGCTTTAGGGGTCTTTGAAGTGTTTTCTTTGTGCTTCTCTGGAACGCTGGTTATTTGAGAGTTGAGAAAACAAGACCTGGTGAGGGAGATGCTTCTTGGCCACTTGGGTATAGTGTTCAGTCCATCGTAGTTGATTTTTCAGATGTTCTGTCTGAATGCTTGTGGAGCCAGCTTTAAGAAGGATGCTCATGTTTGTTCGATGCTCCTCCCATGGAATCTGGAGTTTGTGGCGGAGACATTGCCGAAGGATTTTTCTCTCAATCTTTTATGTGTCGTAGATACATAGTCAAGAACCCACTGCAGTACGGGAATATGGTGATGACAACTGGCCTGTACACCAGGTTGCTTGTTGACTTACGGAGGTATTTGTTGTCAAACATCCACTGCTGTCGTTTGTCAAAGGCTGAGCTGGCATAACTGATCTGGTGTTGGATCACCTTGGTGTTTTTTTTTTGAGAGCGGTGGCTGCCAAGATATGAGTAGTGTTAACATATTCCATAGCCTCTGCTTCAACATATATGGGACATATAATATTTGACTGACCAGATCAGACAGGATATATGAGTTTTGTTTTGGCAACATTTATGGACAGGCCAAACCTCTTGTATACAGAATTGAAGAGATTGAGAGTGGCTTGTAAATGTGATGCAGAGTGGGGCAATGACCCTCCAGTGATCTGCAATCTGTACATCCTGTAGGTCTATCTTGGTCCGTTTCATTTTGGCATGGAGATGATTGAGGTTAAAGGATTTTCCATCCTTGCAGTATTTAATACTGACACCAGAGGGCAGTTGATCTTTGATGGCGTAAATAGTCACTGTCAGGTAGAATGTAAAAAGTGTGGGGATTATCCCACAGCCTTGCTTGATACCATTCCGGATTTATAAGAAATATTGACAAACTATATTAATTTCTAAGAAATATTGGCAAACTATATTAATGACTTAGACGAAGAGACAGATGAATGTATCTAAGTTTGCTGATGATAAAAAGCTAAGTGGGAATACAAGCTTTGAGGAGGACACAAAGCAGCAGAAAAGAGATACAGACAGGTTAAACATCAGGGCAGTATGATGGCAGGTGAACAATAATATGGAGGGTTATTCAATTTGGTCATAAGAATAGAAAAGCAGATTTTTTTTAAAGTGTGAAACCCACAGGCGTTGATGTTCAGAGAGCATTGTGTGTATTTGTACAAGGAGTACAAAGGGGGCAATTTTCCCATCCCACCCATCACAGGAATCACTGTGAGTGGGGGACGCGGACCATGCAAAGGTCTGTTGACCTCGGGCAGGATTTTCTGGTTTTGGGGCGAGCGCAGCCGGAAAATCCCACCCAAAATGTTTGCATGCAGGTACAGGAAAGCAAATTGCATGTTGGTCTTTACTGCAAGGGGATTAGAGTACAAGTTTAAAGAAATCTTGATACAATTGAACAGGGTTTTGATGAGACCACTCCTGGAATACTGTGTGCAATTTTGGTCTCCATATTTTAGGAGGGATATATTTGCAATGCAGACAGTCCATTGAGGGTTCATTAGATTGGTTCCTGGGATGAGACTATTGTCGTATGATGAGAGGCTAAGAAAAATGGGTCTATATTCTATGTTCCTTATCTAAGGTCTGTAATGAAACAGCGTAAGGGACACTCTTGCTAATCTGAGAGATCAGAGCTCCAAAGTCCAGAGTAGACTGCCAAACATTCAAAGTGTAGATAACACTGGCAAGTATGCAATGTAACATCCAAACTGTGCAACATAAACTCTCAGCAAAGTCCTGTGCTTTCACACAAACTGGTAAGAAAGCAACTTAGCAAGATTTGATTTGATTTGATTTTGATTTTATTTTATTTATTATTGTCACATGTATTCGTATATATGAAAAATATTGTTTCTTGCACGCTATACAGACAAAGCATACTGTTCAGGAAGAAGGAAAGGAGAGAGTGCAGAATGTAGTGTTACAGTCATAGCTAGGGTGTAGAGAAAGATCAACTTAATGCGAGGGATGCAAGAGTATTCATTTAAGTACTTCCTTGTCATGGCTTCAATCCCTTTAATTGCCACTTTCTCCACACCTTGCTTTCATTGGCCTGTTCCAGAAAGCCCAGCAAGCTAGTGCAACCAAAGCTAAACTGCAAACCCATGTTAATATTGGTGTAATTGACAGATTAACATTGAGATTGATGAGCCTCCTCTCCTGAGGGATCTGGTGCACGCAGTGTAACGTGCTGCAGCTAAATACCAGTTTGGAGATGGCTTCCTTTTCCCACATCCTGCCCTCTCCCAAACCCATACGCTCCTCTACATTAACATTCAGCCCACTGTCTTCCAGCCTGTATTGGCAGATCCAATTGTAAATTCCCCTTACGTTCAACAGACACATTCTCCCAAGTCCTCTGGGCCATGTTGGTGAATTGTTTGCAACATACCGCACCAAGACAATTTTTTGTATTCCAGGCCATTGCAAACAGCGACCCAATGTGTAGGAATACTCAGCAGTTGTACAAAGTCAGATCATTGAAGGTTAGGCTGAGGCTGGCAATTCTGAAGTAAAGCTTCGAAAATAATTTTTTTCTCGACAATTTCAGAGATTTACTTGGACATTTGCAACCTGATGAAAGTGGGGTGGAAGAAGGAACTGAGGAATAAGGAGGTATTTTTTTGTCGTCTGTTTGAAAGCTTGGGGCCATGAAAAGGGAAAACCTCAAAAAAGGTCAACTAAAATTTTACATTCTACGTAAGGTGCAGCCTACATGATACACCCAGTCAAGATGCTAGTCCATCTGTGCGATGCATGCAAAATTGGTGGATTGTGATGTTACATAGCTTCGAGCATCTATTTGCTCCATTGCCTTTCATTTTGTACCTCAAAGTTCCTTTTGCCACCTTCTCTTAATCATTCCCAGCTGAAGATGCATTCAGCTAAATGAGAGATACCCCACCACCCCGGCTCCCCACAAGCACTATTTAAAGAGCTAACCATGCAATCTTAAGGTAAGGAATTTTTGACCTTCTTTTGCCTGAGCAGAGTTAGTGGGACTACTGTGTTGAATGTTAGTGAAGGAGTTTTACAAATGTTTTTAGAATAGAATCATAGAATAATAGAATCATAGAAATCCTATGGTGCAGAAGGAGGCTGTACAGCCCATTGAGTCCGCACCGACAACAATCCCACCTAGGCCTTATCCCTGTAACCCTACATATATACCCTGCTCATCCCTCTAATCTATGCATCCTGGGAAACTAAGGGCCAATTTAGCATGGCCAAAGCACACATCTTTGGACAAGATCTAGTACAGCGTTGGATTTTGTCAAGGGAGTCAGAGGAATTGGAAGACCTGTCAGGAGAAAGTCAGCTTCAGAAATTGGCTTGACATGTGTGTTTCTTCCTGGTCTACATGACATGGAACTGGAGCAGATGTGTAAAGAAGGAGAAGGAGGAGAGCTCCACCCACCAAGGGTCTGCAGCAAGTGTTCCTCCAACCTTCGCCTCAGCTAGGAAGAGAGTGGAGGTGGTGGAAGTGATGACTGAATTGTGCAAAGTCTTGGAATCTCAGGTGGCTGAAGGTCCCTTTGAGCACAGGTATCTGGAATTATGGTGGCAGCAGACATGGACCCCAAGATCGCAGCCTGAGCATCCACAGCAGTGCCTAAAGTTGAATGGGTTTGGCTGTATTGCAGTGGAAGCTGAGACAATGCCCACCAATTACTGCATCACAGCTGAGTCAGCAAGTGTTGTCATGGAGCTGGTCACTATTCCCACACCGGAATAGCTTTGGTCCAAGCTCTGCCCTATAGCCTGTCCTACATTGGAGCTGGACTCCTCCACGCTCCTTGAGACTGACAGGAGACTGTCTGGCAGGCCTGCCAATGTATCCAGCATCTTGGTGCACATGCTCAGCAGTTCTCCTGTACATGTCCAAGCTAAGTTATCATCTATATCCCCTGCAGCAGAACTCACCTGTAAACTCGCCGTCCATTGAACTGGCATACATATTGCCCCTTTCCCTTGCCTGTTGCAGCCCACTTGTGCCTCTGACTCACCATATGCCATTCCTGACCAAATACTATCCCCTCAGGAATGTGCTGTGCCAGTAACTGAGGTGGTGACTGCAAGTGTCAGATCAAGTGATGGGCCTTCTTCATCAGCTATCTGATGCACCCCTCACCCTTCCTCATGATGCTTTTCTGGGTGGCCAGCAGGTGGTTTTTGGGAGGGTTCAGTGAGGAGTGTGGGATTGGGCAGTGTGGTGAACCATCGTTGGTTACCACTGTGGGGTTATTCCTATGTTACTGTTGGGTTAGGGTGTTGCCACTGTGGGGGTTGTATAATGTTGTTGGGTTAGGGTGTTTACCTGTGGTAGATGTTGTTATGGCACATTCCGGTCGGGCCCCGCCTCCTGGGGAGAGGTATAAGACCCTCTGCTCAGGCGGGACCCCTCCAGTCTGAATTGGTGTACTCGTGTTAGTTAGTTCCATTGTTTGCTAATAAAAGCCTTCAATAGCTGAAGCCTTGTACCTCGTGCTTGATTGTCGCGCATCAATTTTATTAGCAAACATAAAACTCTCAACAGTAAAGGGAGTATGGAACAAATACTAAAACCAGAGCGTCTGACGCTGGACCCACGTGCGGTCGGTGCCGCTAACACCTTCGACCACTGGTGGAAGTGTTTCGAAGACTACCTGGCAGCCTCTGCAGCTGTTACTACAGACGACGACAAACTCCAGGTCCTCCACGCGAGGGTAAGCGACACGGTCTATCTTGCGATTCGTGCGGCCACCACTTACCCGAGGGCCATCGAGCTCTTGAAGAAACGATACACGAGACCACCCAACGAGATCCACGCTCGTTACCTCCTCGCTACACGACGTCGGCAGTCGGGCGAAACCATGGAGGACTACGCCAATGAGCTCTTGCAGCTTGCCAGGGGCTGCGACTGCAAAGATGTGTCGGCAGAGCAATATATGTACGACCTCGCCCGAGATGCGTTCGTAGCAGGGGTAGGGTCCTCGTACATCCGGCTTAAGCTATTAGAGAAAGGGAACCTCAACTTGACCCAAGCGATGGAGATGGCTGAGATGCTGGAGGCAGCGTCGAAAAGCTTGGCTCTGTACCCCGAAGACCACGTGGAGACAACGTGGCAGGAGCAAGCACAAATCCCTCCTCGCCCCACGGGCTCGCGCTCCCATATCGATCCGACGACGGCGGCAGCTCCAGGCGGCCAGCGATGCTATTTTTGCGGAGGAGCCAAGCATCCACGGCAACAGTGTCCTGCAAAAACGGCGATCTGCAGTCAGTGTGGTAAAAAGGGGCACTATGCTAAAGTTTGCAGGTCGAAGCCCAAGAACGGCAGTGCAGCCTGTGACCCTCCAGAGCGGAGACAATCTCCTTCGGCGTCGCAGTACCCACGAGGTCCGACCACGTGCGAACCCAGGACGACGCCATTGTGGCTGACAGAGGAGGAGGAAGACCACCAGGAGTCGCTACGCTTGGCGCCCTCACCCACGTGCGATTCATGGGGGCGGCCATCATGGTCGACGACGACTAGGAGCGACCAGCAGGGGTCCTCAGTATCAACCTCGGCTGCATGCAGTGACGCCCAGGGGCCAACGGTGGCGTCGATCTCTCTGGACCAGACAAAGCATCACAGGCTTGACAGTTCCATGATGAACATCAAGGTAAATGGTCGTACTGTGTATTGTCTGTTTGACAGTGGGAGCACCGAGAGTTTTATTCACCCTGACACTGCAAAAAGGTGTGGACTCCGGGTTCTACCTGCCAAACAGACAATTTCCATGGCATCACGGTCCCGGTCTGTACCGATCCAAGGACGTTGTATGGTAACCCTAGAGGTGCAGGGCACAATTTACGAGCGATACAGGCTCCTTGTGTTATCGCACCTTTGTGCGCCAATTCTCCTCGGACTAAACTTTATGGTCCACATGAAGAGTGTGATCCTACAGTACGGTGGGCCACTCCCTTCACTGGCAGTAGGGAATCAGCCGCAGCCTCCAAATTGCCCAAAGCGCCCCGCATGCAATCTTTCCACACTAAAGATCACCACACCTTCTTTATTTAAGAATCTGGTACCAGGCTGCAAGCCCATCGCTACTAAGAGTAGGCGTTACAGCGCTGAAGACCGGATCTTTATCAGATCTGAGGTTCAGCGGCTCCTCAAAGAAGGGATCATACAGCACAGTGCTAGTCCGTGGAGAGCGCAGGTCGTGGTGGTTAAAAGCGGGAACAAACCTCGGATGGTCATCGACTACAGTCAGACCATTAACCGTTATACGCAGCTGGATGCGTATCCTCTCCCGCGCATATCTGATATGGTCAATCAGATTGCGCAGTACTGGGTGTTCTCTACCATAGACCTTAAGTCCGCCTACCATCAACTCCCCATCCGCCCAGAGGACCGACAATACACGGCTTTTGAGGCGGATGGTCGTCTATACCAGTTTCTTAGGGTTCCATTTGGTGTCACCAATGGGGTCTCGGTCTTCCAGCGTGCTATGGACCGAATGGTGGACCAGAACGGGTTGCGGGCTACCTTCCCGTACCTGGATAACGTCACCATCTGCGGCCATGACCAGCAGGACCATGACACGAATCTGCGCACTGCATCTCGCCTGAATCTGACCTATAACAGGGAGAAGTGCGTATTCCGTACGCGCAGGTTAGCTATCCTTGGATACGTGGTGGAAAACGGGGTCATCGGCCCTGATCCAGACCGTATGCGCCCCCTTACTGAACTTCCCTTGCCCGCTAGCACAAAAGCACTGAGGAGATGCCTCGGCTTCTTTTCGTATTATGCGCAGTGGGTCCCCAACTAGGCGGACAAAGCCCGTCCGCTCATCAAGTCCACGACCTTCCCACTCACGCCGGAGGCCCAATTGGCCTTCAAGGCTTTGAAAAGCGACATTGCGAAAGCCACGGTGCACGCGGTGGATGAATCCATCCCTTTTCAGGTGGAGAGTGATGCATCTGATTTCACCCTAGCCGCCACACTAAACCAGGCAGGCAGGCCCGTCGCGTTTTTTTCCCGCACCCTTCAAGGCCCCGAAATTCGGCACTCAGCGGTGGAGAAGGAGGCTCAGGCCATTGTGGAGGCCATCAGACACTGGCGCCATTACCTGGCGGGGAAGCGGTTCACCCTGATCACGGATCAATGATCCGTGGCGTTTATGTTCAGTAACACGCAGAGGGGCAAGATCAAGAATGATAAGATCTTGCGGTGGAGAATTGAGCTCTCCACCTATAATTACGATATTATGTATTGTCCAGGGAAGCTCAATGAGCCCTCGGATGCCCTCTCGCGCGGAACATGCGCCATCATGCAGGAGGACCGCTTGAAGGCCCTCCACAATGACCTGTGCCATCCTGGAGTCAACCGACTCTACCACTTCGTAAAAGCCCGCAACCTGCCCTACTCGGTGGAGGATGTCAGGTCAGTAACAAGAAGCTGTCGGATTTGCGCGGAATGCAAACCGCACTTTTATCGACCGGACCGGGCACAATTGGTCAAGGCCACTCGCCCCTTCGAGAGGCTGAGTGTGGATTTTAAGGGCCCCCTTCCCTCAACGGACCGGAATGTCTATTTTCTCAATATCATGGATGAATACTCCCGGTTCCCGTTTGTTGTCCCCTATGTGGACACGTCGACTGCCACAGTGATTAAGGCATTCAGTGACCTTTTTACCCTGTTCGGGTACCCCTGCTACATACATAGCGACAGGGGCTCGTCGTTCATGAGTAACGACTTGAGGCAATTCCTGCTCTCATACGGGATTGCCTCTAGTAGAACCACGAGCTACAACCCTAGGGGTAACGGACAGGTGGAGAGGGAGAATGCTACAGTCTGGAAGGCTGTCCTACTGGCGCTGAAATCCAGGGGCCTTCCAGTCTCCCGTTGGCAGGAGGTCCTTCCAAATGCGCTTCATTCCATTCGCTCCCTCCTGTGTACGGCAACCAATGCTACTCCCCACGAGAGGATGTTCTCATTCCCTCGGAAGTCGTCCTCGGGGACCTCCTTACCAGCCTGGTTGACGTACCCAGGACCCGTCCTTCTGCGGCGACATGTGAGGGCCCGCAAGTCCGAACCCTTGGTCGAACCGGTCCAACTCCTCCACGCCAACCCTCAGTATGCCTATGTGGCATATCCTGACGGGCGAGAGGACACAGTCTCGATTCGAGACCTGGCGCCCGCAGGGGACGTAGCAACTCCTGTCGCTCCCATACCCCCTGTCACGAATCCCCTATCACTTATTTCTTCCCCAGACATGGCGCGGTCAGCACCGGGACCAGTGCATAACAGTTATACTCCCATGTACAGCTTGCCTGAGACTCGGAGATCGGCGCCACCACAGAAGGTTCCAGGATCCCCTGCACCATCGCCTCACCAGGGTCAACCGGCCCGGGAGTCCTCGAGGGGACAGCCGGACGCTGTTTTGGAGAGAACGCCACCGCAAGCACCTGCTCCGGTGTCGCAACCGGTGTTGAGGAGATCACAGCGACGGTGCAGTCCTCCAGACCGTCTGGACTTGTGAATTTTGTATATATGTGACCTGTTTTCGCACCCCGCCGGCCTTTGTTTTTAAAGGAGGGGTGAATGTGGTGAACCATCGTTGGTTACCACTGTGGGGTTATTCCTATGTTACTGTTGGGTTAGGGTGTTGCCACTGTGGGGGTTGTATAATGTTGTTGGGTTAGGGTGTTTACCTGTGGTAGATGTTGTTATGGCACATTCCGGTCGGGCCCCGCCTCCTGGGGAGAGGTATAAGACCCTCTGCTCAGGCGGGACCCCTCCAGTCTGAATTGGTGTACTCGTGTTAGTTAGTTCCATTGTTTGCTAATAAAAGCCTTCAATAGCTGAAGCCTTGTACCTCGTGCTTGATTGTCGCGCATCAGGCAGAGAGCAAGAACTCTGTGGTCACACCATCTGCAACTTAATCATTATGCCAATTAGCAGGACAAGGGTGAGCTGTGAGTTGAGAATTTGCTTAAGGCAGGAACAGAACACCACCCAGAATGTTCTCAGTGGCACTGGACGCAACGGCCTCCATCACATGTTTCTGTGAGGCGGAGTAAAGTCTCTTCCAGCAGTCTCTGGTGAAACAAGCTTGCCGGACCTCTTTGGTTCTGGTTCGGCTCTGCACCTTCCTGTTATGGCCCATCATGCTCTGCTGGAGAGAAGGAAGAATGTTAATGATTGTGTTACAATGTGTTTGGCTGATGTCTCAGCCATGACTGAATGGTGGGGGTATATGAAAGCAGTTTCTGTGAGTCTGATAACATTGTGTGTGAGGGTGGAGGAAGACGTAGTGATGTTAGACCTGAGTCTTGACATGCAGAGATTGCTGTTGGATGATTAGTGGTGATAGAACATAGAACATAGAACAGTACAGCACAGAACAAGCCCTTCGGCCCACGATGTTGTGCCGAGCTTTATCTGAAACCAAGATCAAACTATCCCACTCCCTATCATCCTGGTGTGCTCCATGTGCCTATCCAATAACAGCTTAATTGTTCCGAAAGCATCTGACTCCACTATCACTGCAGGCAGTCCATTCCACACCCCAACCACTCTCCGAGTAAAGAACCTACCTCGCACATCCTTCCTATATCTCCCACCATGAACCCTATAGTTATGCCCCCTTGTAATAGCTCCATCCAACCGAGGAAATAGTCTTTGAACGTTCACTCTATCTATCCCCTTCATCATTTTATAAACCTCTATTAAGTCTCCCCTCAACCTCCTCCACTCCAGAGAGAACAGCCCTAGCTCCCTCAACCTTTCCTCATAAGACCTACCCTCCAAACCAGGCAGCATCCTGGTAAATCTCCTTTGCACTCTTTCCAGCGCTTCCACATCCTTCTTATAGTGAGGTGACCAGAACTGCACACAATATTCCAAATGTGGTCTCACCAAGAACCTGTACAATTGCAACATAACCCCATGTGTCTTAAACTCCAACCCCCTGATAAAAAAAGCTAACACACTATAGGCCTTCTTCACAGCTCTATCCACTTGAGTGGCAACCTTCAGGGATCTGTGGATATGGACCCCAAGATCTCTCTGTCCCTCCACAGTCTTCAGAACCCTACCTTTGACCCTGTAATCCACATTTAAATTAGTCCTGCCAAAATGAATCACCTCACATTTATCAGGGTTAAACTCCATTTGCCATTTTTCAGCCCAGCTTTGCATCCTATCTATGTCTCTTTGCAGCCTACAACAGCCCTCCACCTCATCCACTACTCCACCAATCTTGGTGTCATCAGCAAATTTACTGATCCACTCTTCAGCCCCCTCCTCCAAGTCATTGATAAAAATCACAAATAGCAGAGGACCAAGACCAAGCAGAGTGCCCTGTGGCACTCCGCTAGCAACCTGCCTCCAGTCCGAAAATTTTCCATCCACCACCACCCTCTGTCTTCGATCAGATAGCCAGTTACCCATCCAATCGGCCAACGTTCCCTCTATCCCACACCTCCTTACTTTCATCATAAGCCGACCATGGGGGACCTTATCAAACGCCTTAATAAAATCCATGTACATGACATCAACTGCCCTACCTTCATCAACACACTTAGTTACCTCCTCAAAAAATTCTATCAAATTTGTGAGGCACGACTTGCCCTTCACAAATTCGTGCTGACTATCCCGCATCTTTCTAAATGGTCGTAAATCCCATCCCTAAGGACCTTTTCCATCAACTTACCAACCACCGAAGTAAGACTAACCAGCCTATAATTACCAGGGTCATTTCTATTCCCTTTCTTAAACAGAGGAACAACATTCGCCTCTCTCCAGTCCTCTGGCACCATTCCCGTGGACAGTGAGGACCCAAAGATCAAAGCCAAAGGCACTGCAATCTCATCCCTTGCCTCCCAAAGAATCCTAGGATATATTTCATCAGGCCCAGGGGACTTATCGACCTTCAGTTTATTCAAAACTGCCAGGACATCCTCCCTCCGAACATCTACTTCCTCCAGCCTATTAGCCTGTAACACCTTCTCTTCCTCAAAAACATGGCCCCTCTCCTTGGTGAACACTGAAGAAAAGTATTCATTCATCACCTCTCCTATCTCTACTGACTCCATACACAAGTTCCCACTACTGATCTTGACCAGCCCTAACCTCACCCTGGTCATTCTTTTACTCCTCACATAAGAGTAAAAAGCCCTGGGGTTTTCCTTGATCCGACCCGCCAAGGACTTCTCATGCCCCCTCCTAACTCTCCTAAGCCCCTTTTTCAGCTCATTCCTTGCTAACCCTCAATCGAACCATCTGAACCTTGTTTCCCCATCCCTACATAAGCTTCCCTCTTCCTTTTCACAAGACATTCCACCTCTTTTGTGAACCATGGTTCCCTCACTCGGCCATTTCCTCCCTGCCTGACAGGGACATACCTATCAAGGACACACAGTATTTGTTCCTTGAAAAAGTTCCACTTTTCATTAGTGCCTTTCCCTGACAGTTTCTGTTCCCATCTTATGCCCCCTAATTCTTGCCTAATCGCATCATAATTACCTCTCCCCCAATTATAAACCTTGCCCTGCCGTATGGCCCTATCCCTCTTCATTGCAATAACAAAAGGCACCGAATTGTGGTCACTATCTCCAAAGTGCTCTCCCACAACCAAATCTAACACTTGGCCCGGTTCATTTCCCAGTACCAAATCCAATGTGGCCCCACCTCTTGTCGGCCTATCCCCATGTTGTGTCAGGAAACCCTCCTGCAAACACTGCACAAAAACTGCCCCATCCAAACTATTCGACCTACAAAGGTTCCAATCAATATTTGGAAAGTTAAAGTCCCCCATGACAACTACCCTGTGACCCCCACACCTATCCATAATCTGCTTAGCAATTTCTTCCTCCACATCTCTATTACTATTTGGGGGCCTATAGTAAACTCCGAACAACGTGACCGCTGCTTTCCTATTTCTAACTTCAGCCCATATTACCTCAGTATGCAGATCCCCCTCGAAGTGCCTTTCCGCAGCCGTTAAACTATCCTTGATTAACAATGCTACTCCTCCACCTCTTTTACCAGCTTCCCTATACTTACTGAAACATCTATACCCCGGAACGTCCAACAATCATTCCTGTCCTTGTTCTACCCATGTCTCCGTAATGGCCACAACATCGTAGTCCCAAGTACCAATCCACGCCCCAAGTTCATCTACCTTGTTCCGGATGCTCCTTGCATTGAAGTAGACACACTTCAACCCACCTTCCTGTCTACTGGTACCCACCCTTGACCTTGATACCTTCCCCAATACCTCACTACCCTCAACACTGACTTCCGGACTACAACTCCTTTTCCCACCCCCCTGACAAATTAGTTTAAACCCCCCTGAAGAGCCGTAGCAAATTTCCCTCCCAGGATATTGGTGCCCCTCTGGTTCAGGTGCACGCCGTCCTGTTTGTACAGGTCCCACCTTCCCCAGAATGTGTTCCAATTATCCACATAGCTGAAACCCTCCCTCCTACACCATCCCTGCAACCACATGTTTAACTGCACTCTCTCCATGTTCCTCAACTCCCTATCACGTGGCACCGGCAATGTACCAGAGATGACCACATGTTTTGTCTTGGCTCTCAGCTTCCAGCCCAGCTCCCTAAATTCCTGTTTTAAATCCCCGTCCCTTCTCTTACCTGTCGTTGGTACCAATGTGTACCACAACTTGTGACTGTTCCCCTTCCCCCTTAAGAATCCAGAAAACACAGTCCAAGATGTCACGGACCCTGGCATCCGGTAGGCAACATACCATCCGTGAGTCTCTTTTGCTGCCACAGAACCTCCTATCTATCCCTCTAACTAACGAGCCCCCAATAACTATGATCTGGTGATCTGGTGTATTGAACAGTGTGAGAGGCATGATGAACAGGAAATGTCACTTGAAGATGTATTTACTGATCTTTACTACCCGTTCGCGGTCATCAAAGTTCTTGCAAGACTGCAGCCAAAGCCTTGAGGTCAGACTCTGGGAACTGACCTCACGAGGCCTTAGCTCCCGTTTGCTTTTCAGGGTTTGCTTTGAGGGATACGTAGCTTCCTTGTCCCCTGTTGATATATTGCTTCACTCCTCTTTTTGACCTCCTGAACCAAAGCCTACAGCACCGCTAAAGAGAATCTAGGAGACCTCCCTCTTGGCTGGTGCTGTATTTGAGCTGCTTCATCTTGCTGCCAATGCCTGCAGTTTCCTAATGAGTGCATCTCTGCTTGAGACGGTGCAGGTTCCCTGAAACAGATGATGGATACATGTGCACATGCACACAGTTGGGCCCCCAGCAGCACATTCATCACTGGACTGCACACAAAGAATGATGGAAATCAGAAGGCACGGTGAAGTTTGCATGCTGTTGGCCTCAATGGGACCAGACATGGGGTGATCACAAATCATGGCCTGTGGCCAAAAACAGGAGCAATCAAACATTTAGTGTGTTGTGCAGTTGGTCCTCCCCAGGTCATTGGTTTCCTTACTCTGCTTCTTGTCATAAGAACATAAGAAACAGAAACAGGAGTAGGACGTGGGTACATAAGTCCAATTCCCATCATTGCTGGGAGAATTTAAATTCAATTAATATATCTGGAATAAAAAGCTAATCTCATTAACAGCAGTCATGAAATTACCAAATTGCTGTAGAAACCCATCTGATGTCCTGAGGGGAGGAAGTGTGTTGACTTACCCCATCATACCTACATATAACTCCAGACCCACAGCAATGCAGTTGACTCTTGACTGCCCTCTGAAATGGCTACTCATTTGTATCAAGCTGTTGCAGAAAAGTTAAATAAGAATAAAACTGGGATGAACTACCTGGCACCTTCCTAGGTATAGGAAAATTCCCTCGCTAACATCACTGTAGGTATACCCACACCACATGAACTGCTGCAGGAGTTCAAGACGACAGCTCACCATCACCTGCTCAAGGGCAATTAGGGATGACAATGAAAGCTGGCTTAGCTACTGATGGTTACATCCCAAGAACAAATAAAAAAAAGTCATTCTGCCCTTCAAGCTTGCTCCATCATCCAACAACCATCATGGCTGGTCTTGTACCTCAGGCACACCTTTCTGCACTCTCTTCATGTGGAGCAGGTGATGGCCTAATAGTATTATCGCTCGACTATTAATCCAGAAACTCAATTAACGTGCTGGGGTTTTGAGTTCAAATCCCACCACAGCAAATGTTGGAACTTGAGTTCAATAAAAAAATCTGGAATTAAGAATCTACTAATGACCATGAAACCATTGCCGATTGTCGGAAAAACCCATCTGGTTCATTAATATCCCATTGGGGAAGGAAATCTGCTGTACTTATCTGGTCTGGCCTACATGTGAATTGACTCTCAACTGCCCTCTGAACCAAGAGCAACTAGGGATGGGCAATAAATGCTGGCCAGCCAGTGACGTCCATGTCCCATGAATGATAAAAGGAACAGTCTCTTGGTATGCAGAAATCTATTATCTCTGATTTGAATATATTCAATGACGGAATACCCCCAGTCCTCTGCAGCAGAAAATTCCAAAGGTCTCTTCGAACAACATTTTTCTCTATCAGAAATTACTAGCAATTGTATCCAACATCTCTTACAATAGTTTATGACTGTTTTTTCCACTACTGCATGATCTGAAAATATTGTTTTCAGAGATGTTAGAAACAACAGTAGTATCTTTTGGTCTATTCCGTGGAAGGGAATGCATTTTTCTCTTGTTTGCTCAAGTCTCCAGAGTACCAATTTTTAAAAAAAGATGGTAAAAGCCATGACATTCTGTATTTTGAAGACTAAGCAATCATTCCAGCCTACCGTACTACGAAGAATTTTGGAATCCACTCGACCCAGAAGTACTATTGATTGAGTTTATTGTGTGAGTGCTAATGTAGTCCAAATTGTGGTAAGAATTGCACAGAGCATCAGTAATAAAACAAGCTTGAATGAGATGAATGTAATACTTGTATCAATTAAATATGCAATTAAAACAAAGATTAACTGAGATTAAAATTTTTAATTGTAAGATGACTTATGTCTTTTTATTTTAGTCGCTTGACAGCCTTTATTTTAACTCTTCCTGCTCTTCCTTATATATATGAAGAAGCTAGATCTTCGCAGCATGAGGAGAATGGTGGAGAAATTCAAAAGGACATAGAAAGGTTACTGGAATGGGTGGACAAGATGAAATTTAATACAGAGAAGTGTGAAGTGATTCATTTGGCAGAAAGAACAAAGTGACAATATAAAATAATGGGTTCATTATCCAGCCCTTGCTAAGGGGAGAATTTTCAGTCCTGCTATCCTTCAGCAGGATGGACGAGCCATAGTCTTACATGGGAGTGGACGGTTCGATTCCTGGCTTAGGTCATTGTCTGCGCAGAGTCTGCATGTTCTTCCCGTGTCTGTGTGGGTTTCCTCCGGGTGCTCCGGCTTCCTCCCACAGTCCGAGAGACATTCTAGTTAGGTGCATTGGCCATGCTAAATTCTCCCTCAGTGTACCCAAACAGGCGCCGGAGTGTGGCAACTGGGGGATTTTCACAGTAACTTCATTGCAGTGTTAATGTAAGCCTACCTGTGACACTAATAAATAAAACTTAAACAAAACCTTGATCTTTGTCTTTGAAGTGTTGCTGAGCCGTGTACAGAAGGTTCATACCCCAAAAGCCATGGTATCACTGTGCCAAGAAAGATTATAATTTCTCAACGTTTATCCCTCCGTCTCCCATTTCTACTTCTGTTTTTGGAGATGGTCCAAATTCACTCCACCTATTGGCTATAGAGTGCAAATTATCTTCTGTCACCCCACCTTTGTAACAACACCTGCTTTATAGGTTGTAAACTGAGATGCCAGGCAATCAGTTAATTCCTTTGACTCCAGGGCCAAAATTCTCTGACCCCTCCCATGGCTGGGATTTTCCAGTCCCACTGCTGTGAATGGAGATTTGGCTGAGCTCCAAATTCTCCATTCTCGATGGTAATGGGGCATGCATGGCAGTACGATATTGGAGAATCCCGGCCCAGAATGTTACATTCCAGAATGTTATTCCTTCCAGATACAAAGACGACATAAATAAAGTCACATTTTCTTAATAACATACTTTAACCCAAGCCTCATACTAAAGTTATTAAAATCAACAATTAAGATCATTTCCTACCATAATATCAGAGAATAATGGCACAGATGAATTAAAGCAATATAGGGTTTGTTTAAACATAATGTCATCTTAAGTTAAATGTGGTTAATTATTCCCTCAAAGCAGTAAAACCCTTGAACTCAGACTTTGCAGCAAAATTGGAATCGTAAATTCATTAAGCATTGCTTCTCAAAAGGAACAGGTTTCCTGTTCCCCAACTATCTTGATTGTTAATTGTCTAACAGAAAGTCAAAACTGAACCATTTAATTTTAAACTGTGGTTACAGAATAAAATCAATGGATATTACAGATTGCAAAAATTAGTAGAGTTATCAGAATCTTGAAATGTCTTGTAGATGGTGGACAGGTATTGAGGAGTCAAGAGGTGAGTTACTTTCTGCAGAAGTCCCAGTTTCTTACCTGCTCTGGTAGCTACAGTATCTTTCTGGCTAGTCCAGTTAAGTTTCTGGTCAATGGTAACCCCCAGGATGTTGATAGTGAGGGATATGTTGATCATTATGCCATTGAATTTCAAAAAGAGATGATTATGTATTCTCTCTTTTTGGAGAGGTCAGTGCCTGGCACTTCTGTGGAGTGAATGTTACTTGTCACCGGAATAAGGTGGGTGAGCTTGCAGCATGCGTTGGTACCTGGGACTTCGATGTTGTGGCCATCTCGGAGACATGGATAGAGTAGGGACAGGAATGGTTGTTGCAGGTTCCGGGGTTTAGATGTTTCAGTAAGAGCAAGGAAGGTGGTAAAAGAGGTGAAGGTGTGGCATTGTTAGTCAAGGACAGTATTACGGTGGCAGAAAGGACGTTTGATGAGGACTCGTCTACTGAGGTAGTATGGGCTGAGGTTAGAAACAGGAAAGGAGAGGTCACCCTGTTGGGAGTTTTCTATAGGCCTCCAAAAAGTTCCAGAGATGTAGAGGAAAGGATTGCAAAGATGATTCTGGATAGGAGCGAAAGTAACAGGGTAGTTGTTATGGGGGACTTTAACTTTGCAAATATTGACTGGAAAAGCTATAGTTTGAGTACTTTAGATGGGTCAGTTTTTGTCCAATGTGTGCAGGAGGGTTTCCTGACACAGTATGTAGGTAGGCCAACAAGAGGCGAGGCCACATTGGATTTGGTACTGGGTAATGAACCAGACCAGGTGTTAGATTTGGAGGTAGGGGAGCACTTTGGTGATAGTGACCACAGTTTGGTTACGTTTACTTTAGCGATGGAAAGGGATAGGTATATACCGAAGGGTAAGAGTTATAGCTGGGGGAAAGGAAATTATGATGCGATTATCCGAGATTTAGGATGCATAGGTTGGGGAAGGAAACTGCAGGGGATGGGCACAATTGAAATGTGGAGCTTGTTCAAGGAACAGCTACTGGGTGTCTTTGATAAGTATGTACCTGTCAGGCAGGGAGGAAGTGGTCGAGAGAGGGAACCGTGGTTTACTAAAGAAGTTGAATCTCTTGTGAAGAGGAAGAAGGAGACTTATGTAAAGATGAGACATGAAGGCTCAGTTAGGGCGCTTGAGAGTTACAAGTTAGCCAGGAAGGACCTAAAGAGAGAGTTAAGAAGAGCCAGGAGGGGACATGAGAAGTCTTTGGCAGGTAGGATCAAGGAAAACCCTAAAGCCTTCTATAGGTATGTCAGGAATAAAAGAATGTCTAGGGTAAGATTAGGGCCAGTCAAGGACAGTAGTGGGAAGTTGTGCGAGGAGCCTGAAGAGATAGGATAGGTGCTAAATGAATATTTTTCGTCAGTATTCACGCAGGAAAAAGACAATGTTGTCAATGAGAATACTGAGATACAGGCTGTTGGACTAGACAGGATTGAGGTTAATAAGGAGGAGGTGTTAGCAATTCTGGAAAGTGTGAAAATAGATAAGTCCCCTGGGCTGGATGGGATTTATCCCAGGATTCTCTGGGAGGCTAGGGAGGAGATTTGATCTTTATGTCGTCATTGTCTACATAAATAGTGCCAGAAGACTGGAGGATAGCAAATGTTGTCCCCTTGTTCAAGAAGGGGAGTAGAAACAACCCTGGTAATTATAGATCAGTGAGCCTTACTTCTCTTGTGGGCAAAGTTTTGGAAAGGATTGTAAGAGATAGGATTTATAATCATCTGGAAAGGAATTTGATTAGGGATAGTCAACACAGTTTTGTGAAGGGTAGGTCGTGCCTCACAAACCTTATTGAGTTCTTTGAGAAGGTGACCAAAGAGGTGGATGAGGGTAAAGCAGTTGATGTGGTGTGTATGGATTTCAGTAAAGCATTTGATAAGGTTCCCCATGGTAAGCTATTGCAGAAGATACGAAGGCATGGGATTGAGGGTGATTTAGCGGTTTGGATCAGGAATTGGCTAGCTTTAAGAAGACACAGGGTGGTGGTTGACGGGAAATGTTCATTCTGGAGTTCAGTTACTAGTGGTGTACCGCAAGGATCTGCTTTGGGGCCACTGCTGTTTGTCATTTTTATAAATGACCTGGATGAGGGCGTAGAAGGATGGGTTAGTAAATTTGCGGATGACACTAAAGTCGGTGGAGTTGTGGACAGTATGGAAGGTTGTTCAGGTTACAGAGGGACATAGATAAGCTGCAGTGCTGGGCTGAGAGGTGGCAAATGGAGTTCAATGCGGAAAAGTGTGAGGTGATTCACTTTGGAAGGAGTAACAGGATTACAGAGTACTGGGCTAAGGGTAAGATACTTGGTAGTGTGGATGAACAGAAAGATCTCAGTGTCCATGTGCATAGATCCCTGAAAGTTGGCACCAGGTTGATAGGGTTGTTAAGAAGGCGTACGGAGTGTTAGCTTTTATTTAGAGGGATTGAGTTTCGGAGCCAGGAGGTCATGTTGCAGCTGTACAAAACTCTGGTGCGGCCGCACTTGGAGTATTGTGTACAGTTCTGGTCCCCGCATTATAGGAAGGATGTGGAAGCATTGGAAAGGGTGCAGAGGAGATTTACTAGGATGTTGCCTGGTATAGTGGGAAGGTCTTATGAGGAAAGGCTGAGGACTTGAGGTTGTTTTCGTTAGAGAGAAGAAGGTTAAGAGGTGACTTAATAGAGGCATACAAGATGACCAGAAGATTAGATAGGGTGGACAGTGAGAGCCTTTTTCCTCGGATGGTGATAGCTAGCACGAGGGGACATAGCTTTAAATTGAGGGGTGATAGATATAGGACAGATGTCAGAGGTAGGTTCTTCACTCAGAGTAGTATGGGCTTGGAATGCCCTGCCTGCAGCAGTAGTGGGCTCGCCATCATTAAGGGCATTTAAATGGTCATTGGATAAACATATGGATGATATTGGAATAGTGTAGGTTAGATGGGCTTTAGGTTGGTTTCACTGGTTGGCGCAACATCGAGGGCCGAAGGGCCTGTACTGCGCTGTAATGTTCTATGTTCTTCCTAGCAGAAGCCTGGATATTGTCCAGCTCTTGCTGCATGGAAACATGGACTACTTCAGCATCCGAGGAGTCACAAATGCTTCCGAACTTTGTGAAACCATCAACAAACATCCCCACTTCTGACCTTATGATGGAGGGAAAGTCATTGATGAAGCAGTTGAAGATTGTTTGTCCAAGGACACTACCTTAAGGAATGATGTCCAGGACTGAGATGATTGACTTCCAACAACCACAGCTATCTTCTTTTGTGCTCGCTATGACTCTAAGCAGTGGAGAGTTGACCCCGATTCCCATTTTCTTTACTATGACCTCAATGTCAAGAGCAGTCACTCTCACCTCACCTAATGAGTTTTGCTACTTTTCTCCACATTTGAACAAGGCTGTAATGACGTCAGGAGCTGAGTGACCCTTACATAACCAAACTGAGAGTTAGTGAGCAGATCATTGCAAAGCAAATGCCCCATGATAGCACTGTTGATGACACCTTCCACAGGTTTGCTGATGACCAAGAGTAGATTGATGGGGCAGTAATTGGCTGGATTCAATTTGTCCTCCTGCTTTCTGTGGACAGGACATACCGGGCAATTTTCCACATTGCTTCACTGTGGTCACTTCTAACAATATTATCATGGCCCGATGCATCTGCGCAAGGTAGGTTGCTGAACAAGGTCAGGTTCCTTCACCACCTGCCAAAGACCAGTTATGTCCTCTGGGACTCAATCAGTTCGCTCAGTAATGTGCTACCGAGTCAATCTTGCTGAAGAACATTGAAGTCTCCCACCTGGAGTACAGTATGTTTCCTGATTTATTTATTTACTATTTATGCATAGTGATGACTTTTGTAATCGCAATTATACACCAGCATTGAGACTTTTCCAATTCAAGTCGTGCACATGCAACTTTTTCAGTTTCATTTATATATACTCTGGAGACCACAACATTAAGTGGCCACATTTAATTGAGTGTTTGCTCAATATGTTAGAAGAATTGATAGTTCCTCAATGGTGTTGAGACTGGTTGATTTAATTGTTTACTTACAGGGCTAAAGCTAATTATTCAGCTCTGTTGTGGTGCCTAACATAAAATGGATAATGAGGCTCACAAGATTGGAATATGAGGTTGAATATGAATATGTTTGTGACATCGGTCTATACTTTTAAAAGATACCTAATGTTATCAGCTTAGAACTTGGTGTACACATATTGAAGTGGTAGCATTGGGAGGGACGGAGCCCTCATACATGTCTGTAATATGGAATCAGACAGGACATATTTCTTGTTTGTGGCTGCATCTTTAGGTAAATTTATTTCCTATTAGGTGTTCGCACATTTCGTTTAACCTTATGCCGAATTAATTTTCTTCGTGAAAAAAATAGCTTCCCATCCATTGGCTCTGTCTACACTTCCCACTGCCTCAGGAAAGCAGCCAGCATAATCAAGGACACAATGCATCCTGGACATTTTCTCTCCCACCTTCTTCCATCAGGAAAAAGATACGAAAGTCTGAGATCATGTACTAGCCTACTCATGAACAGCTTCTTAGCTGCTGCCATCAGACTTTTGAATGGACCTACGATATATTAAGCTGATCTTTCTCTACATCCTGCAACTGCAAGACTGTATTCTGCACTGTATTTCTCCTTTCCTTCCCCCCTATGTACTCTATGAATGGCATGTTTTGTCTGTATAGTGCACAATAAACAATATTTTTCACTGTATTCGATATATGTGACAGTAATAAATCAAATCAAATCAAATCAAATTGCTTTCCCTTCCAGTGGCTTAAGTTTATTTTCATTACTTGCAAGTGGTTAGCACTGCTGCCTCACAGCGTCAGGGACCCAGGTTCGATTCCCGGCTTGGGTCACCATTTGTGTGGAGTTTGCATGTTCTCCCCGTGTCTGCGTGGGTTTCCTCTGGGTGCTTCAGTTTTCTCCCACAGTCTGAAAGACTGGCTAGGTGCATTGACCCAAACAGGTGCCGGAGTGTGGCAACGAGGGGAATTTCACAGTAACTTCATTGCAGTGTTAATGTTAGCCTTAATTGTGACTAATGAATATACTTTACTTTTTACTTTACTTTAGAAATTTTGAGGCACCTCCTTCACTGTTGGAAGTGTGGCAGAGTGGGACTCCAAGCTATCCACAGGAGAAGATGTGAACTGAGTTCTATAGCCCAGGAACACAATCATTTAATTATGGGATAGGGATTGCTGACTTGTGCCTGCAGAAAGCAAAACAGAGGCAACAAACTAACAGTCTGGTAGAAAACCAGAGCAGCACTTTGCTGCTCTGATGGTGTCGGGAAAACAAGGTCCATATTGGGTGCTTAAGAAATAGGTAAAATTCAAGATGCAGCCACATGTAAGGAACAATCTTGACTGTTGCACTGTATAATGCAAAGTTTTAGCAGTACTCCTTCCCGATCACAATCGCATCACTTACTTATAATACACCATTTTGTCAGCCAGACTGATGAAAAAAAAGCCCACATTCTCCCTGAAAGGAACCAGAATCCCGAATTCACAGAGAACTGATCCCCTCTGAGATACAGGGCGAAATCTTACCAACAAATGCCAGTCTTCTGGCAAGGAGACCGGGGTGTTTCTCTTCAGAGAAATGCCTCATTTTCTCTCCAGATCTTATGACATTGCTTAAAAAAAATCAAGGGGGCGTATTTCACATCATCTTGCAGATGAGCGGAGCATCAACACGCTGGTAAAGCTTGGCTGCACTGAGATCGGGGTGCCATGCTTAAAGAGTGGCCAGATCATAACAAGAATAAACCTCCCCACCAGCCCACCTCAGAGATCTCAGGGGCTTCCCTCCCTACTCTGATCAGAGCTGGCACTTCTCTTTCCACTCCCCCCACTCCTTTCCCAACCCGATCATCAGCCCCTTCCCTCCACTGCCTGGCCATGTCCTTCACCCCTGGGGACTATACTCACTTTTAAGCCCCCAGGGCGATCCCCATGACAAGTTCATGTCTAGTGAACCTGTTGTAAATGGTATCGATGTGACGTCATGCTGGCACCTGCTAAATATCCGGTGAGGGGGGAGGTCCTGGAGAGAGTACTATGCTAATGACATGGTAATGTATTAAAATGAGCTTCCTGGGCTACTCCCGCATGTTTCACTCTAGTTTGCCAGCGAGCAAGCTGGAAGATAGGACTTTGGAAACTCGCCGGCGTGAATCGCGCTTTCCAAGTCTCTCCAGATTTTGAGCGTGCGCCACCATTCCCATAGCCAGAGAGCATGGGCTCAAAATTGTCCCCGAATTTTCTTTGTCAGGAAACCTGACAGGGTTCATTTGAAATCCTGACACGGAGCTACTGCTAAAAATGGAATGAAAGCTCCAGTCAAACAGGTCTTTCGGAAGATGAGAACTGGATTTTGGAATGCGGATCATTAAATGAATGCATTGCTATGAGAACATTTTTTAAAGTGTACTCTGGGGGGTGGAATTTGGAAATTCTCATGTGACAAGGGGGTGTTCTGAGGAGAAATCCACAAACACAAACCTTGGGTGCCAATGAGATCATTGTTGCTTCAACTGTACTTTGTTTTCTGTTAATCTTAAAACCTGTGTGTATTGGTTCAGCTAAAGGAGGAGTAGAAGAACATTGTTTTATAATCCATTTTTTCATATCCAATAAATGTGATTTCTTGTTGTTAAAACTAATTAGGAGTCCTATGATTCCGTTCCTCCAAATTTGATTTAAAAAAGTAAAAGCTACGGTAATTTGAGCCAGAGTCCCATTCTGGGATCTTCCCATCCATTTACAGCATCAACTGGCACTGTAACAGAGGGAATACAGTCTCTCAGTATCTTCCCTATCAAACCCCAACAGAAACTTGCATACTTCAATAATGTCACCTTTCATTTTCCTAAATCCCAATGAATATAGACCCAACCTGCTCAATATTTCTTCATAAGCCAAACCCTTCATCCCAGGAATCAGCCGCGTGAAACTTCTCTGAACTTCCTACAATGCAAGTTGTTCTGTGCGAATTAAATTTGCATTCCCTAATGCCAGAACCCACTGTGAGTAATCGTGCCAGAAATAATGCGAGTGAATGAGGAGCTAAATGTGATTTAATTCCTTCAATGAGTACAGAAGAGGATAAAACTCCATCCTGCAGAAAATCAGTTGCCTCGCTTTGTGTTATTCAATAAACTATTTTGTTGTATAAGGTTGGCTCAGCTGCCTCCTTAATTTCTCACTCAGCCATGATGGCAGAGATTTAATTATCTAAGCATTAATCTAGCACTGTGACCACAATCAATTGGAGTTACAGCATAATGAAATGGAAATTGTTTTACTTTAATACGAGTGAAGTCTGATAAGGGATGAGACAGAGCCATTACCTGTCATTTATGGAGATTCCCTCATTTGTGTAATACTTTTGAGAAACCTGTCAGATAATTTACAAGGAAAAGGAAGAAATCATGCAGGCTGCATCCTTTTTTTTATTTCCAAGTGCTATGCTTGCTAGATTGATAGTGACATTTATCATACTTTGTCTCATTCAGTCAAAAACAAGGGACAATACTTAAAGAGCATTGTTCAGCAGCCAAGTAGGATAGGACTTACTCAGTTAATGGTAGGGCGTTGGGGAGAGTTACAGAACAAAGAGATCTGGGGCTACATGTTCATAGCTCCTTGAAAGTGGAGTCACAGGTGGACAGAATGGTGAAGAAGGCATTCAGCATGCTTGGTTTCATCGGCCAGAACATTGAATACAGGAGTTGGAATGTCTTGTTGAAGTTTTACAAGACATTGGTAAGGCCACACTTGGAATACTGTGTGCAATTCTGGTCACCCTATTAGAGAAAGGATATTATTAAACTAGAGAGTGCAGAGAAGATTTACTAGGTGATGCGCGTTATCACACACGAGGCTTGAGATGCTCAAGGAAATAAAGGCTTTTATTTACTGTTACAACGAAGCTACCATGTATAGTACACGATCCCAGACTGAGGGGTCCCAGACAGAGCAGTGACCTTTATACCTCTCCCAGGAGGCGGAGCCCGACTGGGATGTACCATAATAACTATAATACAGGTGTAACAGCCCAACCCTAACCCCAACAGCAACAAGTAGAACAACCCATCCCTAACCCCAACAGCAACATATATACATACTCGTAGTCCTGGCCAGACCCTGGCTCAGTACTATCTAGTGGGAACCAACGATGGTTCACCACATTCACCCCTCCTTTGAAGACAAAGGCCGGCGGGGTACAGAAAAACAGAATAATTTGTCATCAGTCTATAAGTTCAGACGGTCAGGGGGACCGCACCGTCGTTGTGACCTCCTCAACACCGGTGATGACACCAGAGTAGGCACTCGCGGTGGCGTTCTCCCCAAGGCGATGTCCAACGGTTCCTCCACAGTCTCACGGGCCGGTTGACCCCGAGGTGATGATAATCCGTTGAGTTCCGACACGCCCTGAAGTGGTGACCATCTCCTGGACTCAGGCAAGCTGTACACGGGAGTGAAAGGGTTAAGTAATGGTCCCGATGCTGCCCGCGCTGTGTCAGGAGGGGAAACAATAGTTGGGGGGTCTCTAACAGGAGGTATGGGAGCGACAGGGGTTTCTACGTCCCCTGCTGGCGCCAGGTCTCGAATCGAGACCGTGTCCTCTCGCCCGTCAGGGTATGCCACATAGGCATACTGAGGGTTGGCGTGGAGGAGATGGACCTGTTCGACCAACGGGTCGGACTTGTGGGCCCTTACATGTCGCCGCAGGAGGACAGGTCCTGAGTACGTCAACCAAGACAGTAATGAGGTCCCAGAGGAAGACTTCCGAGGGAATGAAAACAGCCTCTCATGAGGAGTAGCGTTGGTTGCCGTACAGAGGAGTGAGCTTTTGGAATGGAGCGCATCAGGGAGCACCTCTTGCCAACGGGAGACTGGAAGGCTTTTTGACTTCAACGCCAGTAAGACAGCCTTCCAGACTGTAGCATTCTCACGTTCCACCTGTCCGTTACCCCAAGGGTTGTAGCTCGTGGTTCTACTAGAGGCAATCCCGTATGAGAGCAGGTATTGCCTCAAGTCATCGCTCATGAACAACGAGCCCCTATCGCTGTGAATGTAGCAGGGGTACCCGAACAGGGTGAAAAGATCACGGAATGCCTTGATAACCGTGGCAACGGATGTATCAGAGCAGGGAATAACAAAAGGGAATCTCGAGTACTCGTCAATGATGTTGAGGAAGTACACATTCCGATCTGTCGAGGGAAGGGGGCCCTTAAAGTCGACACTCAGTCTTTCGAAGGGACGAGTGGCCTTGACTAGTTGTGCCCGGTCAGGTCGGTAAAAGTGCGGTTTGCATTCCGCGCATACCCGACAGCTTCTCGTTATGGACCTGACATCCTCCACCGAGTAGGGCAGGTTGCGGGCTTTTACGAAGTGGTAGAGCCGAGTGACCCCAGGATGGCAGAGGTCATTATGGAGAGCCTGCAAATGGTCCTCCTGTATACTGGCGCATGTTCCACGCGACAGGGCATCCGAGGGCTCGTTGAGTTTCCCTGGACGATACATGATGTCGTAATTATAGGTGGAGAGTTCGATTCTCCACCTCAAGATCTTGTCGTTCTTGATCTTGCCCCGCAGCGTGTTATTGAACATGAACGCCACGGACCGCTGGTCCGTGATCAGGGTGAACCGTTTTCCCGCCAAGTAATGGCGCCAATGCCTGACGGCCTCCACAATGGCCTGGGCCTCCTTTTCCACCGCTGAATGTCGAATTTCGGGGCCTTGGAGGGTGCGGGAAAAAAAGGCGACGGGCCTGCCCGCCTGGTTATGTGTGGCGGCCAGGGCGAAATCAGATGCATCGCTCTCCACCTGAAAGGGGATGGACTCATCAACAGCGTGCATCGTGGCTTTCGCGATGTCGGCTTTTAGTTTATCAAAGGCCAATCGAGCCTCTGGTGTTAGGGGAAAAGAGGTGGACTTGATGAGCGGACGGGCTTTGTCCGCGTAATTGGGAACCCACTGTGCATAGTAAGAGAAGAAGCCTAAACATCTTCTCAGTTCTTTTGCGCTAGTGGGCAGGGGAAGTTCAAGGAGGGGACGCATACGGTCTGGATCAGGGCCAATGACCCCGTTTTCCACCACGTATCCGAGGATGGCTAAACGGCGCGTACGAAATACACACTTCTCCCTGTTGTAGGTCAGATTCAGGCAAGATGCAGTGCGTAGGAACTTAAGGAGATTTGAGTCGTGGTCCTCAAAACATTTCAACCAGTGGTCGAAGGTGTTAGAGGCGCCCGCCGCACGTGGATCCAGTGTAAGACATTCGGGTTTTAACATTTGCTCTATACTCTCTGTATCGTTTTCTTTTTTTTTAACGACGAGAGTTTAACTAACAGTAAATAAAATTGATGCGCGTTATCACACACGAGGCTTGAGATGCTCAAGGAAATAAAGGCTTTTATTTACTGTTACAACGAAGCTACCATGTATAGTACACGATCCCAGACTGAGGGGTCCCAGACAGAGCAGTGACCTTTATACCTCTCCCAGGAGGCGGAGCCCGACTGGGATGTACCATAATAACTATAATACAGGTGTAACAGCCCAACCCTAACCCCAACAGCAACAAATAGAACAACCCATCCCTAACCCCAACAGCAACATATATACATACTCGTAGTACTGGCCAGACCCTGGCTCAGTACTATCTAGTGGGAACCAACGATGATTCACCACACTAGGATGCTACCGGGACTTGTTGGATTGAGTAATAGGGAGAGGCCGAATAGACTGGGACTTTTTTCTCTGGAGCGTAGGAGGCTGAGGGGTGATCTTATAGAGGTCTATAAAATAATGAGGGGCACAGATCAGCTAAGTCAATATCTTTTCCCAAAGGTAGGGGAGTCTAAAACTAGAGGGCATATGTTTAAGGTGAGAGGGGAGAGATACAAAAGTGTCCAGAGGGGCAATTTTTTCACACAGAGGGTGGTGAGTATCTGGAACAAGCTGCCAGAGATAGTTGTAGAGGCGGGTACAATTTTGTCTTTTAAAAAGCATTTAGATAGTTACACGGGTACAATGGGTGTAGAAGAATATGGGCCAATTGTGGGCAATTGGGATTAGTTTAGGGGTTTTAAAAAAGAAAGGGCAGCATGGACAAGTTGGGTCGAAGGGCCTGTTTCCATGCTGCAAACCTCTATGATTCTATGACTCTATTTGAAATGGAGTGTCTCCATTTCATGACCCCTTGTTGATTTTGATGGTGAGCATACCACCCATTTAACATTTTAATTGGACAGGAAGCCACCGTGGAGTCAAGGAGAGGTGACGGACCAGTGGTACTATTGCTAGACTATTAATTCAAAAACTCAGCTGGTGTTCTGAGGACCCGGGATCGAATCCCGCTATGGCAGATGATGGAATTTGAATTCAATCTTTTAAAAAATCTGGAATTAAGAATCTACTGATGACCATGAAATCATTGTCGATTGTCAGAAAAATCCCATCTAGTTCACGAATGTCCTTTAGGAAGGAAATCTGTTGTCCTTACCTGGTCTGGCCTACATGTGATTCCAGAGCCACAGCAAGGTGATTTTCTCCCAACCGCCCTTCAAGGGCAACTAGGGATGGGCAACAAATGCTGGCCAGCCAGGGATGCCCATGTCCTATGAATGAATAAAAGAAGTACCCGGAGCATGAAACTTAGGATAGCAAGTGCGCTTCACTTAAAGTGGCAGTTTTGTTTAACCAAGGCCTAGGAGATAAAATCATTTGCAGTAGGGTCTGATATGTTGCAATTGTATCACCCCAGGTAAAAATCCGAGCATTAGCATTCTCATTAGTTGCATGACATGTCCTACACCATATTGAATAGCTCCTCTCTTGGCAAAATTCATCTTTCTTTTGGTGTATTCTCTGCAGCTGTATTCATTTGACTCAACAGGGTCAAAGAAGATTAAGAGCAGAAATAAATACTTTGAAGGTTTTGCACCTAACCTTTGATATATCCTGTGTAATAAATTATAATTTAGCTTAAAATTATTTCTTCATAAAATAGTACCACTAACAAAGATTCTATTAACTTTGATTCCAAACTGGTCAGATCCATCACTCTTTCATTCTGAATCCCAGGTTTTGTGATATTTGGCAAAAACCCAGTAACAAATTTGCTTTTAGAAAATAATTTCCAATTGGCCTACAAACAGAGCAATAGAATTGGGATAGCTAGACTTAACAGGAAACTCAATTCAAGGGGATCACTGACATTGCTTGAATGTAGAAGCCTGACTATTTCATGAGGGAATCTTCACATAAAATAGTCATTTCACTGAAACTATTTTACTGAATAAAAACCAGGTACACAAGATAGATCAAAGAGTGAATAGTTTATATTCAACAGTAATCCTCGGGGTAATTTCTCTCAAATACTGAGAGTAAGTAATGTCAATTGTTTATTTTGCTTTGGTATAATTAAAATAAGAAAGCATTTGATAGTCCTGTGGGATTGAATTGCAAGGAAGTGAAATTGGTAAACTTATCAGTCACCTATCGAAATATTGAGCATATGGTTTGTTAATATTGTTTTGAATTGAATTTAATAACAACTGGGATATGAGTTTCAGTGTCTAATGTATTGTTTTTCTAATTGACGTTTAATTGGTGTTAGGGTACTTAATTGTATCAACTCTAATTGTGTATCCAAACAGACGGTGAGGACTCCTTGGATCTTCCTTCATCCCAGAAGTTTGATTTCAAACAATTTGGCAACATGATGTGATGGTACCCTTGGGAAAGTTGGAACAGGAATGCAATACACCAGCATGGTCCAAGATTGATAAGTGATACATGGAAAGTTAAATCTTCTCTCCTGATCTATAATTAAGTCATGTAAAATGTGCAGGAAGCATTACCCTGAGACTCAATAAACTGCTGTAAATGAGCTGTTTGAAGGGAAATTTTACATGGCACTGAAAGAAACCTTAATGCTGACAGAAATACAAGGGCAGCACTCTAGCTATTTGCTAAACATTGAACTAATGAAATCTGGAGCATATGTGACTTCTGGCAGTCGTGCCTCTTACAGGATTGAAATACAGATTGCTGTTAAGTGAATCGTGCACTTCTCTCCAACAAGTAAATGGTTAAATTAGCATTTTTAGTAATATTCTTGACTAAAATATAGCAAGATTGATGTATCATAGAATCCCTAAAGTGCAGAAGATGGCCATTCAGCCCATCAGGTCTACAACGACTCCCCCACAGAGCATATTTACATATTTACCCCACTAATTCCCCTAACCTATACATCTCGGGACACTAAGGGAGAATTTAGCATGGCCAATTCACCTATCCTGAACATCTTTGAACTGTGGGAGGAAATCGGAATACCTGGAGGAAACCCACACAGACACAGAGGGTGAGATTCTCCAGTCGCACTCGCCTGAAGACCGAAGATTCCTGTCCAACTTCAATGGACCTTTACATGGTCCGCGCCCTGCCCGCTAGAATTCCAGTGGTGGGCGGGATGGGTGAATTCCAGCCAACGAGTACATGCAAACTCCACACAGTCACCCAAGGCTGGAATTGAACCCCGGTTCCTGGCGCTATGAGACAGCAGTGCTAACCACTGTGTCACCGTGCCGCCCACTTTGATCAATAGGAAGTATTGTACTGAGAACTATGTCAGAAATGCATAGTTATTCATTGAATAACTAATTGTATTGTGAACTTCATTTTTATATCAACAGTCTTAACATTGCCATGTTTATTTTTTACTTTATATTACCGCTTTTGCTGTGAATTTTGATTTCAATGAATGTTAAAAGATATGTTCTCCCCGTGTCTGCGTGGGTTTCCTCTGGGTGCTCCAATTTCCTCCCACATGACAAAGATTTGGGAGGAAGATTAAAGGTTGATTGGTCATGCTAAGTGTCAGGGGACTAGCATGGGTAAATAGGGATTAAAAGGATGGGGCCTGGGTGGCTTTGTGGTCGGTGCAGACCTGATGGGCCAAATGGCCTCCTTCTGCACTTTTGAGATTCTATGATTCTAAGAAAGTAACATTCATTCTAAAATACATGGTCAATGCTTTGTAGAAGGTTCAAGATCCAAAGTGGCACATCCGTATGATGGGGAATCAGTACCAGGATGTTGACCAAAATAGACAAGACAGTGTTTGACTTGGAAAGGTATTTGAAGGGTTAGTGTTCCCAAGACACTGCCACTTAAATTTATGATTCCATTTCACTCTACACTGTATGATATCATCAGAATTTCCCAGTTGCCTTTTGCCTCACTGATTTCCGTACAGACATCTATCATATTCTCCATGCTATCATCAATAGATAGAAATATGATATGACTCTAAACATGAACATTTTGTTATATTTGGATGAAAGAATTGATAGTACTGGTGAGGCTAGGTAATTTGAAAGGAAATGTATACTGTCTGCTTCTGTTCTTCAGCTGTGCTCTGTTCCAAATAGTACCAAGAATCACAGGATATTAACATTCATCCCACTGTTGCCAGAATGGATTTGAGTTTGGTGTGGCACAGCAGCCCAGTGGTTAGCACTGCTGCTTCACAGCACCAGGGACCCGGCTTCGGTTCCCAGCTTGAGTCACTGTCTGTGTAGAGTTTGCACGTTCTCCTCGTGTCTGCGTGGGTTTCCTCCGGGTGCTCTGGTTTCCTCCCATATTCTGAAAGATGAGCTGATTAGGTGCATTGACCCAAACACGTGCCGGACTGTGGCAACTAGGGGAATTTCACAGTAACTTCATTGCAGTGTTAATGTAAGCCTTACTTGTGACTAATAAAAAATTTTTTCATCTATCAACCACAGCGGGATTGAAGTTTTTCAGTAGTAAGTCCATTATTTTTCATCTTATGCCTTTCCCACAGCTTGTTGTGTTATTAAATTCAATTCCTTTGTGTCTTACTCTTTCAGTTTGAACAAACTCTTAAAGTATCAATTGCAGAGACATAAAAATGGAAACCTGTGCATCTTTAAAAATGTATCCTCTGTCTTTGCCTCATCAGTTACTGAAGAGGTTTAGTATCTGATTTTGAACAGTGTAAATTATTTGACTTGGTTGTGAAATGGCGCTAATATTATAATATGAACACAGCAGCATTTATGGGGTAGAATTTTCCCCCAAAGAAATAAGGATGGAATTCTCCCAAAAAACAACTTAAGTGTCATAACAGCAAGAATAATGGAGTGATCCGTGCCAGTCTCTCAGGCATGCTTCGCACCACAATCCCACACTCAATCACTTTTTTGGAGAGTGTTTAGTTGTGCATGAGTACTGGGGGGGGGGGGGGGGGGGGGGGCGAGGCCTACGCACGCCAGTGAGCCTGGCTTCACAGCGCTCAGACACTGTTTTGCAAGGGCACCCCAATATCACAACACACTGGAATACCCTTGCCTCTCCTCATAGACATCGAAACCCCCCCTCATTGGTAGCATGTTCCCCCATCCCCTCGCTGACGTGAGTCGCCTTTGGAGCCCACCTGATGGGACCCCCCTGCCTGAGCCCCGACATTATCCCCCATCATGACCACCGACATGCCCTCACATCACCACCCACTTCAGGTTCCACCCCTGTGCAATCCCCCTTCTGCATAACGCCACCCCCCCACCACGCCCCCCCTCCCCCACCGCATAGCACCCCCCTATCATAGCTCTCACCCAAGCCCCACCCCCATGCACCCCCACTGCCCTGGCACACTGGCAGTGCCCCACCGCCCCGGCACACTAGGGTGCCTGATGGCCACTGCCGGGGGTGCCTGATGGCCACTGCCGGGGGTGCCTGATGGGCACTGCCAGGGGTGCCCGATGGCCACTGCTGGAGTGCCTATGGCCACTGCTGGGGGTGTTGATGGCCAATGCCGGGGTGCCTGATGAGCACTGCCGGGGGTGCCTGATGGCCACTGCCGGGGGTGCCTGCTGGCCACTGCTGGGGGTGCTGATGGCCAATGCCTGGGTGCCTGATGAGCACTGTCGTGGGTGCCTGATGGGCACTGCTGGGGGTGCCTGATAAGCACTGCCGGGGGTGCCTGATGGCCACTGTCGGGGTGCCTGATAGCCACTGCCTGGATATCTGGTGGCCACTGCCATGTGGGCACTGCCCGATGGGCACTAGCTAGCCATGCTCCCCACCACCCAGGGGCTTCTAAGGCCTCCTGCGTAGCCAGTGTGTCAGGTCTCTGCTAGTGGAGACCAGTAGTGATTCTTGCCAATCTCGCGCCATGCCTGAAGGTCGGAGATCTCGGGAACTGGGTGTTGAGTGGGTTATATATCTTTAAATGCTATTTTAAATATGCTAATCAGCCATGCACCCCTTCTGGACGCAATCCAGTTTGCGCCATTAGAAAGAGAACAGGATGATTGTAAACTGTTTGGCGCCGGGCATGGAACCAATTTCTAGGCCCACCCGCTATTTTCACGCTATCGATGAAGTCTGCACCAGGCATGGCGAGGTCAGAAAATCGCCCCCAAGGTATCTGTCATGGGAAACTTGTACAAACACTGAGCAACACACAATTGTATGTCAATAATGTACTGAACTGCATATTTCACGCCACAAGTGTGATTGCAGGTTTTCACTTTCTCAAATAAAAAGCTATAAGATATTTGAATCAGTGAAATTCAGGCATAAACATTTAGGATGGAATCTTCTGGCCGATCACGCAGGTGGATTTCTCTTGTCCCGCTGCTGTGAACAGAGATTTGGCTGAGTGCCAAATTCTTCGCCCTCACTTGCCGCGGTAATGGGGCATGAACAGCCAAACAATCTCACCCTTAATGCCTCACACTCTCATATGTCCAAGCAGTTTGATATGTCGGTGTTCACCTGCTTATTTTATTACCTATTTTAAATTGCTATGTGTCCACATGTAATTTGCCGATCAGTAATTCTCACTCTATAATGTTTGGAAATATAATTTTTGCATCTTACCTTGCTGGAGACGCATTTCACAAAGGGAGGAGGAAATTATCTTTTAAATGGCTTTATTATCTGGCTTGTGAACTGCTGCACATTCTCAGATGAAAATAATTGAATTCTTGATTGAAGTCATTTGAAAAATTTATAATTAGCTATGCCACTTTACTGTTCCCTATCTAGAAAAATAAATGCTTGCGAGGTGACATTAAATACCTAATGCAACTTATTTACCCTTCAGCAGAAGAGGAGAGCGTACAGCATGTGAAGGTGCCAGAAGGTCCACAGCTGTATGAAATCCTGTCACATATGAGGGGGGTCTGACAGTGGGACACTCCAGATAAGCAAATGATCTATTTCATGTATTTTTCCTCCTTGACCCACTGTGGGAATAAACTCCAGTCATGTTCAGTAGATTTTGGAACGTGCTCTTCCCTGTACCACATTATTTTAAAAAATCATAGAACAGAAATGAACCAAATCTAGGTACTGACATTGTGTTTGGTATTGCCTTAAGAAGAGGTTTGATCCAATTTGAAGCTTTATCATATTCACATATGCTACAATAATATTCATCGGTTCTTACATTAGAATTCTGTTTGCAATATCTGTGCTGCTTTCATGATTAAAATGATTAACTGTAAAAATATTTGATAAGCATGTTTTAGAGGCACATTGGAGTTTATATTTCCTGCTGTGGAGAGGCAGAAATATTCAATATGATATATTGCAACATAAGCCTGGAGATTACTGCTGCTAATATTAGCGTATGAATTATTAACATGTTTGGATCATATTTCCCTGTCTACTATTTTAGAAGAAATCTTTGTGCACTTGAAATAAATTGGGGTAACACTAAAATGGCTGTCAGACACATATTTTACCAACATATAATGGATTGATGCACTCATCTCATGTCCCACTCAAAAAACTAGTCCCATAGAAAGGCCCCCATGAAGAAAAAATAAATTTACTGGCCACCTTTCATGCTGCAATCCTAGATGACCTTTAATATTTGTTTCTGTTTCGATTCAGTTGGAGTGTTTGCAATGGAAATATGTGATCTCACTGTACATTCTTATCCTTCTGAACCTGGGCAAATAAGAGTGTGTGTGTGAGAGAGGGAGTGTGTTTTTTGCAGTCCATATGTTGTAAGTTGATTACTACAATCAATTGATCTTGCAATATATGCTGTGAACCCAACTCTCCACTCACCTGATGAAGGAGCAGCACTCCGAAAGCTTCTGATGCCAAATAAACCTGTTGGACTTTAACCTGGTGTTGTGAGACTTCTTACTGTGCCCAGCCCAGTCCAACAGCGGCATCTCCACATCATAACTACAAGAAAATGTACTAAGGAGACAATCAACAGAGGCATTAAAAGAAAACAATGGATTTGGCTGGTTTGCAACCCTTGACTTAGCTTGGAATGTCTTCTTCAAAATGGTAGATGTCTTATACTTTCACAGCTCTCTTAATAACTTTCACAGGTTGCAACTTCAGTGAAATGCCTGGAGTCATTTATTAAACCTCTGTCCACGTGACGGGGTAACATGAAGAAAACCAGAAAACAAGAGCTAACATGCAAAGTAGATATTTATTTTTCTCTTTGCTGTTCAGCTGATATTAAGCAAGACCAAAATGTATTCTCCCCAGTTACACATAATTGTCAGTCAAGGTCGGTCTAAACGTATGAGGCTCACCTCAGAATTTACCCTTCAAGACAGAGCGGATAAGGGACCCTGGATAACAAAATTACCCAAGAAGAGTGAAAATACAGATGGTGGTCCTTCAAAGGAATGCTGAAAAAACAAATTAAATATATTACTTAAGAACTGTAATCTTTGTTAAAAGAGTGATAAAAGGGGATCTAGAGACAGGTCATAAAATAAAAATCGGTCAACATGGACTCCAAAGGCTAAGTTATGTTTAAATAACTTTATTGAATGCATTGAAGGTGTACCAGAAAGAGTTGATAAGGATAACAATAGATGGAATGGCTTGGACTTTCAAAAGACCTTCAATTTGGTATCATTATGGTAGGCTCGTGACAAAGATTAAGGTTTGTGAGGTCAAGCGAGAAATAGCTGAATGGAAAGTGAATTCACTAAAGAACAAAAAGCAGAGAATAGGGTAAAGAATATGCCAATTGGAGTATGATAGAAATAGGTTGTTGCGAATCACTGCTTTATATCAAAACATACTTTATGTATTTACCCTCTAAAAAACAACTGATTGCGTTTTTAAAAGCTTGCTGTGGTCAGACCAAGAGTGGAAAAGAAGGAAGCCGTTCCACTCATCCTCGCCTGATTGTAACAGAAATTTGGGGTCTGAGTCTGCAATTGTTTAAGTTTTAAGTTTATTTATTAGTGTCACAAATAGGCTTACATTAACACTGCAATGAAGTTGCTGTGAAAATCCCCTAGTCGCCACCCTCCAGCATCTGTTCAGGTACACTGAGGGAGAATTTAGCATGGCCGGCAGGTCTTTGGGAGGAAACCCACGCAGACAAGGGGAGAACATGCGGACAGTGACCCAAGCCAGGAGTCGAACCCGGGTCCCTAGCACTGTGAGGCAGGAGTGCTAACCACTATGCCACCATGCCGCCCATAGACAAATGAAAAATTGGAAGCGGGAAATCAAGTTGATCCCAGAAGCAATTTTTTTTAAACTCAACATTTTTCATGTGGATTACAGTGTTAGAGTCTTTAAAATGAGGCCAATACCTTCCAGGGACAGAGTGAAGTAACTTGGGACAGTTTAGAAACCCGATACATTGAAGAGTTAAGGAGTGTAGCACAGCTTTTAGAAACATGTGTCCATTCAAAAAGGAAAGAAATTGAAATCCTAAAACTTGGGAACCAACCATTTTGAAACTGAACCTGAAAGGCAGGCATGGAATCTGAAAGAGAGATGCCAGCATTATGCACAGTAAGAAGTCTCACAACACCAGGTTAAAGTCCAATAGGTTTATTTGACAGTACAAGCTTTTGGAGTCTCGCTCCTTCTTCAGATGAGTGGGAACTTGTGTTCACAAACAGGGCATATACAGACACAAACTAATGTACAAGATAGTGGTTGGAATGCGAGTCTTTACAGCTAATCAAGTCCTAAAGGTACAGACAATGTGAGTGGAGAGAGGGCGAAGCACAAGTTAAAGAGGTGTGTATTGTCTCTGGTCAGGACAGTTAGTGAGATTTTGCAAGCCCAGGCAAGTCATGGGGGTTACAGATAGTGTGACATGAACCCAAGATCCCGGTTGAGGCCGTCCTCATGTGCGGAACTACACCAGTATCCCCCACGACGACAGCATTGCTGCAACTGCCTCAGTACTCAACACTGCCAATCTCCAGATGCAATTCTACAACTCATCCGCTTCACTTTCAACAACCAGTTCTTCATCCAGACACACGGAACAGCCATGGGGACCAAATTCGCACCTCAATATGCCAACATCTTTATGCACAGATTTGAACAAGACCTCTTCACCGCACAGGACCTTCAACCGACGTTATACACTAGATACATCGATGACATTTTCTTCCTTTGGACTCATGGCGAACAATCATTGAAACAACTATATGATGACATCAACAAGTTCCATCCCACCATCAGACTCACCATGGACTACTCTCCAGAATTGGTTGCATTCTTGGATACACGCATCTCCATCAAGGACGGTCACCTCAGCACTTCACTGTACCGCAAGCCCAAGGATTATCTCACGATGCTCCACTTCTCCAGCTTCCACCCTAAACACGTTAAAGAAGCCATCCCCTACGGACAAGCCCTCCGTATACACAGGATCTGCTCAGATGAGGAGGATCGCAACAGACACCTATAGACGCTGAAAGATGCCCTCATAAGAACAGGATATGGCGCTCGACTCATTGATCGACACTTCCGACGTGCCACAGCGAAAAACTGCACCAACCTCCTCAGAAGACAAACACAGGACACGGCGGACAGAGTAACCTTCGTCATCCAGTACTTCCCCGGAGCGGAGAAGCTACGACATCTTCTCCAGAGCCTTCAACATGTCATCGATGAAGACAAACATCTCGCCAAGGCCGTCCCCACACCCCCACTTCTTGCATTCAAACAACCGCACAACCTCAACAGACCATTGTCTGCAGCAAACTACCCAGTCTTCAGGAGAACAGTGACCACGACACCACACAACCCTACCACAGCAACCTCTGCAAGACATGCCGGATCATCGACACGGATGCCATCATCTCATGTGAGAACACCATCCACCAGGTACACGGTACATACTCTTGCAACTCGGCCAACGTTGTCTACCTGATACGCTGCAGGAAAGGATGTCCCAAGGCATGGTACATTGGGGAGACCATGCAGATGCCACGGCAACTGATGAATGAACACCGCTCGACAATCACCGGGCAAGAGTGTTCCCTTCCAGTCGGGGAACACTTTAGCAGTCACGGGCATTCAGCCTCTGATCTTCGGGTAAGCGTTCTCCAAGGCGGCCTTCACAACACACGACAACGCAGAATTGCTGAGCAGAAACTGATAGCCAAGTTCCACACACATGAGGACAGCCTCAACCGGGATCTTGGATTCATGTCACGCTATCTGTAACCCCCACGACTTGCTTGGGCTTGCAAAATCTCACTAACTGTCCTGGCTGGAGACAATACACACCTCTTTAACTTGTGCTTGGCTTTCTCTCCACTCACATTGTACCTTTAAGACTTGATTACCTGTAAAGACTCGCATTCCAACCATTATCTTGTAAATTGAGTTTGTGTCTGTATATGCCCTGTTTGTGAACACAAGTCCTCACTCACCTGATGAAGGAGCAGTGCTTCAAAAGCTTGTGCTACCAAATAAACCTGTTGGACTTTAACCTGGTGTTGTGAGACTTCTTACTGTGCCTACCCCAGTCCAATGCCGGCATCTCCACATCATAGCATTATGCAGGCAGAGCAGCGGAGACTAGAGCTAGAACTCCAAGCAAAAAAACAGGGGAATGAGAGAGACAAAAGTGGAATGAAATTTTGAAGAAAAAGAAAGAGACAGACAGTAAAGGAAAAGGGAGAAAGAATTCCAGGAAAAGGAGAGAGAAAGAGCTTTCCCAAGGGAAAAGCAGGAAAAGGAATCAAGGCAGCTTGGGCGGAGTAGGGTAAGGTTCACTGCACTCAGGGAAGACACCTTAGTGAGTTAATTGCCCTTGCTCAGGACTGCATGTTGAGCACTTAAAATACTCACAATGAATACCAAAGTTCGATGAGGGAGATCTGGAAACATTTAACTCATTTGAAAAGCTTGCAAGGAAGTTGAAGTAGCTAATAGGGATTTGTAATGGAGCGCCAGAATACCTACCAGGATTTTTTTACAAAAAAGGAAAATGACTCCCTTTGTGCCCACGGCACCAGTAAAAGAGATAACCATCATCATGGACACTGGTTTCCTTGTAGCAAAAATTACAAAGTTGTCACCTGAAAGCAGAAAGAAAATCTTCTGTCTTCAGCAACCACTCGCTAATGAGTATGATTGATAACCGAAGAAACTCTGTGTCACTGGTCATGGGTTCTGTGGGTCCTTGAGTGGCTGAAGAACCCGACCCTGGAGCCACATCTCTGACTGCACACTTGGAAGATGTTTCCAGGAGGTGGGATCGGTCCTTGGACTTGAGATTGCTGGTATTCCTTTCTCAGGCTCCTTTTCCAGACCTCCTCTTGCCTTCGGGTGTTCTTGAAGAATTGTGTCCCTTCAATCAGGAGTTTCTTCCAAGTAGGTTTCTTCTGAGCAAGGGTCTCCCAGGCATTGGTATCTATGTTGCATTTTTTGAGGTATGTCTTCAGGGTGTCTTTGAAGCACTTCCTTTGCCCTCCTTGTGTTTGGGAGTGTTTCTGGAGTGGGCAAAGAAGATTTGCTTTGTCGGTTAGGACTCATACATCCTAAGCATGTGGCCAGCCCAGCCGAGTTGGTTTTGATGATCATAGCCCCAATGCTGGTGCTCTTGGCTCCTTCAAGGACACTGATGTTAGTGCATCTGTCCTCCCAGCTGATGCAGAGAAGTCATCTGAGACAGCACTGATGGTATCTCTTCAGGGTCTTGAGGTGGTGTCTTTACATATTCCAGGTTTCTGAGCCAGAAATAAGAGTTGGGAGGATCTTAGTATCAGTATGGGTGTCATGACTATCAAAGATTCTCATTCTTAGATGCCCAAAGGTGGTGCTTGTGGATTGGATGCAATGTTGGATCTCTATGTTTATGTCAGCCTTAGATGACAGGTGGGTCCCTAAGTAGAAGAAAGTTTCCATCTTTGGGACAGTTTTTCTGTTGATCTTGATGGAGGGAGAGACTGGGGGTAGGGGGGTGACTCTCTCAGCCTGCTGCACTGTTCTAGTCGCGTAGCGGGTTGGGAGACATCAGCAGCGGCCATTTTGCGGGATTCCCACTGGGCATCACAGCCTCCAAGCATCCGCCAGCCTACGTTTTCTGACGTAATCAGCTCCGTGCCAGAAATCCATAACGTGAGATGAACAATACAAGATACTAAAATACTAATAAATCCAAAATAAAAGTTCAATTATTTTAAAATGTTAAAATGTGGAACTCACTGTCACAAGAAGACAAATAGTCTATTTGCTTTCACATGGAAACTGGATGAGAACATGAGAGAAAATAGAACAGAAAATATTCTGAAAGCCTGAGATAAGGGCTGAAATTCTCCCGTCTCGCCCACCACAGAAATTGTAGCGGGCGAGACGGAAAATTTGGCGGACCATTTAAAGGTCCGTTGACCTCAGGCGGGAATTTCAAGTTTTGGGGCACATGTGGCTGGGGAATCCCACCCCCAAGGCAGATGGAATGGGAGGACGAGAGAGTTATGCGGAGTACAAACACCAGCCACTGGCTAGTTGGAATAATGGCCTGTTCCTGTACTGTATATTCTATGTAATTTATCAAGTTACATCAAGTTACAGAAATAGGTCATATGGTCCAGCTGATCTCTGCTGGTCTTTATGCTCCACATGAGTTTCCTCCCATCCTATTTCACCTAACCCCATTAGAATATCCTTCTATTCCATTCTCTCTCATATACTAATTTCCCTTCTTATTAATTCCATCCAAGCTCTTTATTGCAACTGTTTCTCAAGATAGCGTATTCAATATTTGTGTCACACTTTCAGCAAAAAAAGGTTTCCTCTGAATTCCTTCATGACTTTGTTACCCTTATGAACTTTGATTTGGACCCCCCACAAGTAGAAAGATTTTCTTTACATCCAAGCTATAAAATCTATTCATTACCTTAAAGAATTCTCTCGGGACATTCCTCAGGCTTGACTTTTGCAGAAACAAAGAGCTCCAACCTGTTCAGCCTTTCCCAATGGGGAAATCCTCTCAGTTCTCATATCATCCTCTGAATATTCTGTGCACCGAGTCCAATGCTTCTATATTTTTTATATGGAGACCTGAACTGTAAAGTTGTAAGGTAAAGTTTATTTATTAGTCACAAGTAAGGCTTACATTAACACTGCAATGAAGTTACTGTGAAATTCCCCAAGTTGCCACAGTCCGGCGCCTGTTCGGGATAATGCACCTAACCAGCTCATCTTTCAGACTGTGGGAGGAAACCGGAGCACCCGGAGGAAACACAGGCAAACACGGGGAGAACGTGCAAACTCCGCACAGACAGTCACCCAAGTCGGGAATCGAACTTGGGTCTCTGGCGCTGTGAGGCAGCAGTGCTAACCACTGTGCCATCGTGCCGCCCCGAACTGTGCACCAAGTGTGGTCTGAACAAGAATTAATAGAAGCTTAATATAACATATCTACTTTCCAGTTCCGTCCCTCTAGACCCCAACCATTTAGTTGGCTTTTTGTGGCCTTTATTAACCTGCGTGATTACTTTTAGTGATTTGTGTATCTCTATTCCTTGATCGGTTTGCTCCTCTACACCATTCAGAATCTAATTAGTCAAGTGGTATGTGGCCTCCTTATTCTTCTGACTAAAATGCACCACCTCACGTTTATCTATATTGAAATTCTATGTAATTACTTATGAGAAGATCATAGCCCTGTGAGAATTGTAATTATTGCGATCTGCAGCTGAGTGAACTGAGTCTTTTATTGCTTGTTGACCAGTAGGGCAAGAGAACTGTCAGCCCACGCAACTGCTCATTCCACAAACGCAATCAAAAGAGATCAAAGAAGAAAAGAAAGCTAAAAGGCATGCAATTAAATAGCTATTAGCAACTGATCCAGGGATCCTGCTAGAACTATTTGTGTATTCCCTGTACTGTGGTTGTCTCCATGAAGCAGCTGCTGATTTAAAAATACTGACATTGTTATCAACCTTCCATATATAATGTAAGATCCTTATGATTTGAAACAGGGTATATTTTTTATCTGCCATGATCCCCCAGCATTAGGTTGTAAGCTGTAATTGTGCAAATCAATTGGCAATTCCAGAGTTTTCCTGCAATTCTCGATGAAACAAAAGAAAAAGGGCTGTAATTATACCACATTCTATTTTTTAAATGCAAACATCAGGAATATGCGCTGCCGTCCAAATGGTTCCTAAAAAAAATCAATGTTGATTCATCCAAACGACATGTGGAAAATAATATTATTTTAAAATTCACTTACAGGACGTAAGTATCACTGGCTGGGCCCAGCATTTATTGCCCATCTCTAACTGCCCTCCATTTCAGAGGGCATTTGAGAGTCAACCATATTGATGTGGCGCTGGAGTCACATGTAGGCCAGACCAGGTAAGGGCAACATATTTCCTTAAAGGACATTATTGAACCAATTGGATTTTTATTCCAATTGACAATGGTTTCACAGTCATCATTGGACTTTTAATTCAGATATTTATTGAATTCAAATTTCACCATCTGCTGTGGTAGGATTTGAACCCAGATCTCCAGATCTTGCCCTGGGTCTCTGGATTACTAATGCAGTGACAATACCATTGCCTCCCCAAATAGGTACTCAATGATGAATGAGAACAGGATTTCTGACTGTTTTCAGGGTTTTAAGCCAATAAGTTTACAGATACAATGGCAAACATTTGTTCCATGCCAATTCTACCAACCAATTAATGTCCAATTGTAAAATGTTTCTCCTAACTCCGGACTGAGATGGAAATTTGTTTCAGATCATTTTGAGACGTGAAGCAAGTTCCCGAACCAACATCATTGTGGGAACACCACCACCTGCAGCAGCTGAAGGAGAGAACCCACCTCTTGTCAGCATGATGCAGCCAATAACAATTTGCTCAACACTTCACCTGTGGTTAATAACCATATGATGATCAACCTGCTGTATTTTCTAACAGCTTTGCTTTGACTATATATATTATATATTATTATTCAGTTATGGGATGTAGCTGTCGCTCACTGTGCCAGCATTCATTGCCCATCCATTTCAGAGGGTATTTGAGAGTCAATCGTACTGTTGTGGATCTGGAGTCACCTATAAGCCAGACCAGGTAAGGACAGCAGATTTCCTTCCCTAAAGGACATGAGTTAACCAGATGGATTTTTACATGGTCATTATTAGATTTTCAATTCTAGATTTTTATTGAATTCAAATATCACCATCTACCATGGGGGGATTCGAACCCAGGTCCCCGGATCTTAACCGGGGTCTCCGGATTACTAATCCAGTAACAATACCACTATGTCACTGCCTCTCCTTATTAGCCACAATATTCTAGATATGCACCAACACATTTCAAAGAATTCCAATAAATTTGGCTTATCAGGTAGCTTGTCTTCCTAATGTTAGATTTGATTTATTGCCTTTACTAACACATGACACTGTTGAGTTGCTTGGGTTATAATAGGCACCGAGATGTCCCTCCTGTGGCTATAATGTTAACAGGAGTATAATTCTGACCTCTTTTTTAAAATGTTGAAATTAGAGCTCCATGCCCATTAAGGGATTTCAAACAGACCACCCATGGGAGTGATACCAGTGGCTTTAATTGTGAAGGAGTTCATAAAGTTAGTGTCAGCAGTTTTATTTGCTCAGAAAACCAGAGAAAATTGCAGACTAAGTGATAATAGTGAATGGTATCAGAGTTAAAGCAGTAAGAAACAGAAATACTATGCAAGCAAATATCAATGAGTGAACACCATCTATTTCACAATAGGCCATTGCAGAAACATATCATCGCAGCTTCCTTCTCAACTTTAATTATGCTATTTTCCCCTCCATTCTCCTGAATATTGCCATTGCTGGGTTGTAGTCCCATATGGAATTAATAGCTTTCAACTTTTTCAACTTACTATTATTCTTCCTATGTGAGCTTAGACCCAGGTAGATACTCAATGATGAATGATGACATGGTGATAAGAAACTTGTCCTACCCAAAGGGCACCACATTCAAGAACAGGCAATGCTGTCTGACTTGCTCCCTTCTGAATAATTGCAGCATTCCAATTGCTAAGAATCAAGCCCAGCATCTTTTGGTCAGTACTTACACTGGCAGGTTGGTACCTTTAGTTGCTCAGCGTTTGGGAAGATCACATTGTGTTAAATGTTTCTCATATGCAAATATGCTGTATATATATTAACATTAGGGAGAGCACATTTGATAGTATAATTCTGCAACAAGTTATAGGTCAAGTTGAACATTTCCTGTCATCAAACTTATAAGTAATAGGACTGAATATATAGCCACTGAATGAAAAAAAATACAATTTTTACTCACTGTTTTGTAGTTTATGCAAATATGTGGCTCAATTTAATGATCCTGGCAGTGACACCAACCTCCAGCCAGAAAGCCAGGATCAGTTCTGCCATGGCGATTTTCAGAAGCCGCGATGCAATTGCCATAAAACTGCTAACTGTCTGCTGGGACTGCAGCAGACCCAGATCAGCCACCATAGAATCATAGAATCCCTGCAGTGCAGCAAGAGACCATTCAGCCCATCGAGTCTGCAGTGCCTCTCTGAAAGAACATCCCACCCAGGCCCTTCCCTCTGCCCTATACATGTAATCCCATACATTCACCATAGCTAATCAACCCAACCTACACATCTTTGGATATTAAGGGGCAATTTAGCAGGGACAATCCAAGCTGCACATCTTTGAACTGCGGGAGGAAACTGGATCACCTGGAGGAAACCCACGCAGACACGCGGAGTACATGCAAACTCCACACAGATGCCGGAATTTTACCGCCTCGCCCGCCCGAGGCTCCTAAGATTCCCCCCCGAGGCCAATGGAGAATGCTGTTCTGCAAGCCTCGCCCACCCCGATTCTGGGGCAGGCATGCCAGCAGAATTCCAGCCAAACAGTCACCCAAGGCCAGAATTGACCCCGGGTCGCTGGCACCGTGAGGCAGCAGTGCTAATCACTGTGCCATTGTGCTGTGGCATGGAAGAGGCCCAGAAATTAAGGTGGTTTTATGGGGCCACTCAAGCAGGCTGTGGTGATGGGTGGTGGAAGGAGGACTTCCCACTGAGACGACCCCTGCTGTCGGAGCAGATCTCCATGGACCACATGATGCCCAATTGAGGGGAGCCGTGAGGGGGAATCCAACTCAAATACACAAAGAGGCCGTTGACTTTTACTGGCTGATCTCCTCAAGCAGCTGAGTGCCTCCTAAGGTCCTCAATTAGCCTTCGAGTAGTATAGCCATTCCCTGCCTTTTCTGTCCCTAAATTTGCTGGAAGGAGTCAGGAAGGCAACATACATTCCACACCCAGTCTTCCATCCCAATTTTACAGCCTTACCATCTCTCCCATCTCTGATTCCAGTCCCAAGGGTGGAATTAGATTCTGTTCATGGTTTTTTACCAAAAGGTAATATAGTAATAATTGACCATGGAAGCTGTGGAGTAATTATATTTTTTCGTCTTAAGTCAGCAACAAATTAGAACTGACGAATCATAAATATAGGTGGGTGGGTAGGGGGGAGGGGGATTCTCCCAAAAATGCTGAATTGGCGAGAAAACTGGTCTAGATCATGACTGTTTTTTCAGTGCAACTTCAGATCCAAATCTCCACACTCTGTGCAATGCAGAGATCACAATTGTGAATCTCATTAAAAACCCAGAGAGCGGGGCCTATTCACACCAAAGAGCCTGAAATCGGCTGGATGAGCGAGAACCCGTGCATGCGCACATCTCTGGGAAATCGCTGAAAAGACCTCCCAGCATCCAGATCACTGCCATCCAACCCCCACAGACATCGCTGGCCTCATTGCTGGCCCCCATAACACCCACACATACATCACAGCCCCCCATAAAGACATCGCTAGCCCACCTCCCCCATACAGACATTGCTGGCATCCGTCCCCCATACAGACATCGCTAGCTCCCTCCCCCATACAGACATCGCTGGCTCCCTCCCCCATACAGACATCGCTGGCATCCGTCCCCCATACAGACATCGCTGGCATCCCTCCCCCATGCAGACATCGCTGGCATCCCTCCCCCATACAGACATCGCTGGCATCCGTCCCCCATACAGACATCGCTGGCCCACCTCCCCCATAAAGACATCGCTGGCTCCCTCCCCCATACAGATATCGCTGGCTCCCTCCCCCATACAGATATCGCTGGCTCCCTCCCCCATAAAGACATCGCTGGCTCCCTCCCCCATACAGATATCGCTGGCTCCCTCCCCCATACAGAGATCGCTGGCTCCCTCCCCCATTCAGACATCGCTGGCCCCCCTTCCCCATACAGAGATCGCTGGCCTCATTGCTGGCCCCCACAACCCCCACACGTACATCGCTGGCACCCCCTCTCCCCCCACAAACAGACATGGCTGCCCGCTCACCCCATGCCCCCATGGATCCGGATAATGCGGGTACCCCATCCCAGCATCCCTTGAACATACTGACCTCACTGCTGCCCTGCAGAGAATTTGCATTGTGTTGACACGCACAACCCCAGCTTACGAGCATTCCCTCTCTTGAGTGGGAACCTTGAGTATTGTAGCCTCCTGGACACAGCAGTTTATTGAATGGCAGCCAATCAGCAACCCGAGGGATGCATGACACTCAGTTGAAAGCAGCCTTCAAAATTTCTCACAAAGATTTATTGCCAACTGGCTCTTGACCGGCCGCACTCACTGCACCTGCACCCCCCTAATAATCCAGAGCTGTGTATAAGCTGCAAGAATGGACACACAGCCAGTCGCGCCACAAAGGTGGCTGCGTGTAAACCAGCACCCAGATTCACAGAGGCCGACCAGGAGCATCTGCTCGATGCCGTGGAGGAGAGGCATGAGTGGATCTTCCCCAGCCAGGGACCTCACCCGAGGGTGCATCCTGCACGGCATTGTGGTAGGAGGTGGCAGAAGCAGTGAATGCCAGGAGCCTGACACCGTGCTCTGGCCGGCAGTGTCAGAAAAAACTGTACAACCTTCTTCGAGCAGCAAGGGTGCGTGAGCATCCCACTTGGAACCCCGCACATGCTTGGCCCACCAAGCATCTCCAGGGCCTGACTGCAATATCCCCCGCGCTCCGCTCACAGCACTTACCTCCTCACGCCAGTTCAAGGCTCCCATGCCAGGTTGAGACTTTTATATACCTACTGATTCGCGGCAAAGTGACATCACACCAAAGAGGTGGGAGTCGCTAACATGGGCGGAGACTGCCGTGTCGATCCTGATAATGGCATGGTAAACTATGGTAAGTAATGCAAATCAGCGGCACGCCGGTTTTCAGCGCAGTCCCGGCCATTTTCCTCTGGTTGGGAGACGCGCGCGGATCGTAGATGCTCGCAGGGAACCCGTGAAATGGCCGACACGTGCATCTCCCGACTCGACCCGCCAGAAAATTTGCAGGTCGCGATGGGAGAATCGCACCCGGTTTCCATTGATTTATTTTAGAATGCTCAGTGTTGCTTGAATTATTTGGAGGGTTTTTTTTGCCTATGGACTAATAGTTCAAACAAGTCATGGATTTAAGTGCAGAAGAAACATCCAGGTTAATTGACATCAGAGAGTCCCACGCTACTGCATCTGAAGGCCACAGTGTACAGTTGTCAGATATCAACATGCTTCAGGCAAAAAAATGTTTTTTTTTCCCTTTTGCTACTCCAACTCCCTTCTTATCTTCTCCTGAATGCACATAATCATTCTCTGAATGTTATTCAAGCACCAGCCTTGACAGTGAATGAAGTCAGGCTATTTGACTGTGGAGAATATTACATTTCTAGCAGTGATCGCTGAATAGCAAATCAACCCATGAGAACACTGGCTGATTTTCCTTTTGCTAACACAGAAATGTTGTGACTGGTTTGAGACTTGTATCAGAATTGGGACAATGGCAAGGCACACGTAAAGGGACAAGTTAGGTATCAAACTGTGCTGGCCAATATTCCTCCAGCAAATGTATCCAATGTGCTGCTGCTCTTTTCTGTGCATTTAATGTTTACAAAAGCAGTATATAAAAACAGAAAATAGGAGCAGGAGTAGGCCATTTGGCCCTTCGACCCTTCTCCACCATTCATTATGATCATGGTTGATCATCCAACTCAATAGGCTGATCCTGCCTTCCCCCACTATCATTTGATTCCCTTCATTCCAAGAGCTATATCTAACTCTTTCCTGAAAACGTACAATGTTTTGGCCTCAACTGTTTCTGTGGTAGTGAATTTCACAGGCTTACCACTCTCTTGGTGAAGAAATGTTTCCTCATTTCAGTCCTAAAATGTTTACCCTGTATCCTTGGACTATGACCCCTGGTTCTGGACTCCCCACCATAGAGAACATCCTTCCTGCATCTACCCTGCCTAGTCCAATTGGAATTTTATAGGTTTGTATGAATGAGATTACCCCACTCTGGGTGGCACAGTGGCACAGTGGCTAGCACTGCTGCCTCACACTGTCAGGGATCCGGGTTTGATTCTGACCTTTGCTGACTGTGTGAAGCTTGCACATTCTCCCCGTGTCTGCATGAGTTTCCTCTGGGTGCTCCGGTTTCCTCCGACAATCCAAAGATGTGCAAGTTAGGTGGATTAGCCATGGTGAATATTTGTGGTTATGGGGATAGCGGGGAGGGTGGGCCTGGGTAAAATGTTCTTTTGAAGAGTTGGTGCAGACTCAATGGGCCAAATGGCTTCCTTCTGCACTGTAGGGATTCTGTAGTTCTTCTGAACTCCAGCAAAACTATTCCTAACCAACTCAATCTCTCTTCAAACATTAGTCCTGCCATCCCAGGAATCAATCTGGTAAACCTTCTCTGCACGCTTTCTATAGCAAGAACATCCTTCCTCAGATAAGGAGACCAAAACTACACACAATACCCCAGGTGTGGTCTCACCAAGGCCCTGTATAATTGCAGCCAGACATTCCTGCTTCTGTACTTGAATCCTCTCGCTATGAAGGCCAACATACCATTTGCCTTCTTTACCGCCTGCTACACCTGCATGCTTACGTTCAGTGACTGGTGTACAAGGACATCCAGGTCTTAGTTGTACATTCCCCTCTCTCAATTTATAACCATTCAGATAATAATCTGCTTTCCTGTTTTAGCGACCAAAGTGGATAACCTCACCTTTATCCACATTTTACTGTATCTGTCCTGCATTTGTTCACTCAGCTTGTCCAAATCACACTGCAGCATCTCTGCATCCTCCTCACAACTCATCCTCCCACACAGCTTTGTGTCACCTGCAAAGTTGGAGATATTACATTCAGTTCCCTTACCTAAATCATTAATATACATTGTGAATAGCTGAGGTCCTAGCACCGATCGCTGTGATCACTGCCTGCCATTTGGAAAAATACCCTGTCTATTCATACTCTTTGTTTCCTGTCTGCCAACCAGTTTTCCATCCATCTCAATACACTCCCCACAATCCCATGCGCATTAATTTTACTCACTCACTTATGTGGGATCTTGTTGAAAGCCTTCTGAAAGTCCAAATAAACCACATCAACTGGCTCCCCCTCATAAACTCTGCTAGTTACATCCTTGAAGAATTCCAGTAGATTTGTCAAGCATGATTCCCTTTTGTAAATCCATGTTGACTTTGTCCAATTCTACCACGGTTTTCCAAGTGCTCTGCCACATCTTTGATTATGGACTTGAGTATTTTCCACACTACCAACATTAGGCTGACTGGTCTATAATTCTGTTTTCCCTTTACTTTCCTTTTTAAATATTGCAGTTATATTAGCTACCCTCCAATATGTAGGAACTGTTCCAGTGTCTATAGAATCTTGGAAGATGACCATCGATGCATCCACTATTTTTAGAGCTACTTCATTAATTATTCTGGGATGTAGATTATCAGGCCCTGGGAATTTATCGGCCTTCAAAGAACAAAGAACAAAGAACAAAGAACAGTACAGCACAGGAAACAGGCCCTTCGGCCTTCCAAGCCTGTGCCGCTCCTTGGTCCAACTAGACCAATCGTTTGTATCCCTCCATTCCCAGGCTGCTCATGTGACTATCCAGGTAAGTCTTAAACGATGTCAGCGTGCCTGCCTCCACCACCCTACTTGGCAGCGCATTCCAGGCCCCCACCACCCTCTGTGTAAAAAACGTCCCTCTGATGTCTGAGTTATACTTCGCCCCTCTCAGCTTGAGCCCGTGACCCCTCGTGATCGTCACCTCCGACCTGGGAAAAAGCTTCCCACTGTTCACCCTATCTATACCCTTCATAATCTTGTATACCTCTATCAGATCTCCCCTCATTCTCCGTCTTTCCAAGGAGAACAACCCCAGTCTACCCAATCTCTCCTCATAGCTAAGACCCTCCATACCAGGCAACATCCTGGTAAACCTTCTCTGCACTCTCTCTAACGCCTCCACGTCCTTCTGGTAGTGCGGCGACCAGAACTGGACGCAGTACTCCAAATGCGGCCTAACCAGCGTTCTATACAGCTGCATCATCAGACTCCAGCTTTTATACTCTATACCCCGTCCTATAAAGGCAAGCATACCATATGCCTTCTTCACCACCTTCTCCACCTGTCAATCCCAACAGTTCCCCAACACCATTTCTCTATTAATACTGATTTCCTTCAGTTTCTCCCTCTCATAAACACTGTGTTTCCCAACATTTCTACTATCTTATTTGTGTCCTCCTTTGTGAAGACAGAACCAAAACATGTATTTAGTTGGTCAGCCATTTCTTTGTTCTCCATTATAAATTTCCCTGTTTCTAACTGTAAGGGACCTTTATTAGTCTTCACCAATCTTTTTCTCTTCACATATAGAAACTTTCACAGTCAGTTTTTAGGTTCCTCACAAGCTCACTCTCGTACTCTATTTTCTCCTTTTTAATCAATCCCTTGGTCTTCCTTTGCTGAATTCTAAAGTGCTTCCAGTCATCAGGCATGTTGCTTTTTCTGGCCAATCTGTATGTCTCATCTTTGGCTCTAATACTCTCTCTAATTTCACTTGTAAGCCATGATTTTGCCACCATCCCCATTTGACTTTTCCACCAGATGGGAATGAACAATTGTTGAAGTTCACCCATGCGCTCATTGAATGTTTGTCATTGCCTAGCCACTGTCATCCCTTGAAGTAACCTTTCCTAATTCATCATAGCCAACTTGTGCCTCATACTTTTGTAGTTTTTTTTTAAGATTCAGAATCCTAGTTTCAGAATCAACTATGTCACTCTCCATCTTGATGAAGAATTCTATCATATTACAGTCACTCATCCTCAAGAAGGCTTGCACAACTAGATCGCCAATTATTCCTTTCTCATCAGATAATATCAGTCTAGGATGGCTTGTTCTCTAGTTAGCTCCTCAACATCTTGGTCCAGAAACCATCCCATACACACTCCAGGAATTCCTGCTCTATGGCATTGTGACTAATTTGATTCGTCCAATCTATATGCAGATTAACATCACCATAATTAATGCTTGTTAGGTTGATTGATCACGCTAAATTACCTCTTAATGTCAGAGGGACAAGCAGGGTAAAAATATATGGGGTTACGGGCCTAGGGTGTGGGTTGGATTGTTATTGGTGTAGGCTCGATGGGCTGAATGGCCTTCTTCTGCACTGTAGAGATTCTATGATTTCATGATTCTATGATCTCTAATTTCATGTTTAATGCCATTGCCAACATCACCACTACAGTCTGGGGATCTATGTACAACCCCCACTCATGTTTTTTGCCCCTTAGTGTTTCTCAGCTCTACCCATACAGATTCCACATCGTCTGAGCTAATATCTTTCCTCACTATTGAGTAAATTTCCTCTTTAATCAGCAATGCAACTCCATCGCCTTTTCCTCTGTCCTTCCTAAATACTGAATGCCCCTGGATGTTCAGTTCCCATCCCTGATCATCCTGCAGCCATGTCTCCATAGCCCCAAATATATCATACCCATTGACATCTGCACAATTAATTCATCCACATCATTGCGAAAGCTCCGCATGCTAAGGCACAAAGCCTAAAAAATTCTTTAATCTTTTTGACACCCTAATAAATACCATCTGGGGTAAACTGTGTGAGCACACTTACAATGTCATTACATGCAGCAGGTGGAGGAACCTTTACTCTGAAATCATAAGCATAAGTAACTACACTTTTCCTTCCTTTCGGTATCAAATCTTAGATGATAAAAACAAAAAAGACATTGCAAATGGAACAGAAAATACGGGAAGTCAAACTCCATCAAACACAATTCTCGTAGAGATTGTTGAATATTAAATCAACAATGAAAACCATGGCTGATTTTTCTATTGCTCAGCTAGTAAAGGTTTGTTTTCTTTATTGCATATGCCACCAGCACTACATCACCACATTGCATCACCTCACATTTTCCCACCAATGGAGGGAAATAAATGGCAGCCAGTCCATCGTTGACAACTTCTGCTGCAGTTTCAACCAATCACCATGTTATGGAGGGCATATTATAGGAGTACTTCATGTGTACCTGACATATCTAGAATAGAATAATTGAATCCCTACAGTACAGAAGGAGCCCATTCGACTTATTAAGACTAAATCAATGACAAGCCCACCCAAGTCCTATTCCGTAACCCCACGCACTTACCTGCCAATCCCCCTGACAGTAGGGTCAATTTAGCATGGTCAATCAACCTAACCCACACATCTTTGGACTGTGGGAGGAAACCAGAGCACCCGGAGGAAATCCACTCAGACACGGGGAGAAAGTACAAACTCCACACAGACAGTAACCCAAGGCCGGAATTGAACCTGGGACCCTGGTGTTGTGATGCAGCAGTGCTAACCACTGTGCCACCATGCCGCCCAAGGTAGACTAGGACGTCAGTCAGCTTTCAATGCCGATTCAATGTCTGCCCTGCCATTTTGGACCTTGCCACTCCCATTAATGCCCTTTTTTAAATACCCATAGCTGAACATGAATTCAGTGGTCATGAAGTAACAACTTAAAGGCCTCAACTGGCCTCTGGGTAAGAAGGCCGTTTGGAACATTGTCACCCCCAACCTAATCAGGGTGAGTTGGAGTAATGTGATATGCTGTCATGCATGTTAGGAGGCTAGGGCTGAGGCTGGAGTGAGGGATGATTAGCGGAACCTGAAGACCTGAGTCAGGGGTGATATCAGAGCTCTTAGCTCAAGAAGTGGCAGCAATTATGTTAAGTATTTAGTGTTGGTTTCCCAACAGCAATCTGCAGCAGCGCTGCCTCAGAATTAACCAAAGTTGCAGCAGGGGCTAGATGCAAGTGTGATGCTTTTTATTTTGCACATACAAATTGATCATTGCCCACTTCATGATGTGCAAAGGATGAGCCCTGCATATCCCTTATCAAGACGCTGTTTGGCCTGATTCATTGCAGAAATGTGCATCGATTGGGCACCATTTACTCTCAAAACAGCACCCACAGCGACCAAACAATGGATGTTAGCGGTTTAAATCCTATATTAAATCCTATAACTAAGTCTACAATAATAACAGTACATCTGATACATAGCCACCAAGAGTAATTATATTCCTTAAATTGTAAAATTACAGGATTGAAGAATGGAACATATTTCCATCTTGAATCTGGCATTGTGATTGCTTCCTGATTTTCCTCCAATTTTCACATCCCTCAAGAATGTTGACTTGTGGATTTGAGCCCTGAAACAGGGTTTGATTCTGCAGGTCTTTGTAACCCTCCAGCGCAAGAAAATGGTTGCTATATTTTAAGCCAAGGCCATGCGGATCACAAAGAACGTTGGAGCTGAATTTGATCCTTTCGTCATCTAATATCCTCCTATACACACTTCCCGTTAATAGTCAAGTAATAGTGATTAGGAATGGGAGAGCCAATCAGTTTTGCCCTTCCTAACACACAGGGTCCTATTTTACCATTTTGATTCTAAGTGCTGGGCCGACTTGAAACTGGGAGTGTTTTAGATCTGACTTTTAGACCCGTTCTCAGACGCCCTCATACGCACTCTGCCTGAACAAATATCAGCGAATCAGAATCGCGCTGCACAAGCTGTGGGCAGGACTTAACGCGCCCGAAACCCTGCAGTTCCAATCAGTTCCTCTAATGCGCATGCGCCGAAAAAAAAATGATAGAATGCGGCTCCCCTACCACTTCGCTCCCGGGCCGGATAATGCCTCCCACTGGCCCCCACAGACATTGCCCCACCCCCCACAATATTACTGACCCCCTTATCTCCCCACGCACCAGCCACCCAGAATGATCCCAGCCCCTCGCCACCTTCCCGCAACGATCTCAAGCAGAGTGGCAGCGGAACTCCCTTCCCCCCCACTGATCACAGGTAGATTCCGTAAGTAGTCTCACAACACCAGGTTAATGTCCAACAGGTTTATTTGGTAGCATGAGCTTTCGGAGCTTTGCCCCTTCATCAGGTGAGTGAAGAGTTCGGTTCACAAACAGTGCATATATAGACACAAACTCAATTACAAGATGATTGGAATGTGAGTCTTAACAGGTAATCAAGTCTTTTCCGGTGCAGACAATGTGAGTGGAGAGAGGGTTAAGCACAGGTTAAAGAGGTGTGAATTGTCTCCAGCCAGGGCACTTAGTGAGATTTTGCAAGCCCAGGCAAACCTCCTCAGAAGACAAACACGGGACACGGTGGACAGTGTACCCTTCGTCGTCCAGTACTTCCCCGGAGCGGAGAAGCTACAACATCTTCTCCAGAGCCTTCAACATGTCATCGATGAAGACCAACATCTTGCCAAGGCCATCCCCACACCTCCACTACTTGCCTTCAAACAACCGCACAACCTCAAACAGACCATTGTACGCAGCAAACTACCCAGCCTTCAGGAGAACAGTGACCACGACACCACACAACCCTGTCACAGCAACCTCTGCAAGACGTGCCGGATCATCAACACGGGTGCCATCATCTCACATGAGAGCATCATCCACCAGGTACACGGTACATACTCTTATGACTCAGCCAACATTTTCTATTTGATATGCTGCAGGAAAGGATGTCCCGAGGCATGGTACATTGACGAAACCATACAGACACTATGACAATGAATGAATGGGCACCGCTCGACAATCACCAGGCAGGAGTGTTTCCTTCCTGTCGGGGGACACTTCAGCAGTCATGGGCATTCAGCCTCTGATCTTCAGGTAAGCGTTCTCCAAAGCGGCCTTCACGACACACGACAACGCAGAATCGCTGAGCAGAAACTGATAGCCAGGCTCCGCACACATGAGGACGGCCTCAACCGGGATCTTGGGTTCATGTCACACTATCTGTAACCCCCACGACTTGCCGGGGCTTGCAAAATCTCACTAACTGTCCTGGCTGGAGACAATACACATCTCTTTAACCTGTGTTTACCCCTTTCTCCACTCACATTGTCCGCACCTGAAAAGACTTGATTACCTGTTAAGACTCGCATTCCAACCATTATTTTGTAAATTGAATTTGTGTCTTTATATGCCCTGTTTGTGAACCAAACTCTTCACTCACCTGATGAAGGGGCAACGCTCCAAAAGCTCGTGCTACCAAATAAACCGGTTGGACTTTAACGGTGAGACTACTTACTGTGCCTACCCCAGTCCAACGCCGGCAACTCCACATCACAGGTAGAGTGGCAGCGGATCCCCTTTCATCCCTACTGATCTCAGGCAGAGTGGCAGCAGACCCCACTTCTCCCCCGATGATCTCAGGCCGAGTGGCAGCGGTCCCCCCTTCCCCCCAAATGATCTCAGGCAGAGAGATCCACGCTGCCCCCTCCACCCTACAGATATCAGGCAGAGTGATCCCCCTCACCCCCACCCCAGACCCTCCCGCACAAGGCCCCCATCTCCTCCGGACTCCGATGGCTGTGTGACACCTCCATCTCTCTCCCCTATCCCCCATCACTGAGGCACTGAACTACCCCCACCTCCCTCCTCATCAGCACACCTGCAAGTGCTCACTTGCCTTCCCTTCAATGCTAACAAGCAAACTGCATGTAACTTGCTGGAATGTTCCGCCAAACTGCCTGCAGCTGATCTGCCCTAACGAGGGGCAACTCCATTAAAAACTCAAGAATGGACAGGCAGGCAGGCATTCCTGCACAAAATGCGCACACGACCATCCGTCCGATTTACTGAGGGCAATCAGAGGCAAGATGGGCCACTCTCTTCCCCCAGGAGGATGCAGAGCCAGGGGGGCTGATGGAAATGCGGCCTGGGAGGCAGACGCTGCCTCGGTCAGTGCCAGGGCACTAGCCGCTGAACCGGGAAGCAGTGGCAGAAAAAAGTCAATGACCTGCAGCAAGGGTGAGTGCTGAACCCCATCTTGCATCTTCCCCCAAATCTCCCCCAGATCCTCCCATCCCCAGCACCCTTCATGCTTCCAGCTCCTGACCCCTAAGCACTTTCTTCCTGTCCCCCCAAGAGCCCCACTGCACTTGCCCTCGAAGGGCCACATCCTGATACTCTGCAGGAGTCACGCCATCATTTATTTCATGGCTCCTTCTGTCTCCACAGGAGAAGACCGACCATAACACCCGTGAGAGGGCGTAGACAGGGGGTGGTGAGCCAGACCTTTGGGTCCTCACTCCCTTTGAGGAGTGGGTGCGGGAGCTGTCAAGGGAAGGGGAGATGTGGGCTGTCAGCGACAGCTTGATCAGTCTGCCATCCAGACATGAGCACCTGTCATTCCTACACTCACTTTGAAGCAACTTCTCGGGGACAGGAGTTTCGGGTGCGAGGGGCAAGGTTTAAAGCAGATGTACGAGGTATGTTTATTTGCACAGAGAGGGTGGTGGGTGCCTGGAACTCACTGCCGGGGGAGGTCACAGACGCAGGTGCGACAGTGACCTTTAAGGGGAATCTCTACAGTTATGTGAATGGGATGGGAATAGAGGCATATGGTCCCCGGAAGAGGAGGGTAAAAAAATCAGATGGGCAGTCTGGTCACTACAGGCTTGGAGGGCCGAAGGCCCTGTTCCTGTGATGTAATTTTTTTGGCGCTTTGTTCTATGTTCAATGGAGAAATGTGAATCACGTGTTTGGCATCCCGGATTCCTCTCCCTCCCTTGTGTTGAACCTTGTGTCCTATGTTACAGGAACAGATCCGGACACCCCGGGGCCTTCTGGACTCCAGGCCCATACAGCAGCTCCTACCCATCCTGGTGAGGGCAGCGCGGACGAGTCCTCGGAGGAAAGGGGTGAAGGGACATCCCAAGGGTGGCACCGTTTTGGCATCAGCTTCCACCTCACAACTCACCATCCCAGATACTGACACGTCACTCTCTGGTGAGCACGACACATCTGATAATATACATCGGGTGGAGGAGGGAACATCCGAGGCCTCTGGCATGCGGGGGCCTGCTGGAGGCGAGGACTCAGCTGGCCCCAGGCCACATGCTGAGCCTCTGAGATCACTTCTCCCTCAGCTGCTGGAGATGCAGCAACAGAGCCAGGGAATGCAGGAGGGGCTGACGGCCACACTGGACCAACTGCGAGGATGTGGGAGGACACTCGCAACTTTCAGGCAGACCAGCTATTGTCTGTCTGGCGTGCTTCCCAGACCAACACTGCAAGAGAGGCGTCTGCAGTGGAAAGCCTGGGGCAGGGGTTCCTCACCATGAGTGACAGGTTCCAAGCGACGGCCGAATCATAGCAGGCCACAGCTGAAGGACTAACAGGCTTCTCGGGATTTGGTGGCCTATAGCTGAGAGGCTCGAGAGCTTGCAGAAGACCCAGTGGGATAGCACTGAGACAGAGCAGGCTATGGCAGCAGCCCTTGAGAATGTGGCCCAGTTGCAGAGGGTCATGGCTGAGGGCTTGCAGAGCACAGCCCAGTATCAGAGGGTCATGGCTGAGGGGTTTCAGAGCATGGCCCAGTCTCAGAAGGCACTTGCTTCGGCCATTGAGAGGTGGCCTCGACTCAAGTGGCCATCGCAGAGGGCTCGACCACCATGGGTAGGACACAGGTGGTCCTCGAGGACTGGCATTGCCAGGTGACACCGGAGCTTCTGAAGCTCACTGCAGAAGCACTGCTATCCCATGGAGTGACCCAGGGGCCCACAGGAACCCCAAGGGAGGAGGAAGGTCTCGAGCCCATGCCGGGGCCTTCCAGCCAGGAGGCTGTGGCTATACCTTCCGACTCCCCACTTCCTGACCCCGGGGCATCTCAGGAGCAGCGGGATGAAGAGGGTGTCATGGAAACATTTCAGACACCTGGAAGCAGGCCAGGGCCCTCAAGGTCCAGGGCCTCCAGAGGACGCCCGCCATGCGTATCACAGGAAACGGGGCGAGGTAGGCAGCTGGCCCCCTCCACCTCCGATGTACATTCTGGGGAGTCACTGAGACGTAGTGGTAGGCCACGTAAGGTTAGGAAGTTGTAGTTGCACTGAGATGGCACGGGTGAAAAGCTGCACTAGTTAGAAAGATATTTAAGCACCTTAACGTTTTCTGTTCACAAGTTTTTATGTTAGAACGTCCTCCTCAAATGCCTCCGGGATGTCCGAGCATCTGAGAATGAAGCTGTCTTGCACACTACCTGGATGTCTTGCGCAGACATGCATAATGTTCATGTTATGGTCACACACAAGTTGGACATTCAGGGAGTGGAACCCCGTTCTGTTGATGAATCTCTGCGAATTCTGTAGGGGGGCCTTGAAGGTGATGTGGATGCAGTCGATGACCCCCTGTACATGAGGCATCCCCGCAATGGTTGCGAACCCTGCAGCCCTGATGGGCCTTGTCCAGGTTAAATTTGATGTACTGTGCAGCCTGGGCATACAGGCTTCTGTGACCTGTTTGACACAGATGTCCACAGCTGATTGGAAGATGCCACAAACATCTCCGCTCGGGGTCTGGAAGGAGCCAGTCACATAAAAGTTCAAAGCGGCCGTCAATTTGACAGCCACCGAGAGTGGGTGCCACGCACCCCCGCTCCCCCCCCCCCCGCTCCCCCCCCCCCCCCCCCCCCCCCCCCCCTCCCCCCCGCCTCTAGGTGCCAGGTCCTGCAGCAGGTGGCACAGGTTTTGCACTGTCTTCTTTCAGAGGCGGAGACATTGGCAGCACACGGTGTCTGACATCTGTTCAAATGACACTCGTGCACGGAGCTGCTGGGGTCTTTGCTCCCTCCTTTTCCTGCGTGCCCCCCCTCGCCCCCTCTGGGTGAATGGCAGCCACCTCCCGCCTCTGGTGGTCGTCTCCCTCTACTCCTGCAAGTGGTAAGGCCCGGGCCTCCTGTGTCTGCAATTCTTCCTCCAGCTCCTCCTCCTCAGCTCTAGCAGTAACCAAAAGATTGATTGGTTGCATCGCAAAAGCCATCTCATCACTCTGAAGGTGGGGGCGGCGGGAGATAGAGAGGAACACATGCAGAGATTAAGGAATGCTGTTTGCTCCGACCACATCAAAGTCCCAGCAACACCCCCCCCCTAATTTCCATAGCCACATGTTCCTCACAATCACAGCCCCCCCAATTCCCCCAGCCACATACTCCCCACAATCACAGCCCCCTCCCAATCTCCCCAGCCACATACTCCCCACAATCACAGCCCCCTCCCAATCTCCCCAGCCACATACTCCCCACAATCACAGCCCCCTCCCAATCTCTCCAGCCACATGCTCTCCACAATCACAGTCTCCCCCAATTCCCTCAGCCACATGCTCCCCACAATCACAGCTCCTTGCAAATTTGAGAGACTGCAGAAGTGCAATTTGCAAGGGCTTTGTGCACATCCTTCAGTTGGAAGAGTGCTGGGTGCACTAGGACCCAGCAGCACCGCAAGATCCGAGATCAGTGCTGAGACCCGGGTCCGTGTTGTAAATCAGACATCGGACACCCTGCTGAGCAACAGCCCCCCACCCCCTCCCCCCACGCACTCGCAGAGCCCCCACCGACCCGAGAAATAAAATGGCTGCAACAAAAGGCTACCCGTGAGCAGCAGAGACCCATCGGACGCTGTGCACTTACTTCCTCACTAACCCTCACTGATGGAGCGCCCAAATCGGACTTATATGGAGCATGTCTGGTTCGCACTGATTCGGGATTGGTGAACATAGTGGTGAAGGGGAAGTGCCGGTAAAGTTGGTTGTGCAGCCCATTAATTCAATTTAAATGCATTCAAAAGCATTTAAATGGCCATTGCGCCCATTTCAGGGCCTTGGTAAAGGGGGAACCCAGTGCAGAGGTGAGCACGGATCGTGCTACCCATCTCATGCCCGACTTTACCAGGTTTTCGTGCCCAAAAACAGGCATAACGCAATGGTAAAATCGGGCCCAGAGTCTTTGATACTTGGAGGCTGACACAGCTTCGTCAGAGCTCTGATGAAGGGTCATCCAGACTCAAAACATTGGCTCTATTCTCTCTCCACAGATTCTGTCAGACCTGATGAGCTTCTCCAGCATTTTCTGGTTTTGTTTCAGATTCCAGCATCTGCAGTATTTTGCCTTTATATTATGGCTCAGTTGATAATTACTTAGGTCTTCCATTCAGAAGGTTACAGATTCAAGGCCCACCCAAAAGCCTTCAGCACAAAAATCTAGGCTGATACTCCAATGCAGTATTGAGGGAGTGCTGCACTGTCAAAGGTGCTGTCCTTTGGACTGAGACACCAGGCGCGATTTTACCATTGCGTCAAACTTGATAAAGTTGGGCATGAGGCCATTAATGAGATCTGCGCCCGCGTCCGCGCAGATGCCCACTTTACCAAGGCCCGAAAATGGCCGCGATCCGAATTGCACCCAAAACGGGCGCAACGGCGATTTAAATGCATTTGCATGCATTTAAATTGAATTAATGGGCTGCCCGTCTAACTTTACCAGCATTTCCCCCTTTACCATCGCGTTCGCACATCCAGATTCGGCACGAAACAGACATGCTCGGCAAAGATCTGTTTCGGGCGCTCCAGCTTCTGAAGACGTAAGTTCAGAGCTTCCAACGGCTCTCTGACTCAGATCGGTTGTGGTGTGGGGAGGGAGGTGGGCCAGATCACTCTCTGGTGAGGGGGAGGGAGGAGGGAGGTCGGTCAGATCATTCTCTGGAGAGGAGGGGAGGGAGGGCAGATCATTCTCTGGTGTGGTGGGGGAGGGAGGCCAGATCGCTGTCTGGTGGGGAGGGAGGAGGAGGGGAGGCCAGATCATTGCCAGGTGTTGGGGGAGGAGGGAGGGCAGGCCAGATCGTTGTCTGGTGGGCGCTGGGGTGGTGGTGGGGGAGGAAGGCCAGATCATTGTCTGGTGGGGGGGGAGGGCAGATGGAGGCCAGATCGTTGTCTGGTGAGGATGGGGGGGAAAGGGCAGAGGGAGGCCAGATCATTCTCTGCTTGGTGGGGGAGGTGGGCTTGGTGGGGTGGGGGGAGGAGGGACGCCTGATCATTCTCGGGGGGGAGGGGGGAGGGAGGAGAGAGGCCAGACCATTCTCTGGTCGGGAGAGAGGCCAGATGAATCTCTGGTGGTGGGGGAGGGGGGTGGGGGAGGGGGGTGAAGCAGGGAGGGTCTGCTGCCACTCTGCGGGCGATCGGTGGGGCGGAAAGGGGAGCAGGGTGTCGTGATCGGTCTGGGTAGCAGGGGTGTGGGTGGATAAGGGAGACTTATGTTGTGGGGGTGGGGCGATGTCTGTGGGGGCCATCGCTCCCGGGCCGCTTTATCCGCTTTTTGCAGCCTGGGAGCGATGTGACAGGGGCGCGTTTTTCAAATTTTTTCCTCACTGTGCATGTGCAGTTCAGAGCTCCGATCAGACCAGCAGCATTTCAGATGCAATAAGCCTCGCCCACAGCGCAATTCAGACCCGCGATTTCTTTTCAAGCTGAGTGCGTATGGGGGCGCCTGAAAGCAGATTTCCAAGTCAGATCTGAATTGCACCCAGATTCAGCACTTAGAATTAAAATGGTAAAATCGGGCCCACCATCTCCCCTCTCAGGTGGATGGAAAAGATCCCATGGCATCATGGCTGGGGAGTTGTCCCTGCATTCGGGCCAATATTTATCCCTCGATAAACATCACAAGACCAGATTATTTGGTCCTTATCACATTGCTGTATGTGGGAGCTTGTGTGCAATTGGTTGCCGTGTTTCCTAAGTGACTGTACTTCAAAATACTTCATTTGTTGTAAAGTACTTCGGGATACTCTGAGCGCTTTTGAACAAGGAACAGCCCCACAAGGACTTTGCATGTTACCCAACACAGGTTTGCTTGTCATGCAGCCCACATAGTGAGTTCTCAGCCTGCTGCTGAGTGAATACCAATGATGACCGGATGAGGCCCTTAAGTGGGAACCAATTTCCCATTAAAGAGCCTCAGTTGACAGTGGGCCTGGAAGAGCTTCCACAGGCCTGTCCACTGCAGACTTAATCAGGATGGAAGTGAATGCTGATTAAGTGACTCCTCATCATCCAAACACAGGATTCTGCCCAATATTCATGGCAATCTTCTCAAACGGTCTGATATGAGTTTTAACCTGGTTGCAGACCATGATTATTACTGATACCTATTCATTTATGATGAGGTTTACCTGAAGGATCGGTGTGGTTTTTAATGCATGGCCAGCTGTTGTGCTTTGTAACCTGGACCACGATAATATCACTCATGAAAATATGGAGAAAAGTTCATCTCTCGCAGGATTAGCACTCTTGGCAGCCATGTTGGAAGGCATGTTCCTTGGCAGGCATCACATCCCAAATTATTTAAATTTTATCAAGAAACTACCTGTCAGTAGAATAAATTTTCCACACTCAGATTGCAAATGTATTCTGTTTTTTTTAAAAATTAGACATTTTCCTTTAACTGTCCAATCATACCATGTGATGAGAATGATTCTCTTTATCCAAAACTATTTTTTGAAAACAAATATACAAACTTATCAGGAGGGACAGCATACCTTTACTCTTTCTTCCTGTTTTTTAACACCCAGTCCAATCTACAATCGTTCCAATGTTTACTCCTCTGAAAGGCAATCAGAATGATTGTAAGATTGATAGAATGGTGGTGGTGAATTCTTCTGTGTGTTATATCAATGGGTGGAACTTAGTGTCTGGGCCCACTAGAGTTGGCAAGATGGCGACTGGGCCTGGAGAATCGCGTGAGAAGCCACACGTCTGATCCCTGGTGGCAGGAAAGCTGTCCGGTATGAAGTGAGCAGTGGGAGGGGGACTGAGGAGGGTGGTGAGTGTCTGACACGGGAGCTCATCTGCGAGCGACAAGATGTCAATTAGGCTCGATAACGAACCACCTGAAACCCATTATCCCTGAGCCCACCAAGATTAACTGGTAAGGTAAAGGTAGGTGTAGCCCCGGAGGAGAGGGACATGGCCAAGCAGTGGCCTGGCAATGTTCCCTGTCACTGCCCCTTGGGACAAAAGTTGGGCCCTAGCTCCCACTGGAGCAATGACCATTGAGGGGAGTGTTGTTGGAGGTGTGTGTTGGTTCAGATTGTACAGGGTTGGGGGGGAGAATGTGGGAAGATGCAGATAATCAGGGAGTTGGGGGGGGGGGGGGGGGACGGCGCGGTGGTCAGAAGGGGTTGATGATCAGGGGGGGTATAGAAGTCCCAACTCTGATCAGAGGTGGAGAGGGCGGTCTCCGAGACCTCCTAGGCCAGAGGTGAGTAAAGGAGAAGGGAACAGCAGCAAGAGCAGGGGAGTGGCTTTCAATAGGCTGGGGAGAAGGTTTACTCAGGTTCCGATTGGGATACCCCTTGAATTGGCGTACCCCGATCTTTGTGCAGTGGGGTTTGCCGGCATGTTCTGGCACCGCTCCCTGTATGTCGGTGTGCAGCACAGCACCCTGGGGGTTTTTTTTTGGCAGAGTGTGGTAAGATCTGGAAGGAAAACCAGCACGTTTCCCTGGAGAGAAACACCCCAATTTTCTCTGACAATTTTTGATAAGATTTTTCCATAAATCTCCTGGCTCTGCTGCCAGCAACCTGACCACCTGGTCCTCAGAATGTCTTGCATGGCAGCTGGTTACACAAAAAACATCACTGACACTCAGTTACAGGGGACCCAACCTTTGCAAGGTAAATGTGATAACATTTGCAAACTGCAGCAAATACCATGTGATCTGATTCTACACGATTAGCTGTGCTTTGATCTAACCTCCAGGACTACTTTAAACCAGTGTTGGCAATCCTGCTGTACACGTGGAACATAATTAGTACAGACTGATAGACAAATCGAATGAAAGGCTAATTATTTAAAATAGAAAATTGGCAGTTTGCTGGGGCTTGAGGTCATTGTGCAGGTTGGCTTGATGTGACGACAAGATCACAGCTGAATAAAAACTTAACTATCATCTAAGTCGACATAACATGTGCCATGAGGCCTGTGAACACTGACTACAAAGAGCCTTTGATAAAGCTCTAAGTGTACATAAAAATAAATAGATTGATGTCTCAATTAGAATAATGAATCGAGTATGCTAAAAATATGGGGTGGCACAGCGGCCAAGTGGTCAGCACTGCTGCCTCACAGCCCCAGGGACCTGTGTTCGATTCCCAGCTTCAGTCACTGTCTGTGTGGAGTCTGCATGTTCTCCCCGTGTCTGCATGGCTTCCTCCAGGTGCTCCGGTTTCCTCCCACAGTCCAAAAGATGTGCTAGTTACATGCATTGGGCATGCTAAATTCTCCCTCAGTGTCTCCGAACAGGCGCCGGAGTGTGGCGACTAGGGGCTTTTCACAGTAACATCAATGCTGTGTTAACGTAAGCCTACTTGTGACACCAATACATAAACTTTAAATATGTAAGTGTTAGCAATTAACAAAATCGTAATCTGAGTAAATACCTTACCACTGTTCATGTAGTCATTCTGGCTTGACATGTAAAGTTATAGATTTTTTAAAAAGTTGCATCTAAATCTAGATCTAAACTGTCAGCGTACCGGTGTCTGCAATCACCAAGTGAGAGTAAAGATGTTGACACCCTTTGCCCCAGGTAAATGCATTTTCCAAGACAGCCCGTCTCTATAGGCTTGCTTCATGCAAGTAACGTGCGTAGGATTATTGACTCATTTCTTCTATCTTCCCTACCTCAAACAACATTAGCTATTTTATGAACTTAATGGGCTGTAATAACCCAGATCTTTCAATGATCTCCAGGGCAAACGTTTTTTGATGGACCTGACAGACGTGACCTCTGCATGAACTTCTCTGCAGTCGCCATTTCTGCACTTATCCCACAGCAACATCAGCCATGGCCAATAATGGAGGTCGATCGCCATAATTCTGGCTGTTATGGTGATTATTTTAGAACAATTTTACTTGAGAACATGGTTGGTCAGCAATTATTTATTTTTAGTCTGACAGTAACTAAGGTTTAAATCACTGAGATTGTGTGCGCTGCCAAACTACCTCACCATCTAACTGAAACTGAAATCTGAGTGATTTCTTTTAGAAAGTATTTCGCAGAAGCTTCTTCAGCGAAGTAAAGCTGCAAAAAATATTTTTTTTTACTTCCACACAACAAATTACAACATTTCGGAAAGCATAGCTGTCTTAGAGAGATTTATTTCCACACAATGCTGCTGGAAGTGTGGTAATGCTGTTGTATTTAGCCTGAATATATTAGATAGAGGAAGGGGGAAATATCTCCAGTCACAATAGGGGTGGAAATTCAATTTGGTTTCGAGCAGTCTTTTGGCTGTACAATTGGTGAATTGATGTTCGGGTGATAGATTTCAGGGCTTGGACCCCGGCTCGCAATCTCCTTCAAAAGTGCAACAACCACCATGTTGGTTTGGGTGATTTTGACCGGGTTAAGCTGGCTGCCTGACTGCAGTGGAGGCAGTGGGGAGGATGGGGGTGAGGGTGGGGGTGGGGGAGCGGAAAAGTGGGTGGGGAGCAGGTCTTCCCAGACTGCTTCACTGCAACTCTGACTGAGAGGACACTCTTCCTAGAAAGGTTCACAGCATCTCTGACTGCAACACACTGTTCCCTCACACTGTTACATCTCAGTACCACTAGTTGTCCAAGCTTAAACAGGAAAGATGTAGATCGAGTGGTCACATGGAGACAATTATTAAGAGGTCATGTGATGAAAGTGCAGGACTTCTCCCCTGAGTGCAGAGTACAGGCAAATAATAGCTGCTCAGGCTAGTGAGTAAACTGTTGTTATAAGCCCTTGGTCGCTGATCATTGGAACTCATGCATTTCTACAGACCCTAAGTGGGACCTTAATTTCATCAAATGATTACCTGCCTCCATGGACTGGCAGCTGACCTAATTCCCAGTCTACCTCGGAAAGTTCCCAAAGGTTGGATATGTTGCGGAGTTGTCCTGATGCATCTTCCTCCATTATTTTCCTAGCTTCACTGTCTTCAACCCTGTCTCCACATAGTCAGCAAAATTCAGGCAACATTTCAGATCCCTGACGTTTCATCAGTTCTGATGGAAGGTCACTGACTGAAACAGCAAAAACTTTGTTTCTTTCTCCGCAGCTGCTGCCAGATTTGATAAGCATTTTCTATTTTTATTTCAGGTTTGGAGCATCTGCAGGATTTTGCTTTTAGTTAAAGGGGCCATCAGCTGCTTTCAGAAAAGTTTCTGATTTGTCTTTCTAGGTTTGTGGTGGACTCCTGCTTGGCTTTCGGGCCAATCTTTATAAAGCAACTTTTTAGAAGGGTCGGACCATTCGCATACAATTGCTTAAAGCAGGTGGATGCTCAGAATCAAACCAATCAGGAACCGCGGGTTCAATTCCCAGCTTGGGTTACTGTTTGTGTGGAGTTTGCACATTCTCCCTGTGACTGCGTGGGTTTTCTCCAGGTGCTCAGGTTTCCTCCCACAGTCCAGAGATGCGTGGGTTAGGTTGATTGGCCATGCTCAATTGCTCCTTAGTGTCCCGGGATGTATAGGTTAGAGGGATTAGCGGGGTAAATGTGTGGGGTTAGGGCATGAGGTGGGATTGTTGTTGGTGTCGACTCAATGGACCGAATGGCCTCCTTCTGCACTGCAGGGATTTCATGAAATTCTATGAATCAAACATCTAACTCAACATAATGAGGAGCTTCTGTGGCTTTGCTTTGGAAAGGCTGCTGAAATGGAAAGTAATTAAACCACATGTTGTAGCACCAACCATACCAACTTAATCAAATCAGGCATCAATTTCACTTATGCAGCCACTTTGGCTGATCGGGTGTGCAATAACAACTCATATTTAGGTAGCGCCTTTAATGCAATGAATAATCGCAAGGCATTTCACAGAGGCATTATGAAACAAAGTATGGCCACGGCACATAAAGGAGATGTTAGTTCAGATTAGCAAAAGCTTGGTTAAAGAAGTAGATTTTAAGGCATGTGCTAAAGGAGGAAAGTGAGGTAGAGAGGTTTGCAGAGGGCTTTCCAGAACTTAGAGCCAGTGGAAGAAAAGGAATGACTGCCGATGGTGGAGCAGTTAAAATTGGGAATGCTCAAGAGACCAGCTTTTGAGGAGCACAAAGATCTCAGAGGATTGTGGGGCTGAAGGAGATTACAGAGATAGTGAGGGGTAAGATCATGGAGAGTTATGAAAACAAGGAGAATTCTTACATTCAGATTTTGCCTGACTGGGAGTAAAGTCTGACTCATTGCCTGCTTCACACCAGGTTCCAGCTCTACTCAAACTTCCACTGCATTGTTTTCACATAACATCCAGCAGTGTGAATCCAAATAAATAATCAATTACACAAATTCATCTTGAATTCAGCATTTGCCCATAATTGCAAAGTGGAAACTACTCGATTAGTTTTTTTTTACATTTTATTTATCATCTGGTCATTGGTCCTACGTAACCATTGATAACTTGTTCAAGCAATGTGTAAAATTAGACATTGGAGAAAACTTTCCAAACTTATGTTGGTGATTAAGAAGATGGACATCGTTAACCTTGTGTTAGCAAGCCCTTTCACAATTCCCACCATGATGTGTTGTGTGCAATGTGGAATATTAATTATTAGTTTCAAAGGCTGGCGTATGGGCATGGACAGAGTGGATAGTCAGAAGCTTTTTCCCAGGGTGGAAGAGTCAATTGCTAGGGGGCATAGGTTTAAGGTGCGAGGGGCAAGGTTTAAAGGAGATGTACGAGGCAAGTTTTTAACACAGAGGGTGGTGGCTGCCTGGAACTCGCTGTCGGGGGAGGTAGTGGAAGCAGATACGATAGAGACTTTTAAGGGGCAAATACATGAATAGGATGGGAATAGAGGGACATGGTCCCTGGAACGGTAGGGGGTTTTAGATCTGACAGGCAGCATGATCGGTGCAGGCTTGGAGGGCCGAAGGGCCTGTTCCTGTGCTGAAATTTTCTTTGTTCTCTTTGTTAATACCTTGCACTGTGTTCTTTTTAATGAAAAGAAACAGCTGGAACTGCAAAAACGCTGTTTTAAAGCAGCTGCAGCTGTCAACAACCTACAAATTGTCTCGGTTTCTAGAAGTTCTGAACATGGATCACCAGGGGACTTGGCGAGACAATTCACCCGATGGACTTCACACCTGCCATCGTTTGAACTCTCTGAAAAACGTAAGACAATAGGCCACCAGATTTCCTTATTCCAGAAACTGCCAGGAACAAGGAAGGACTAACAAAGCTCATTATGTAAGGAGGGTGCTGAGGAACCCCTATCTGTTTTGATGGCAACTAGATAGCTTTGACAATGGGACATCAACGTTCCTTTGCCAATATGGATTGTCCTCCATTGTGTGCCAATAGTAATGCAACAATATCCAGGCTTGGGCTGATAAGTGGCAAGTAACATTCATGCCGCACAAATGCCAGACAATAACCATTACCAATAGGAAACACTCTAACCACTGCCCCTTGACATTCAACAGTGTTACCATCACTGAATCCCCCACTGTCAACATCCTTGAGGTTACTATTGACCAAAAACTTAACTGGACTCGCCACATAAACACAGTGGCTACAAGAGCAGGTCAGAAGCTTGGAATACTGTCACCATCTGACTCCTCAAAGCCTGTTCAACATCTACAAGGCAAAAGTCAGGAGTGTGATGGAATACTGCCCACTTGCCTGGATGGGTGCAGTTCCAACAACACTCAAGAAGTTTGACACCACCCAGGACAAAGCAGCCTACTTGATTAGCATCTCATCTACAAACATTCAATCTCTCCACCACCAACGCTCAGTAGCAGCAGTGTGTACTATCTACAAGATGCGCTGAAGAAATCCACCAAAGTTCATTACACAGCACCTTCCAAACCCACGACCACTTCCACCTCGAGGGACAAAGGCAGCAGGTACATGGGAACACCACCACCTGCAAGTTCTCCTCCAAGCCACTCACCATCCTGACTTGGAAATATATCACCGTTCCTTCGCAGTCGCTGTGTCAAAATCCTGGAATTCCCTCCCTAACAGCACGTGGACTGCAGCGTTTCAAGAAGGCAGCTCACCACCACCTTCTCAAGGGAAACAAGGGATGGGAAATACATGCTGGCTAGCCAGTGATGTCTATGTCCCACGAATGAATACAAAAAAAGCTGCCACCTGATTGGAACCCCTCAAGTGAAAATCTATGATTATAAATCTATGATAATAAGCTTGTCTGGTTGTTGCAGTAAAATAAGAGTCTGCAGAATTCACCAATAACACCCAGGAGAAGACTGAGAAATGTAACATCATCCCACTCTCCCTGCTATCTTCATGGTCAGATGATGTCTCTGTTACGTTTGGAATACATGACAGAGATAGAGAAATTTAATCAAAAGAATTTTCAAGTGTCATAGCATTCACTTTGGAAAAAGACAGGTTACAGTTTCAAAGAGAATATGTCAGCTGCAGCACCCCTGGAATTTCAAGCACTGAAGGAATATTGGAATGTATATTTCTTCTTTTTCTTATAGTCATTAACCCTTATCAATTCCACCTCCTCCACCTTGTTACTTGTTCCATTTTGCACGCTAGCATGCATGCCTGTATATTGTGGGATTACCTTTTAAATGAGTCTTTTATCTGAGCAAGTTTGTAACAATAAAATGAGGGGCACAATCTTACCTTCCGTTCACACCACACTCGCGCTGCAGCAAGGCCGGAGAATTTGGTGGCCAGCCAAATCTCCATTCACTGCAGCAGGATGGGAAAATCCCACCGGCATGATAAGATTCCGACCTAAGTCTTTACATAGAAATCATAGAAACCCTACAGTGCAGAAGGAGGCCATTCGGCCCATCGAGTCTGCACCGACCACAATCCCACCCAGGCCCTACCCCCACATATTTTACCCACTAATCCCTCTAACCTACGCATCCCAGGACTCTAAGGGGCAATTTTTAACCTGGCCAATCAACCTAACCCGCACATCTTTGGACTGTGGGAGGAAACCGGAGCACCCGGAGGAAACCCACGCAGACACAAGGAGAATGTGCAAACTCCACACAGACAGTGACCCGAGCCGGGAATCGAACCCGGGACCCTGGAGCTGTGAAGCAGCAGTGCTAACCACTGTGCTACCGTGCCGCCTACATGTTAACTCAAGAGATCTAGTTGGTGTATTTCTCCACATAGCTTTACGTACAGTCAAGTAGATACCTTACTGAAAAAAAATCACAATCTTTTAAAAATTAAAACTTTGTTATAACCAACTTCAGGAGTGAATGGTTAGGTTGATTGACCATGCTCAATAGCCCCTTAGTGTCAGGAAGACATTGCAAAATGAGGAAAGGCTGCAGGTTGATTCTTTCTAAAGCAGATCAATTTCTCAAGTGTCAGAACAAAACATTTTCTAGAATCCCTACAGTACAGAAGGAGGCCACTCGGCCCATCAAATCAGCACCAACCACAATCCCACCCAGGCCCTATTACCGTAACCCCACACATTTCCTCTGCTAATCCCCCTGACATTAGGGTCAATTTTAGTATTGCCAATCAACTTAACCTGCACATTTTTGGACTGTTGGAGGAAACCGGAGCATCCAGAGGAAACCCACGCAGAGACAGGGAAAACATGCAGACTCCACACAGACAGTGACAAAGGCCAGAATCGAACCTGCGTTCCTGGCACTGTGAGGCAGCAGTGCTACCAATGTGCCACAGTGTCACCCCTGTTGGGTCTAATGTTGGGTCTACACCCAAAACATTGACCAGCCTTTCCTCACTTTGCAGATGCTGTCTAATCTGTTGTATATTTTCAGAATATTTTACTTTTATTTCATGTTTCCAGTATTGGTATTTTGTCTTATTAAGATAAGTTCACTAACCCTGAATGAGGAATCATATGCGAAGGAAAATAGGGGTTAAATAATTGGCACTACAGTGTTATATCCTCCAATGGATAGATCTCTGATTTATCATCTCTTAGAGGGTGGTTTTTACTGTGAGCATGTGATTGGTAGGTTGACCCTGTTATCACTTTGAAACTGATTGTTTCTTCATTCACATCTACACCTTCCAATACAGATAATGATTGAAAGTATGAACGCCAGCTCATTGCTTCATTCTTCAACATATGGGAAATACAGGCAACTGTAGCTCTCCAAATTCCTACTGATAAGAGATAAGCTAACCAAAAAATCAAAATTGGGAGTTTGGAATTGTACGACTGAATAGTAGATTTACCCACAGGAGAGCCCAAATTCAGAATTTGTTCAAATAAATAAAGCATATTAATTGGAACCAACAATATTTTGTGTATTTATTGTAATTTTGTTCACATGAAAATTACATGGTTTGGTTTTAAGGTCAAGTTGTGCCATACATTTGGGACTTCTTTCATTCCTTTTGGCTTTGGGATTTTGGTTAGGATTCCTCTTCTCATAAAGCTTCCTTTGGAATTTAGTCTGCCAGTAGAATCATTAGCTTCCCCAGGCAAGCCTGGATACTGGCAGGGGTGCTGCAGCATGAACGCTGATTCATTGCTCCCTACGCTCAACATCACTCCCTTGGCTCACTGCCCTGGTAAACATCACTCCTCTACATATCCATCGACCCACAGAACGATAGAAAATGTTTGCAATGCCCCCCAGCTGCCACTTCATGCTAATCTATTCAGCCCACCCAAGGTACAATTCCCATCAAGAAGGCCAATCTGGAAAAACCCTCCCACACAGGACTTCAATGCAAACTCCACCTGGACAAATGAATGGGAATCACTGGACATTACAAACAAGTAACTGGTCTCCAACTCAACCCAACAGCTTCCTGGTTACAACCTTCCAAGGAAAGAGTGGTCCACCCTCAACAGGATCAGGAGCAGCCACAGCCCCTGCTTGGCCAACCTCCATAGATGGGGCATTAGGTGCCAATGGGAGACAGCAAACTATGCATCACATCAGAGTGTCCAATCCACAGACTCAACAGAGGCCTCTCCACACTCAACACAGCAGGACTGGAAGGAACTGCTTGGCTTAGGGATTCTGTATTCACTAAACAAATAAATTATTTCTTTCCCATCCCTCATCTAAGATTATTATGAGCAACATTTATAGAATCAAAGTAGGTTATTAAGATCTTAACATTGCCTATTAGCAGTTGATCTTTTAGGTAATAGTACTGTAGACTGAGAAGGAATGGCTACAACAATGAGTTAACAGCAATAATGGCAATAGTGGCTTTAAAATGGCTTTTCTGGCTGAGAGTTAAGCATGCCGGGATTTTTGGTCAACTTATAATTAAAACTAGATGCAGGTCGTCAAGTTGCTCTTGGTAAAGTTACTCTGGTCTGGGAGCTGTGACCTGAAGCTTCCGGTGTTGGTCAAATAAGGGAAGTTGTCTACTGACACAGACATTGTGGTCATTGTGTGGTACATATCATGTGAACTATGCATAATGGCGGCATACAAGTAATTTCAGTGGATGCTCAAGCCATGTGATCGCTTTCTGGTTACACAGTTGGCTGAATGACAGAGAATCTTGTGGAAGCAAATGGAGGATTTGTGGATAAAAGTCACTGCAGTTCTTGGTTTGCCAGCGACAACTCTATAGAGACTAACCATCATAAGACATGTACCCTGATGGAATTTTCGTCAAAGAAGAAGATAGATTCTACATTAGGGATATTTCTTGGCCAAGGTTTTCCCTAAACTCGGTTATATCTATTTTCAGTTAAATAATTAAAGTTAATGTTCAGTTAAATAGAATCCCTACAGTGCAGAAGGAGGCCATTCAGCCCATCGAGTCCGCACCGACCACCATCCAGGCCCTATTCTTGTAACCCACATATCTACCCTGCTAATCCCCCTGATACTAGGGTCAGTTTGCCATGACCAATCAACCTAACCCACACATCTTTGGACTGTGGGAGGAAACCAGAGCACCCCAAGGAAACCCACGGAGACACGGGGAGATGTTCAAACTCCACACCGATAGTGGCCCAGAGCCGGAATTGAACCCGGGTCCCTGGTGCTGAGGGGCAACAGTGCTAACCATTGTGCCACCATACTGTTAATGGGCAGTTAAGGTTCAGTTGAGCATTGATTTTCAGTTATGTGTCAAAGTTCAGTAAAACAGTTAATGAGTTCAACTGTTTAAGTTTGAGTTGATATCGGAAGTATTGAATGAATTAAAAAGTCGATTACTGTTCTTGTCTCATTGAACTGAAATGCTTGCGAGGTGTTTAAATTAAAAGCTGAATAACAGTGCACAAATCCTAATAGATTACGGATCTAAGTTCTGAGGACTGATCTCAACTATATAGTAAGCTCAACAATATTTTTTTAATTCCCTAGGCTCTTAGCACAAGGTTACAAAGAATAGGAAAGAAAGATAAGATACATCAAGTGGTTTTAGGTGCTGGTGTTTCTCATGACGTGTTATTTAATTCTTCGAGAGGTGATGGGGAAAAGTGCTGAGCAGCCGGGTGTTTTCTGCAAGAGATGGTTCAAAGTGACTTGTTGAAATACCGCATGTAAACCTACACACAGCAGAAAATAAATGTGAAGTTTTGGTTCATGAGGGACTTGCAATGCTTGTGGAAACTGCTAATGAACCAAGAACATGAGAAGCTTGGGAGAAGCAAAGATTGTAATACCCGAGTCGCTGTCTACAAAGTCTATGATACTGCCCATGTTTTATCTGTATTAGTTGATTTGAAATGAAAGTTTCATTAAAGTGAGTTGTTTTGCTTGGGTCCCTTGGAATATAAGTTGACACATTGTTTTAATAACAATTTTAATGTATCTTTACCTTAATAGGGGTAATGCACTTGAATAGTCACCAAATATTTCACATCTGACTGGAGAACTATTTAGTATCATAACACAACTGCTGTATGTTTTAGTACCTGTGTAAAATTGCTTTGATCATAAGAATTGTAAAACAGAGTTTAAGAGCAAACCACTATCAATTACATTTTACTATCAAAAAATATCAGGGATGTAAAAAGGCCATGTGGTATCTGAAAACTCATCCCTTGCATCCTCACTCTTCCATTATTGCATTCAGCTACACCTTCACATCCCAGTAACAATGCCTGTTAACTGACTATTCTAGCCATTAATGACTCGTAAATTTATGCTCTCTGATTCACCTTAGTTTATTTTATTTATTAGCGTCACGAGTAGGCTTACATTTACACTGCAATGAAGTTACTATGAAAATCCCCTAGTTGCCACACTCTGATACCTGTACGGGTACACTGAGGGAGAATTTGGCATGGCCAGTGCACCTAACCAGCATGCCTTTCAAACTGTGGGAGGAAACCAGAACATCTAAAGGAAACCCATGCAGACACACGAAGGATGTGCAGACTCCATACAGTCAGTGACCCAATCGGGAATTGAACCCGTGTCCCTGGCGCTGTGAGGCAGCAGCGCTAACCACTGTGCCACCGTGCCACCTGTCTTAGATTGAAATAATATTCTGAGTTTACCTGATCTTTACTAATCAATCTTGTATGTCCTTCCATGGGGTCCCTCTTAGCTCCCTTCTTCCTACAACAGAGCTTTAAGCTTTAAGCTTTCTTCATAATCCCAAATATTTGGAGATGTTCCAAAATCAAATCAGCCATAATGTGCAATTATTCTTTGAGTTCTTGGCTCCTATACAGATTTCATGTGTTTTCCTTTTAATTTTGGAGGTTGCTTCATTCTGAAGGAAAAATTGAAGAAGATGTTTGTTGAATCAGAAACATGCCAACTATAGTTTGTCAAAAAATCATTCAAAATTAATCTCTCTTTATCCCCAAAATAATTTCCCTCTGAACAAAATACCATGTGCATTTGGCAATGAAAGCAGTTATGAAGTTGAATGGAAACATGATGAATGAGCTGTGGAGCTAAAATTTCCTTTCATACTCATGCAAGATAGCAAGCAACCCATACTGAATGTACAGTTAAGACAACTATGGGGATTGTATTTATTAAAATGATTATGCTGCTGGCTTCATTGTTTCACTTGAACAGTTCCTTCTATCATGACACTCTGTATCTAAATTAAACAGTGTCGGATAGTGCCATTTAAAATCCAGGTTTGGAAATGAAACCTGCTATTTAAATAGGATTTGGAAAGGTTTTGCATCACAGATTATATATTATTGACAATTCTATGTTTGAATAATTCATCCCATGAATGATTGAAAGTTAAGAGCTATGCTTACCCAATATTTTTTTTCCATCAGTTGAAAAATGCCATTATAGCCCGGTAATTTTTCCAGTGAGAACACAGCATTAATTGTGCGTAAAAATAAGGACATTTCAGGAATGCATTTTAATATTGTTTTTCCTACGGTTATTGAAGTTCCCAAGAAAGTTTCCCCATGTTGAATATCTGTGCACATAAAAACATTGAGAATGCAAATGACTATTGGCATTTTAAAAATTGTTTTTTCCTATTATTTCTTACTCACCCTTCATCACATATTTTGTGCAGTCAGAAGGCAATATCTGACTCTGCACTGATGACTGCAGTTAACTGACATACAGTGGAGTGGTGACTGAACCTCTATGGGAGCAGCGTCTGTTTGACAGAAATTGATGTACATGTTTGCTTGGTTGAATCAGACCTCTGTGGCCTTAGTAATGCTCAGGAAACGGGGTGACACAATACATGCAAGCACTGGGTGACCGCATGACCCGATTGCAGAGAAGTTCAGCATGCAGCTCTGTACTGCCTGCAGCAAGAGGACACTGCAGCATCCAAATAACACAAGGAACAGAGAAAATCAGTCTTAACTGCGCACTAAACCAGGCAATGGGTCATTGCAGTCAACTGCCAGGTATATATGTCATGTCACTCAGTTTACTAGTCACGGCTACATCACTTAAGGTCACAGATACCTTATTCCGTCATGTAGGCACATACTACCAGTTCGGTGTGGAATTACAGCATCAGGGAAAAATGTTTACACTGCTACCTTTTCGAGGAATTATTGATTGCACCCATATTGTCATTCACACCCCTGCGCTCAATGACATGCCATTCATAAACAGAAAATAATTTTACTCGATTCATGGCCGTGTGCCAGGTGATCACTGGCAGAGAACAACACTATTTGCTGCAGTAATGCTGTAAACTACAGCATAACAGCTATTCATAATCTCTTTGCCACCTTGTGAGGCAATTCTGATCTCCGCTTATATTTCTGACAGCCAGAATGATGCAGGACTTGTGAAAGCATGGCAAGAACTGCACGCACTGAGGGGGGGGGGGGGGGGGGAGGGGGGCGGTGTTGTGGGGGGATGGGGGTAATTTTATGACCCCAGCTGGTGTATTTGCAGGTGGGAGAGTTGGCACGTAAAACAGAACCACTTTACCACTCACCTTTGAACTGTTCCCCCGTAGATTCAGAAAGAATGTTCCTGATGATGGGGGAGTCCAGAACTAGGGGTTATAGTTTGAGGATAAGGGGCAAACCTTTAGAACTGAGATGAGGAGAAATATCTTCGCCCAGAGAGGGGGAATCTGTGGAATTCATTACCAGAGAAAATAGTTGAGGCCAAAATGTTGCGTGATTTCAAGGAGAAATTTGACATGGCTCTTGGGGCTAAAGGGGATATGAGGGGAAGGCAGGATCAAGATATTGAATTTGATGATCAGCCATGATCATAGTGAATGGCTGAGCAGGCTCGGGGCTGAATGGCCTACTCCTGCTTTTATTTTCTATGTTTCTGTAATTCAGTTGGTGGGTAAGGCCTGCACACCCTTAGGTCTATTGAGACCCTTAACTGGCCAATTAACTGTTTTGTGATTGGATGCTTCTCATTTCAGATGGGATTTGGTTCTTAGACAGACTGTAGACATACTGTGATAAAAGCAAAATACTGTGGATGCTGGAATCTGAAACAAAAACAGAAAGTGTTGAAAAATCTCAGCAAGTTTGACAGCATCTGTGGGGAGAGAATAGAGCCAACATTTCGAGTATGGCACCTTGTCAAATGCTTCTGGAAATCCCCCTTCTCATCCTCTAAAGGACCAAAGTATATTTTAGCGACTCTTTTTCTTTTTGTATATTTGTAGAATCTTTTGCTGTCTGTTTTTATATTCTGAGCTAGCTTACTCTCATAATCTATTTTACTTTTCGTTATTTTTTTTGTGGCTTTCGTTGACTTTTAAAGACTTTCCAATCCTCTAGTTTCCCACTAATCTTTGCCAATTTGATATGCTGCCTGCCTCTCTAGCGGGAAGAGGCCTGCCCACTGATTTTTCATGTGATTCACGCTCGGGCATTCTGTGATGCACAGAGAGTGGGAGATTCATTCTGAAACTCTGGCTGAAAAACTTCAGTTTTTATGCAAATCGACACTTAGAAGTTTTTTTGGGAGAAGCGCCACACCCCCCCATATTTTCAAAAATAAAGGAGCTTAGCCTTGTGACATGAATTAATAATAGTAACTAAAGCAAGTTATTGATGTAAATTTATTTATGCTCATCATTAAGCCTATACAGTGTACTGTTAGTTGACTCTGAATCTGTACATGCGTAAATGATATAATCTCAATCTCCAAATGTTTTATAATGAATTGCAAAGTATTTATTTATAACAATCATGTTATGAGATAATGGAAGGAAGTGAAATTGTTCTAATCCCTTGTTGATGTTTGGTTCATTATTGGAAGAGGTCAGATTTATCTTAGGTAGGCCATTGCAGGCAATGGATTAGAACATAGAACAGTACAGCACAGAACAGATCCTTCGGCCCACGATGTTGTGCCGAGCTTTATCTGAAACCAAGATCAAACTATCCCACTCCCTATCATCCTGGTGTGCTCCATGTGTGCCTATCCAATAACCGCTTAAATGTTCCTAAAGTGTCTGACTCCACTATCACTGCAGGCAGTCCATTCCACACCCCAACCACTCTCTGAGTAAAGAACCCACCTCAGACATCCTTCCTATATCTCCCACCATGAACCCTATAGTTATGCCCCCTTGTAATAGCTCCATCCACCCGAGGAAATAGTCTTTGAACGTTCACTCTATCTATCCCCTTCATCATTTTATAAACCTCTATTAAGTCTCCCCTCAACCTCCTCCACTCCAGAGAGAACAGCCCTAGCTCCCTCAACCTTTCCTCATAAGTCCTACCCTCCAAACCAGGCAGCATCCTGGTAAATCTCCTTTGCACTCTTTCCAGCGCTTCCACATCCTTCTTATAGTGCGGTGACCAGAACTGCACACAATATTCCAAATGTGGTCTCACCAAGGTCCTGTACAGTTGCAGCATAACCCCACGGCTCTCAAACTCCAACCCCCTGTTAATAAAAGCTAACACACTATAGGCCTTCTTCACAGCTCTATCCACTTGAGTGGCAACCTTCAGAGATCTGTGGATATGGACCCCAAGATCTCTCTGTTCCTCCACAGTCTTCAGAACCCTACCTTTGACCCTGTAATCCACATTTAAATTTGTCCTACCAAAATGAATCACCTGATGTTTATCAGGGTTAAACTCCATCTGCCATTTTTCAGCCCAGCTTTGCATCCTATCTATGTCTCTTTGCAGTCTACAACAGCCCTCCACCTCATCCACTACTCCACCAATCTTGGTGTCATTAGCAAATTTACTGATCCACCCTTCAGCCCCCTCCTCTAAGTCATTAATAAAAATCACAAATAGCAGAGGACCAAGGATTCTGGCTCACTTTCAAATAAAACTGGTTGTGCTACCTGCTGTCATTCTTAAAACCACAGTTGTTTTTCAATTCTTTTTCCCCTATAAATTCTCCCCTCCTTTCCTGTGGCATTGACGTCTTACCCAGAAACAGCTCTGCAGGTGTCCTTTGTTATTTATCCCATGTGGTCATTACTTCCATGTCAGAATTAAAATGTCAAAGTTGTTGGGTTATGTTAACACAAGTTTTCTGTTTTAACTTAAGGCCGAGTCTGATCCTGTTCTGATCCACGTACAATCAATTGAAATTGATAGATAATTGTTGTTGCTTTCAGATCTTCCCATTTTTCTTCCTTTGGAGAATAGTCTGATGTAGAGGAAGAAGTCCAACAGGACTCTGCATCTAACAGTCTAACAGGACATGATATCAGTTTTTAAAGTTTATTTATTAGGGTCACAAGTAGGCTTACATTGACACTACAATGAATTTACTGTGAAAATCCCTACCCACCACACTCCGTAGCTGTTCGGGTGCACTGATGGAGAATTTGGCATGACCAATGCACCTAACCAGCATGTCATTTGGACTGTCGGGGGAAACCGGAGCACTCGGAGAAAACCCACATAGACACGGGGAGAACATGCAGACTCCTCACAGAAAGTGACCCAAGCCAGGAATCAAATTCGGGTCCCTGGCACTGTGAGGCAGCAGTGCTAACCACTGTACCACCGTGCCGTGTCCACAGTCATCATTGTGCCAGTGGATAAACTGCTTAGTCCTATATAGTGGGAGGGTTTTAAAGGCTGCCACAGTTCATACAGTGATGCTATTCTAAGGTCCTTGTTGATGTTTGATTCACAATGGAAGAGTCAAGGCAGGATTTTCCAGCCCCTCCCGCCAGCGGATTGATCGATCCTGCCAAAGGTGACCCCTCGAGGTGGGGTCCCCGGCAGCGGGGTGGACAAGCCATACAAAATGCCGTAAACATCAACGAGGCCTAAAGATCCCAGTGGTCAATGGCATACCGCCTCCGCTGCCAGAAAACATACCATGGCAGTGGGGTGAGGGATGCAGAAAATCCCACTCTCAGACATACCACTGCTGCCATTGGATTCTGCCTTGCTTTTAAACAAAGGTACTCATCAACTTTGATATAGTGAAGCAAAATTTCTGCTTGTTTTAGACGGACTTGCTGGACTTAGACGACCCCAGATAAACCTCCTGTCAGAGACTTCTGGCAACAGAATTGTCTATCTAAACACTGTCGCCTAACATCAACCTTCTTCCTTTTCATCCTGCAACAGCAAGTCTGAGCAAAAGACATCAATCAATGAAATTCTTTCATTAAATAGGCAGGCTGCCACTTTGTAATATCCTGAGACAATTGAGGACCAGGTCTGTAGCCTAATGTTTCAGAAGCTTCAAAATGAAAACTTTGGCCATTTAAACAATGAACATTTTAGCTCTACTGTCTGGGAGGAAGCAGGGCTCAAGATGCACATTAGCTGACATTGGGACTGTCTGAGAGAAGTACATATTCTTTTTCCTTGTAGACCAGTTAACGGAAACCACTCGTATCCACTCTGACCAACATTAAAGAAGCCTATCAATAAACTAACAGAAACAAAGATATTTCATTTTGGTCACACTTGCCCAAGATCAGGGCATTCTTTTAAAAGAAAATCATTTTTGTACATATTAGTATGACTTATGGATTAGAATCAAAGTGAGGACATTTTACCTGGGGTAAAAAGCAGTTTTTAAAAAAAACTTTGCAAGAAATCTGTAAGATGAATCAGAAATATTAATGATGACAGTTCACCAGTACCACTGTTTTCTGCAAAATTGCTCTGAAAATAGATTGAAAGGAAAAATATCCATTCTACACTTGAAAACTGAAAGATCAAAACACACCATTAGCTGTATTCAAATTTGGAAGTGAAATGACATAGCCTGAGCATTTTTTAAGCATACCCCACTTTATTAAGCGCTTTTTTGTTCAGGACTCTCAAGTACCATAGTAACATCCGACCACCTCCCCCCAACCCCCGGTCCAAGAAGGCATGACACTGATAACACAGGATGGCCCATTTAAGTTACAAAATATGTAGCAGCAAATTAAAATTCCAGTTTGGTCATTTAAATCAATATCCTGCAGTGCCTCATTCATGGGAAGTTTCAAGTATTGCTCCCTGCCTGGCCACACTCTGATTATCTTGGTGCAGAGTGAAGATCAAAACACAGGCAACCAGTCAAAGATTCCCTTCAGGTAAACTTATACGTTCTGAGCCTAAGATTTCCATAGGTATCAATCTCTCCTAACATTTCCCCTAACAGTTTGAATCTGTAATTCATAGATCTTATCCAGAAGTAACCTTTGGTGCTAAGTGCTTTGTGATTCACACATTGCTGCAGAACAGCATGTCAACACCCCAGGCCTCAATGCAAATTAGCTTATGGATGACACTTCTTTCTTACACCTTTTTTTCCCAGTTTCTCCATTTCATTATATGTCCCAATCAAATCATCATATCATAGTTATAGCTAACCTACCCAATTCACTGCTTTAGACTACATCAGTAAGAAGTCTCACAACACCAAGTTAAAGTCCAACAGGTTTATTTGGTAGCAAAAGCCACTAGCTTTTGGAGCGCTGCTCCTTCGTCAGGTAAGTGGGAGTTCTGTTCACAAACAGGGCATATAAAGACACAAACTCAATTTACAAAATAATGGTTGGAATGCGAATCTTTATAGGTAATCAAGTCTTGAAGGTACAGACAATGTGAGTGGAGAGAGCGTTAAGCACAGGTTAAAGAGATGTGTATTGTCTCCAGATAGGAGAGTTAGTGAGATTTTGCAAGCCCAGGCAAATCGTGGGGGGTTATAGATAATGTGACATGAACCCAAGATCCCGGTTGGGGCCATCCTCATGTGTGCGGAACTTGGCTATCAGTCTCTGCTCAGCAACTCTGCATTGTCGTGTGTCGTGAAGGCCGCCTTGGAGAACGCTTACCTGAAGATCAGAGGCCGAATGCCCGTGACCACTGGAGTGTTCCCCAACAGGAAGAGAACATTCTTGCCTGGTGATTGTCAAGCGGTGTTCATTCATCCGTTGTCGTAGCATCTGCATGGTCTCCCCAATGTACCATGCCTCGGGACATCCTTTCCTGCAGCGTATCAGGTAGACAACATTGGCTGAGTTGCAAGACTATGTACCGTGTATCTGGTGGATGATGGTATCCGTGTCGATGATCTGGCACATCTTGCAGAGGTTGCTGTGGCAGGATTGTGTGGTGTCATGGTCACTGTTCTCCTGAAGGCTGGGTAGTTTGCTGTGGACAATGGTCTGTTTGAGGTTGTGTGGTTGTTTGAAGGCAAGAAGTGGGGGTGTGGGGATGGCCTTGGCGAGATGTTCGTCTTCATCAATGACATGTTGAAGGCTCCGGAGAAGATGTCGTAGCTTCTCCGCTCTGGGGAAGTACTGGACGACGAAGAGTACTCTGCCCTCCGTGTCCCGTGTTTGTCTTCTGAGGAGGTCGGTGCGGTTTTTTGCTGTGGTGCGTCAGAACTGTTGATCGATGAGTCGAGTGCCATATTCTGTTCTTATGAGGGCATCTTTCAGCATCTGGAGGTGTTTGTTGCGATCCTCCTCATCTGGTCAGATCCTGTGTATACGGAGGGCTTGGACTACATCACCCATTATCACCCTGCCTCTCCAATCCTCCCACCACTGCAACCTCTTCATCTCTTCATCCACCAAACCCCTGCCACTCCCATCCCACCCACCACGGGAATCATAGCGGGCGGGACCATGCAAAGGTCCGTTGACCTCGGACAGGATTTTCCGATGTTGGGCCGAGTGCAGCCAGAATATCCTGTCCCATGGCTGGAATTTTACTTCCTGCCTGCCATGGAAATCGGTGTGGGCGAGGGGCATACGATAAAGGTGCACGGTGTTAAGGGTAATGTATTAGCATGGATAGAGGATTGGTGAATTAACAGAAAACAAAGAGTGGGGGTAAATGGGTGTTTGTCTGGTTGGGGATCAGTGACTAGTGGTGTGCCTCAGGAATCAGTGTTGGGACCGCAATTGTTTACAATTTACATCGATGATTAGGACTTGGGGACCAAGTGTAGTGTGTCAAAATTTGCAGATGACACTAGGATGAGTGGTAGAGCAAAGTGTGCAGAGGACACAGAGGAGTTTAAAAAAGGGAGGTTATGTTGCAGCTGTATAAGGTGCTGGTGAGGTCACACCTGGAGTAGTGTATACAGTTTTGTTCTCCTTACTTGAGAAAAGATACACTGGCACTGGAGGGGGTACAGAGGAGATTCACTGTGTTAATTCCAGGGTTGAGAGGGTTGGCTTATGAGGAGAGATGGGTAGACTGGGACTATACTCATTAGAATTCAGAAGAATGAGGGGAGAGCTTATAGAAACATATAAGATTATGAAGGGAATAGATAAGATAGAAGCAGGGAAGTTGTTTCCACTGGCAGGTGATACCAGAACTAGGGGGCATGGCCTCAAAATAAGGGGGAGCAGATTTAGGACTGAGTTGAGGAGGAACTTCTTCACACAAAGGGTTATGAATCTGTGGAATTCCCTGCCCAGTGAAGCAGTTAAGGCTACCTCATTGAATGTTTTTAAGGCAAGATTAGATACATTTTTGAACAGTAAAGGAATCAAGGGTTATGGTGAGCGGGCGGGTTAGTGGAGCTGAGTCCACGAAAAGATCAGCCATGATCTTATTGAATGGCGGAGCAGGCCCGAGGGACCAGATGGCCTACTCCTGCTCCTAGTTCTTACGTTCTTATATTCTAATGACTACTGGTGAAGCAAGTCAAGCAATTAGATTTTCTGGATGCTTTGTTTCAAAGGGAGAAGTGTTCACTTATTCCTCCAACAAATTAAATAAACAATTTAAAATTTTGAGACATAGAGGGGCAGACTAATCATTGATAGTGGCTAATGATATAATTTATGTTCCAGACAGTTTTATGAAGGAAAAAGTGTTAAAAAAGGATATTAATGGAATTTATAAACCTGTATCTTTGTGTAAAGTCAATTTAGGAAGTGACTTCATAAATGGAATTGTTACGGTGGGAATTATTTCTAAATCACCGGTTAAATGGATAGATTTTATTTGGGTAATGATAGGAAAATAGGAATAGGAGTAGGCCATTCAGCCCATCAAGCCTGCTCCGCCATTTATTATAATCATGGTTGACCAGACATTTCAATGCCTTTTACACACGTTATCCCCATAACCCTTTACATTATTATTAATCAGAAATCTGTCAATCTCTACCTTATACATATTCAATGACTGAGCTTCCATAGCTCCCTGGGGTAGAGAATTCCAAGGATTGAGAACCCTCTGTGTAAATAAATTTCGCCTCCTTTCAGTCCTAAGTGGCATCCCACTTATTTTGAAATTATTCCCCTTGGTTCTGGATTCCCCAACCGAAGACAAGATCCTACCTGTATCTCTCCTGTCTATTCTTTTAAGTATTTTATAGGTTTCAATAAGATGACCTCTCATTCCTTGAATTTATTGAGAATACAGGCCCAGTTTGCCCAAACTCTCAAGTCCCACCATCCCCAGAACAAGTCTGGTGAACCTTGATACTTTCCCTGTTTGGCAGTAATATCCTCTCTCAGGTAAGGGGAACAAAACTGCACACAGTAATCCAGGTGCAGTCTAACCAAACTTCAATACAATTGAAGCAAGAACGCACTATTCCTGTACTCAAATCCTCTTGCGATAAAGACTAACATTCCATTCACTTGCTGTTATCCTTCAGTGACATATAGACAAGGACACTCAGGTCCTTTTGATGTCTGCACTTCCCAATTTCTTACCATTTAGGAAATACTCTGCACGTCTGTTCCTTCTACCAAATTTTCCATTCCATCATTTGGCTAGTAGAGACAGTAATGTGGCAACAACATTATTACAGCAGGCAGGTGATCTCCATGAAATTGCCATCTTTACAACAATCCATCTTTACAACAATCTGAGGTCCCTATCTGCTTCAAGAAGATGACTATCATCCCGTTATCTAAGAAAAACCAAGCAGCGTGCCTTAATGACTATCGGCCGGTGGCTCTGACATCTATCATTATGAAGTGCTTTGAAAGGCCTGTCATGGCACGAATCAATTCCAGCCTCCCAGACTACCTGGATCCACTACAGGTCCACAGCCGACGCCATCCCCCTGGCCCTGCACTCAACCCTGGAACACCTAGATAACAAGGACACCTATGTCAGACTCCTATTTATTGACTACAGCTCAGCCTTCAACACTATTATTCCCATGAAACTCATCTCCAAACTCAATGGCCTGGGCCTCGGCACCTCCCTCTGCGACTGGATCTTGAACTTCCTAACTCACAGACCACAATCAGCAAAGATAGGCAACAACACCTCCTCCACAATCATCCTCAACCCTGGTGCTCCACAAGCCTGTGTTCTCAGCCCCCTACTATACTCCTTATACACCAATGACTGTGTGACCAAATTCCCCTCCAATTTGATTTTCAAGTTTGCTGATGACACCACCGTAGTGGGTTGGATCTCAAACAATGATGAGCCAGAGTACAGCAATGAGATAGAGAATCTGGTGAACTGGTGCGGCAACAATAATCTCTCCCTCAGTGTCAACAAAACGAAGGAGATTGTCATCGACTTCAGGAAGCGTAAAGGAGAACATGCCCCTGTCTACATCAATGGGGATGAAGTAGAAAGGGTTGAGAGCTTCATGTTTTTAGGTGTCCAGATCACCAACAACCTGTCCTGGTCCCCCCATGCCGACACTATAGTTAAGAAAGCCCACCAATGCCTCTACTTTCTCAGAAGACTAAGGACATTTGGCATGTCAGCTACAATTCTCACTAACTTTTAGAGATGCACCATAGAAAGCATTCTTTCTGGTTGTATCACAGCTTGGTATGGCTCCTGCTCTGCCCAAGATCGCAAGGAACTACAAAAGGTCGTGAATGTAGCCCAATCCATCATGCAAACCAGCCTCCCATCCATTGACTCTGTCTACACTTCCCGCTGCCTTGGCAAAGCAGCCAGCATCATTAAGGATACCATGCACCCCGCACAATTCTCTCTTCCACCTTCTTCCGTCGAGAAAAAGATACAAAAGTCTGAGGTCACATACCAACTGACTCAAGAACAGCTTCTTCCCTGCTACTGTCAGACATTTGAATGGACTTACCTTGCATTAAGTTGATCTTTCTCTACACCCTAGCTATGACTGTAACACTGCATTCTGCACTCTCTCGTTTCCTTCTCTATGAACGGTATGCTTTGTCTGTATCGTGCGCAAGAAACAATACTTTTCACTGTATGCTAATACATGTGACAATAATAAATCAAATCAAATCAGATCAACCACTAACTCCTGAAAGCTACTGTGGACAAAATGAAATGCTTATTGCTGATTAACAAGCAATTGAAGGAAAGCTTGTTCAACATCGGAAGCCAACTTTTATGCATGAAAGACGAGTTTGCGAATTAAAAATGAGATTTGGTAAGAACCATTGAGAATCAATCATGGAAAGTGGAACACTTGACTGAGGAATTGAACTGTTTAAATTAGAAACTTGGAAGCAAATGTAGCAAAGGTCAATCTTCAGTTAAAAACTTGATGAACTTCAAGTATCAGAAATCTCTATGAAATATTGTGGGAAATAATTTGAACTAGGGAAAAGAATTGCTGGTAAATCAGAATGATTGATTGAATGTATAATTGAAAACCAAAACTAATGAACAGTTAGAACTTTGTCATGTGAAAAGCAACGAGATGCTTGAACTTGGATGCAAACTGGAAGATTGGTGTATGGCGTGCAACAATTCTAAAGTTGTCCCTGTGAATAATAACTCACTGTCGAACGGTGATCCAGTTGAGCAGAGAACTGATCCAAGCAATATTACTGTTCTATCAACCTCAGTAATGGACAAAAAGAGTTAGGTTCTATCAAGCCAGGTTCCATCCTGGGATCTGACATGTCCAGTAGTAACATCAGCTGGAATCATAACACTTGTTACAGCACAAGGCTCAAAACTACCAAGATATCTTTCATTGTTAGGGCTATTTAAGATCACCATCTCATCTCCCTCCAACAAACTCCAGTGCAGAGTATTAGTTTAAGAGTGCCAATCACCCCAAAGACTCTTGCACTTCCTGCCTCTTCCTTATCTTCTGGGTGGCCATCCATCTACTACCCTGATTTCTCACTGTCCATGGAATAAGCACTTCCTGGGAATTGTGATCGAGGAAACACTTATCCTCCCTGTTTGGTGACAAATATAGTGTAATCCTTGTCACTCCCCCAGTTTAACAGGCATCTCAATGGTCCTAAATCCACAGGCCACAGGCTCAAACATATCTCGGGTGCAAATAACCTGACAGGTTTTAGGTGGGTAATTAACCATAGTCCACCAAGGACTATGGTCATCCCTCTCTATTAGAAAGAGACAACTGGACATGGATAGTTAGAGTGAGTCATGATGTGGAGATGCCGGCGTTGGACTGGGGTGAACACAGTAAGAAGTCTCACAACACCAGGTTAAAGTCCAACAGGCTTATTTGGTAGCAAATACCATAAGTTTTCGGAGCGCTGCTCCTTCGTCAGATGGAGTGGAAATGTGCTCTCAAACAGGGCACAGACACAAAATCAAGTTACAGAATACTGATTAGAATGTGAATCCCTAAAGCCAGCCAGGTCTTAAAGGTACAGACAATGTGGGTGGAAGGAGCATTAAACACAGGTTAAAGAGATGTGTATTGCCTCCAGACAGAACAGCTAGTGAGATTCTGCAAGCCCAGGAGGCAAGCTGTGGGGGTTACTGATAATGTGACATAAATCCAACATCCCGGTTTAGGCCGTCCTCATGTGTGCGGAACTTGGCTATCAGTTTCTGCTCAACGACTCTGCGCTGTCGTGTGTCGTGAAGGCCGCCTTGGAGAACGCTTACCTGAAGATCCAAGGCTGAATGCCCATGACTGCTGAAGCACTTCAGCAGTTCAGCAGGGAGCACTTCAGCAGTCACTCGCAATTTAAAAGTGAAATATTGTCAGCAGACAAGGCACTCTTGAACATTAGCTGAACAAAGGAAAATTGCACGTTCTTTAATAATATTTTGTTCATCCAACTCGAGCAGGCATTCTCTTACATGGTAGTCCCTGGTCTATTGCAGAATGCTTCATTGCATGTTATCCATACACACTCTCGTCTACATTTTCCTGCAACTCATGAACATCAACATTCTTTACACATTGTCAGCAGGTTGTGTAAGTTGCAGTGACCTTGTTATCCTTCAGAATATTTCATTGACAGGAGTTCAAGTTTCAGTTTGAAAGCCTTGCTTGAATTTTGAAATACAACTTGAACGACTGATTGTTGCTAGGCTAGGGTAGCTTTCTCTTTCTCTCTCTGATTGACTGTTGCTAGGATAGGGTCACGAATCAAATAGATCGCTGCCAGATTGGGTTTGAACGCTTCAAGATTTGTCATTGTTCCCTCGCCCTATCTACATTTTGCAACTATTTTAAAATTAGTAAATTAGTTTCAACTTTAAACACCACCACTAACTGTCTCCCCTGTCGACCCCACTCTCCTCCCTCCACCTTAAACTCACATTTAGTTTTAAAGATTCCAAAAATAATTTAGAAGTATGAGGGGCTAAAAATATCATTTGGCTCATTTTGGGGGCACAAGGAGCACAATGCGTGATCACCCCACCGATCAAACGTGACCTGCCATTCAAATTCAATGTATATCTGCTTCTGCCATTTTGGAATTTCTTATTTCTTCCATTTATACATATTTAAAATAGCCTTATATTCCACCTCAGATTTATCAAACTCTTATCAGGCAACAGGGAGTAAACTTCATGAGCCTTGCCTGTGAGCTTACTTTGCGGATTCAGCTTTCTGCTGGCCACCGTATTTGCTGAACTGCTCCCTCAAGAGATGAGGAAGACTTCCACCTCTTCCTCATCAAATTTTGGGATTAAATGGGCAAACTTAAATGACTCAGTACTCAAACATGAGCTGGGGGTACCATCAGTGGGACCGGTTCCAATGCAGTTTGAGCATTCCCGTCTCCCTTTGAAAACTGTGTTCTTCCTCCCTCACCTCTGGGCGACATGGTGGCACAGTGGCTAGCACTGCTGCCTCATAGTGCCAGGAACCCGGATTCAATTCCCAATTTGGGTCACTGATTGTGCAGAGTCTGCATGTTCTGGTTTCCTCCCACAGTTCAAAAGACATGCTGGTTAGGTGAATTGACCATGCTAAACTCTCCCTCAGTGTACCCGAACAGGTGCTGGAGTGTGGTAACTAGAGGATTTTCACAGTAACTTCATTGCAGTGTTAATGTAAGCCTACTTGTGATAACATTAAATACATTTCAAACTCTTTCTCCTATCCGCTCTCCTTTCTTCTTTCTCCCTTGCTGCTTTACATTCCTCCTCTCTCTCCTTTTCTCCGGTTTGGAATTCTAGCTCTCATCATTTTCATTCTATCTGTAATTTCACGAATGTTAGGCTGTTGGTTGCAAGTTCTCAAGGTTTATTACCCAGTTGTCAGGCCATGAGTTTTAAAAGTTCACATTTCCTGGCTTTTGGGCAAAACTAACTCCAACTCTTTAGCTTTGCTTTTTAACCCCTCGAGAGACAGAACATTTAAATTGTCAAAAGTAATTTCTGTTGACTTCAAATGTGAACATTTTGCACTTTAGTATTGTGTGCCCAAGAAAACCTTGCTTCGAGGGAACAATTTACTTTCCCCATTCTAAATCTTTTGTACGTCGATCGGGTCAAATCATGGACACGAACCCCCAAATTTCTGTTACAACCATGTGAGAAGGGGTTAAAATGTCTCCCCTATTCCACCACTCCAGGTCTGACCATAAATCTTTTTAAAACCTGGGTAAACTGCACCGACGCACATTCCCTGAGCCCACACACACATGCACACACTCACTCACACACACTTACACACACACTCTCACACACACACACACACACACACACACACACACACACACACTCACTCACACACACTTACACACACACTCTCACACACACTCTCACACACACACTGACACACACACACACACACTCACACACTCACTCACACACACTTACACACACACTCTCACACACACACTCACACACACACACACACACTCACACACTCACTCACACACACACACGCACACACACTCACACACGCAGCTACACACACACACTCACACACACTCACACACACAACCACACACACACACTCACTCACACACACACACACACACACTCACACACACAGCCACACACACACTCACACACACACATGCACACACTCATTCACACACACTTACACACACACTCACACACACAGCCACACACACACACACACACACACTCACACACACGCACTCACACATACGCACACACACTCACACACTCACTCACACACACTTACACACACATACTCACTCACACACACAGACACACACACTCACATACGCACACACTCACACATACACACACTTACACACACACTCACACATACGCACACACACGCACACACACACACTCACTCACACACACACTCACTCACACACACGCACGCGCACACACACACGTACGTGCATACACACACACATGCACACTCACACAAACACACACATACACATTCATGCATGCACGTGCACTCACACACGCACACACGCATGCACGCACGCACACACACACATTAGTGCAAATGGTAGAATAAGAGAGGCTTAAAAAAGTTCAGTTTATGAAGAAGATAAAACAACAGAGTATACAGCTAGTTGTTCTTTTCCTGATCTCAATGTGGCGATTCCATGTTGCGTCCATTTTGTTCAGTTGTCTTCTTGTGTGTTGTTGTGTGAGGCAGATTTTCACATTATATTCTCAAATGATCTTGCAGTAGATTTCTCTTTTCAGGATGATTACTTTGCATAACCAGGCACAACACTTGCAAGAGAGAGACAGAGAGGCCTGGAAGGCAAACATCTTCAGCCTGTTTTCAGTACAGCATTCTGATCTCTCATCTCTGATCTGTCTGGCTTGGTTAACAGTCCGCAAAATACCCAGCTGGTTATATATTCCAGAGGAATTCAATTAAGCCATGCAATCATTGCTTTTGGAACAACTAATTGCACTTTGATGTCCCATCTCAGGAACTTTTGAAAGGTTTCAGGAGATTGTCAAGTCACGGGAGATGGGACCTTTCATGCTCCGCCGTGGGTTTGAGTGTCTGTTCCTTTTCATCCTATTTGACGAAATGCAAGCTGGTATATTGTAACTAGTTGGCAGTGCTCCAGTGTCTTAATAGGATTTCAGGTTTTTTAAATCCAGCCAGATAAAGAAGAATTCTAAACTGTATTTATGTTTTTCAATAAAAAGCACACCCTCATAATACAATGAAACTCCTGCTACCCTGTTGAAGCTATGTGCACTCACCTTCTCCTTCTTAGTGCTTACAGAGAAGACAATAAAGCTCTCACGTAGAGGGCCAAAGCTCCCTGATAGAGCAAATACATAGAAAACTGTTTGTACTTTTACTGGCTTCAGCCTGGAATGACTTTGAGGCATAAAAATTGAGGGCATTAGTGGCTTCAATGACTACTAGAAGCACTATCCTCTTATCTTCTCCCAGCTCTGTGGGTGCAGATCCATTTGAAAGAGGTAGCATAGTTCAGTGGCCAGACTCTGCTCAAGGCTGAGGTGACCCCCACGTCCTCCCTCCGCTCCCATTGCAGCCTCACTCCCAACACCCTCGCACCCCCCGCCTCCACCCCACCCAGCATAAAATCGCTGAGAGGTTGGGGCAGGCGGGAACATAGAGGGAAGCCCATTCGTACTATTTCAAGCTCCACCCCATCTAAAAATCCACCAGCTGGGGAGCATAAAAATCAGGCCCATGTTCTGAATGAGCCAAAGTTTTGTCCTACTAAACAGTGGGGAGATCCAAACCATTTTGCAGAGCTCACCTGCCCATGTCCTAATTCACTCCAAATCCCCTTCAGCCATTACCCACTCTCCGTTCTGAATAACCTTGGCCCCTGGTTAAGCAATACCTCAACTTTAAAATTCTAATTTTTGTTTTTAAATCCCTCCATGGCTCCAATCCCACACTTCCCTATCTTTGTAATCTTCTCCAGTCCTTCTGAGATATCCACACTTTTCCAATTCCGACCTCTTAAGAATTCTTGAATTCAGTAACTTCGCCTTTGGTGGAGTCTTAACTGCCAAAGCTCTGTGTTCTGGAATTCCCTCACTCAGCCGACATAAAACACCACTTAAAACACGTCTCTTTGACAAAGCTTTTGATCATTGACCCTGATGAACATCAATTTAGACACGAAGCTCGAAGCTCAGTAAATGAAGGCTTTTATTTACTATTAATGAAGCTATCAGAACTTATGTACACTATCCCAGACTGAAGGGGTCCCGGCCAGAGCAGGGACTCTTATACCTCTCCCAGGAGGCGGAGCCCGACTGGGATGTGCCACAACAGTAACAAACACAGGTGTAACAACCCCACCCTAACCCAACAGCAACATTAGCACAATCCCACAGTAACCTATATACATCCCTGTAGTACTGGCCAGCCCTGGCTCAGTACTATCCAGTGGGAACCAACGATGGTTCACCACACCCACCCTAACCCAACAGCAACAATAGCACAATCCAACAGTAACATATGTACATCCTTGTAGTCCTGGCCAGCCCCTGGCTCAGCACTATCCAGTGGGAACTAACGATGGTTCACCACATTCACCCTTCCTTTGAAAACAAAGGCCGGCGGGGTACAAAAACCAGAATAAAATGTCAGCAGTCTATAAGTTCAGACGGTCAGGGGGACCGCACTGTCGTTGTGACCTCCTCAATACCGGCGGTGACACCGGAGTAGGCACTTGCGGTGGCGTTCTCCCCAAAACGGCGTCCAGCTGTTCTTCCACGGACTCACAGGCCGGTTGACCCTGAGGTGACGGTAGTCCAGGGGATCCTGACATGCCCTGCAGTGGCAACCATCCTCTGGACTCAGGCAAGCTGTACATGGGAGTAAAATGGTTAAGCAATGGTCCCGATGCTGCCCGCGCCGTGTCCGGGGAAGAAATGAGAGATAATGGGTTTGTTACTGGGGGTATGGGAGCGACAGGGGTTGCTACGTCCCCTGCTGGCGCCAGATCTCGGATCGAGACCGTGTCCTCTCACCCGTCAGGGTATGCCACATAGGCATACTGAGGGTTGGCGTGGAGGAGATGGACCTGTTCGACCAAGGGGTCGGACTTGCGGGCCCTTACATGTCGCCGCAGGAGGACGGGTCCTGAGTACGTCAACCAAGACGGTAAAGAAATCCCCGAGGAAGACTTCCGAGGGAATGAGAACATCCTCTCGTGGGGAGTAGCATTGGTTGCCGTACACAGGAGGGAGCGAATAGAGTGAAGCGCATCAGGGAGCACCTCTTGCCAACGGGAGACTGGAAGACCTTTGGATTTCAACGCCAGTAAGACAGCCTTCCAGACTGTAGCATTCTCTCCTTCCACCTGTCCATTACCCCGAAGGTTGTAACTCGTGGTCCTACGAGAGGCAATCCCGTATGAGAGCAGAAATTGCCTCAAGTCATCGCTCATGAACAACGAGCCCCTGTCGCGATGGATGTAGCTGAGGTACCCGAACAGGGTAAAAAGATCACGGAATGCCTTGATCACCGTGGCAGCGGATGTATCCGAGCAGGGAACAACAAAAGGGAACTGGGAGTACTCATCGATTATGTTTAGAAAGTACACGTTCTGATCTGTTGAGGGAAGGGGGCCCTTAAAATCAACACTCAGTCTCTCGAAGGGACAAGTGGCCTTGACCAAATGTGCCCGGTCAGGTCGGTAAAAGTGCGGTTTGCATTCCGCGCAAATCCGACAGTTCCTTGTTACCGACCTGACGTCCTCCACCGAGTAAGGCAGGTTGCCGGATTTTACAAAGTGGTAGCCGAGTGACCCCAGGATGGCACAGATCATTATGGAGGGCGTTCAAACGATCCTCCTGAATACTAGCACATGTTCCACGCGAGAGGGCATCCGAGGGCTCATTGAGTTTCCCTGGACGATACATGATATCGTAGTTATAGATGGAGAGTTCAATTCTCCACCGCAAGATCTTGTCATTCTTGATCTTGCCCCTCTGCGTGTTGTTGAACATGAACGCCACGGACCGCTGGTCCGTGATCAGGGTGAACCGTTTTCCCGCCAAGTAATGGCGCCAGTGTCTGACGGCCTCCACAATGGCCTGGGCCTCCTTCTCCACCGCTGAATGCCGAATTTCGGGGCCTTGGAGGGTGCGGGAAAAAAATGCGACGGGCCTGCCCGCCTGGTTAAGTGTGGCGGCCAGGGCGAAATCAGATGCATCGCTTTCCACCTGAAAGGGGATGGACTCGTCTACCGCGTGCATCGTAGCTTTCGCGATGTCGTCTTTCAATTTCTTGAAGGCCAATTGGGCCTCTGGCGTTAGGGGAAAAGTCGTGGACTTAATAAGCGGACGGGCTTTGTCCGCGTAGTTGGGAACCCACTGCGCATAATAAGAGAAGAAGCCTAGGCATCTTCTCAGTGCTTTTGCACTAGCAGGCAAGGGAAGTTCAGCAAGGGGGCGCATACGGTCTGGATCAGGGCCAATGACCCCGTTTTCCACCACGTATCCTAGGATGGCTAAACGGCGCATACGGAACACACACTTCTCCCTGTTGTAGGTCAAGTTCAGGCGAGATGCAGTGCGTAAGAAGTTCAGGAGGTTTGTGTCATGTTCCTGCTGGTCATGGCCGCAGATGGTGACATTATCCAGGTACGGGAAGGTAGCCCGCAGCCCGTTCTGGTCCACTATTCGGTCCATAGCACGCTGGAAGACCGAGACCCCATTGGTGACACCAAAGGGAACCCTGAGAAAATGATACCAGCGACCATCCGCCTCAAAAGCCGTGTATTGTCGATCCTCTGGGCGAATGGGGAGTTGGTGGTAGGCGGACTTGAGGTCTATGGTGGAGAACACCCGGTACTGCGCAATCCGATTGACCATATCAGATATGCACGGGAGACGATACGCATCCAGCTGCGTATATCGGTTAATGGTCTGACTGTAGTCAATGACCATCCGGGGTTTGTTCCCGCTCTTGACCACCACAACCTGTGCTCTCCACGGACTAACACTGGGTTGTATGATCCCTTCTTTGAGGAGCCGCTGAACCTCAGATCTAATGAAGATCTGATCCTCAGTGCTGTAACGCCTACTTTTAGTCGCGATGGGCTTGCAGCCTGGTACCAGATTCTGAAATAAGGAGGGTGTGGTGATCTTTAGCGTCGAGAGGTTGCACGCAGGGCGCGTTGGGCAATTTGGAGGCCGCTGCTGTTTTCCCACTGCCAGTGAAGGGAGTGGCCCACCGTACTGTAGGATTACACTCCTCAAGTGGACCATGAAGTTTAGTCCGAGGAGTATTGGCGCGCAAAGATACGGCAACACAAGGAGCTTGAAGCACTCGTAAACTGTGCCCTGTACTTTCAAGGTTACCACGCAACTCCCTAGCACGGCAACAGATCGGGACCGTGATGCCATAGAGATTGTCTGTTTGGCAGGTTGAATCTGGAGTCCACACCTCTTCACAGTGTCTGGGTGGATAAAGCTCTCAGTGCTCCCGCTGTCAAACAGACAATAAAGCACATGATTGTTTACCTGGATATTCATCATTGAACGATCGAGTCTATGAGGCTTGGCCTGGTCCAGGATGATCGACGGCACCGTTGATTCATGAACGCCACTGCAGGCAGCTGAGATCGATGCGGAGGACCCCTGCTGGTCGGTCGTGGTCAGTGTCGACCAACATGGCTGCCCCCATGAATCGCATGTGGGTGAGGGCGCCAAACTCCGCGACCCCTGGTGGTCATACTCCTCCGACTCCGTCGACCGTAATGGCGTCATCCTGGACTCGCACGTGGACGAACCCCGCGACGACTTCGACGATGATGATGATCCAAGCTCCGAAGAATCGCAGGCCGCACTGCCGTTCCTGGGTTTCGATCGGCACACTTTTGCATAATGCCCTTTTTTACCGCATGCGGTGCACAATATCGCTTTAGCGGGACACTTTTGCCGGGTATGTTTTGCTCCTCCACAGAAGTAGCACCGCGAGCCGCACGGGGCTGCAGCCGTCGTCTGGCCCGAATGGGAGCACGCCATTACACAGCATTTCGAACCCGAGGGGCGAGGAGGGATTTGCGACTGCTCCTGCCATGTTGTCTCCACGTGGTCCTCTGGATATAAGACTAAGCTCTTTGAAGCCGACTCGAGCATCTCTGCTAACTCGACGGCCTGGGTAAGATTAAGGTTACCCTTTTCCAACAGTTTGAGACGGACGTACGACGATCCGACCCCGGCCACAAACGCATCTCGGGCGAGGTCGTACATGCTCTGCTCAGCCGACACAGCTTTGCAGTCACAACCCCTGGCTAGCTGTAAGAGCTCATTGGCATAGTCCTCCATCGTTTCGCCAGACTGCCGTCGTCGAGTGGCTAGGAGGTAACGAGCGTGTATCTCGTTAGGTGGTTTTGTATAGCGCTTCTTTAGAAGCTCGAGGGCCTTAGGGTAATTAGTGGCCGCACGGATCGCGAGGTAGACAGTGTCGCTTACCCTCTCATGGAGGACCCGGAGTCTGTCATCATCTGTAGTGACCGCTGCGGAGGCTGCCAGGTAATCTTCGAAACACTTCAGCCAGTGGTCGAAGGTGTTAGAAGTGCCCACCGCACGTGGATCTAGCGTCAGACGTTCTGGCTTGAGAATTTGCTCCATACTCTCTCTTCTTTTTTTTTCTCTGTCGAGTGTTTAAGAGTAGTAAATAAAATTGATGCACATCAATTTAGACACGAGGCTCGAAGCTCAGTAAATGAAGGCTTTTATTTACTATTAATGAAGCTGCCAGAACTTATATACACTATCCCAGACTGAAGGGGTCCCGGCCAGAGCAGGGACTCTTATACCTCTCCCAGGAGGCGGAGCCCGACTGGGATGTGCCACAACACTATCATACAAAGGTGTAACAACCCCACCCTAACCCAACAGCAACAATAGCACAATCCAACAGTAACATATGTACATTCTTGTAGTCCTGGCCAGCCCCTGGCTCAGCACTATCCAGTGGGAACCAACGATGGTTCACCACAGACCCTAATACTTTTTTATGTGTTTTCCTGTCTAATTTTGTTTGACAATCCGCCTGATGAAGGACTTTGGAATGTTGTGTTGTTTGAAAGTTCTTTCCTCTGAGATGTCGCCAGGGGTCGCAGCGGGGGCGCCAACCTCTGACAGCCTGGCCTCATCAGTTTCTCTCCTGCAAAAAAAGACACACGGTTCAGTGCACATGAGGGAAAGTATCTGGGCGGATCGCAACTTACTTCAGAAAGGTCATATGAATGAAGGTTTTGTGGCTCCTCACTTCCGTGGCGCACGCCAGCTCGGCTGTGGGCCACAGCTCCCTCCTCTGTCTCTCCTTAGAGCTCCATCGCACGCTCCTCAAAGGGAATCAGGAAATGCAGCTTGGGATCTCCACCTCTGGTCTTCTGCCGCTCCCTCCTGTTATGCGCCATCTTCTCCTGCGGGGACAAAAGGGGGGATTGAAAGCCTGATGGTTGGAAGGGCACAGGGTGTCGAGGGTGGGGGCAATCAGATGGCATATGTCGAGATCGTGCCTCAGCAGGCAAGGGTTGTGACAGGGGTTACCAGAGGGATTGGAGGAAGATGCTAAGGGGTCAGGTGCTGAAAGACTGCAGGGTGTCAGAGAGTGGATCAGCATAGACATTCCAGGCGCGACATGGGACTGATGTCAGGATGGGATGGACACTCAGCTTTGCTGCCTGAACGAGGTCATTCGTTTTGTGGTGGCACTGGGCACTGGTCGTTCATGGCAGGCATTGACTGCAGCTGTTGCTTCCTGGGCCGCATTGCAGGATGGCCACTGGTCCATCGACCATCTCCGGGGAACAAGATGGCCCTCCTCTTCTCCATGGTGTCCAGCAGCCATCCCAGCTCTCCCTCGATGAAGCACTGGGCTGCTCAGCCACCTTCCTGGCAAGCGTGAGTGTGGCTGCAGCTGGACAGTTTCCACGCAGTTGCTTAACAGCGCAAAGCTGTGGCCACTTTGGGCAAGTCAAGTGCCCAGAGCCTCCATGACGGCGTTATTCGCATGGAGGCTCTTTCATTGTACTGAGTGTCGGAAGAATGTGATGTGGAGCATGCCTGAGAGACCCACACGGTTCATCCCATTTTTCTCACCATTATGACATCTAAAAATGTTGTGGGAAAATCCCACCCTATCTTTACCCGTTTATCCATATCTGCTCCAGCCACAGAGGGAGCACTCGTTAAGAACTCTCACAAAAGGGCAGAGAAACAGAAATAAAGGGGGCGATACTCCCATCGCAACGCAAATGTTTTTTGACGGGTCAGGTCCGGAGATGCGCGTGTCGGCCATTTTGCAGGATCCCTGCAAGTACTTACAACTCGCGCACATCTCCCAACCGGAAAAAAATGGCACCGCTGGGACCACACTGAAAACCGGTGTACCGTTAATTTGCATTACTTACCATACTCAGCATGCCATTATCGGGATTGACACGGCAATCCCCGCCACGTAGCATCTCTCACCTCTTTGGCGTTTTGTCACTTTGCCGCGAATCAGAGTAGGTATATAAAAGTCTCAACCTGGTGTGGCAGCCTTGAACTGGCATGAGGAGGTAAGTGCTGCTAGCGGAGCGCGGGGGATGTTGCAGGCAGGCCCTGGAGATGCTTGGTGTCTGCTGGTGCTGCCCCGTGGATCAGTTATATCTGGGGTTAGGGGGGAGAGTTTTTATATTCTCAGATCTTTCTGAGTGAGAGTCCCTGAAGGACTCCTGCTCAGCCTTTCCCTCCAGGGTAGCGCTGTAACTCAGTGTGGGAGGCTCCCTCAAGGACTCCTGCTTAGCCTTCCCCTTCAGGGCACTTTGCAGTGGCATTGTCTTGCCGCGGGGTGTGGTCAGAGACTCCACTGAGTGCTGGTGCTCTAGGGTGGGGAGGAGTGCACCATGTGCTGACTGAGGCCTAACCAGATGAAGCAGCTGCTGCTCCAGGCCGGGGTGCAGAGGTTCAGACACAGACTGCGTGGAATCTGCTGTCACTGGGCACACATCTGGTGCTGATTTGCAGTCTGTCCCTGCCCTGTGACACGGACCAGCAACACATGCCTGTAACGGATGCTGCAGTTGGACACATAGCAACGGCTCAAGGGTACGCATTGCCCACGGCTGCACATCGACCTGCATAATCTGTGCCAGCATTTGTTCTGATGGGAATCTCACACAACCCTAATCGGGCCACGCACGGCACCATGGATTGTGTGGTGTTGCCAGCACCCACAAGTGTGAGTACTGGCCCAAGTGAGGGAATGGGGTGGTGCTGGGTCTATGCAGCCAATGACATTAATCCGTCATTCTCTGCTCTTTCCAAACCCTACTGTGCAGATGGATCTCAGACTGATCGATTTGGATTTGGCCATGTTGGTGGCAGCAGAGGAGGAGGAGGAAGAGGAGGCGGCTCAGGAGACATGGAGAGACCATCGCAGAAGCAGCCACTACCAGTCCCTCAGGAAGGAGGGCAGGGGACCGCCACTGAGGCCAGGAAGTGGGTGAGCAGGCTCCCGAAATGGTGCACAGAAGGAGGTGGGTGCCAAGACCAAGGAGGTACAGGCCCCGCAATTCATTCGAGGCCCTCTCAGAGGAGATGTGCTGTCACTGGCTGCGGCTCTCCAAGAGCATGGGGCAACACATTTGTGAGGTGCTCGCACACCTGGCACCTCAGGGGAGGGGCGGCCACCCGTTCCCTGTTGACGTGAGGGTGACGGCTGCCCTGAACCTTTTCGCATCTGGGTCCCTTCAGGCACCCAGTAGCGACCTAGTTGGGATCTCCCAGGCTTCCGTGCATAGATGTGTGCGGCAAGTCATAAATGACCTGTATGCCCGGACAGGGCAGTACATAAACTTCGATGTGGGCCGTGCACAGCAGGAGACCCTGGTTCTAGGCTTCGCTGCCATTGCTGGGATTCCCAATGTCCAGGGAGCAGTGGACAGAACACACATCGCCTTGAGGGCCCCACATGCTGGACCACAGCAATTTGTGAACAGGAAAGGGTTCCACTCCCTCAATGTGCAGATCATGTGAGACCATCTCATGTGGATCATGCAGGCCGATGCATGCCATCCAGGGTGTGTCCATGACGGCTTTGTCCTCAGGCAGTCAGACATCGCTCTTTGAAGACCAGCCCAGGCTCCTGGGGTGGCTACTGGGTGATAAAGGATACCCACTAAGGTCATGGCTGATGGCGCCTGTGCGGAGGCCCGAGACCGAGGCGGAGATCTGCTACAACGAGGCCCATGCAGCCACCCGGTCCATCGTTGGGAGTTGCACCGGCCTGCTTAAAATGCAGTTCCGCTGCTTGGTTTGGTCTGGGGGCCCTCCAGAATGACCCTGTGCGTGCTTCACACATAATCATCGTTTGCTGCGTTCTGCACAACATCACCCAGCAGTGGGGAGACCACTGGAGCAGGAGGAGGAGGAAGAGGCGGAGCAGGAGGAGGAGCAGCGAGGGGGCGAGGTGGATGTCCCGCCAAATGAGGAGCCAGAGGAAAGAGGGTAGGCGGCAATGGCAGGTGTCAGGCAGGGAAGGGCAGTGAGGGATGCCTTGATTGCAGCCCGCTTCACCTAGCTGGTCCTGTGTATTGAGGAGCCTGCAACCACCACACATCCACTCACCCCAGGGACAAGTGCAGCCGCTATTCCCACTCCAAACTGACCTGGGCCCTCAAACCACCACATCACCCTTCCCCAGCCTCTCTCATCCCACCACCCTAACCCCCAGAAACATCCAAACCTGTTAATGTGCCTGGGCTGGCAATGGTTGCGAGCCTTGGTTGAAGGCTGGAGGATGATGACAACTCGCTGTTGTGCACACTGGGATCCTGCCCCTGATGCCACTCAAGTCTGACTCCTACCTGTGCTCCGAATGCACACTGCCACCCTGGCCCACGTAGCTGTAAAGATTGGGGACACATGTTTGTTGGCTAACTGGGAGGTGGGGGGACGTACTTGCACCAAATGTTGGGGAAGGTCGGGCAGGCACTCTGTAACATGTGGTTGAGTCTCCAAGGCACAACAGACCTCTATGCATGGGAATGGGGACCACTCAGCTCTGTTAGGGTGGCGACGGGGGCGGGGGGACACTGGGAATCAGAGACACATTAGTCACAGCTGTGAGGCGGAAATAAAAGTTTATTGTGCTCTTTACTTTAGTGACAAATAAACCCTGACTACCGGTGACCTTCACCCATGCTCTCTTAGTGAACTACAACTTTTTAACTTTGTGCGGTCTACTGCTTCTTCTCAGTGATACCCCAGGATGCATATCGGAGGTGGAGGTGTCCGGCCTCCGATTCCTGTGATGCCCTTGATGGACATTGCCTGGGTGGCCGGACTTGGAGGCCCCGGCTGACTTGCGGATGACACTATTTCAGTGCCACCCTGTTTATCTCACTGGCCCTGAGATGCCCCGGTGTGAGGAAGGGGGGAATCAGAAGTTCTCAGGAGATCTGGGATCTCCTGGGTGGAAGCCCCTGGCATGGGCTCAAGACCTTCCTCCTCCCTTGAGGTGTCCAGAGGCCCCGGGAACACCCCATGGGATGCCAGGATAGCTAGACTGAGCTCCAGAAGCTCCGGCGTCACCTGGCTCTGCCAATCCTGGAGGCCTAGATGCGTCTGCCCCATGGTGTGTGATCCCTCAGCCCTGGCCCTCTGAGACTGGGCCAAGCTCTGGAGCCCCTCCGCTACAGCATTCTGTGAGTGAGCCAGGCTTTGGAGCCCCTCAGCAGTAGCCCTCTGAGGCTGGGTTAAGTTGTCGAGGCTCATAGCCACGGCCTGCTGTGTCTCCAGGATGCCAGCGAGAGTCCCAGCAATGGCCAGCAGTGTCTCCCACATGCCCCCTACACCCATGGCCATCGAACGGTGACTCCTGGATGCCGGAAACACACTCGCCCATGACCCGCTGTGTCTCCAGGATGGCCTGGACCCTGTCACCCATGATGACAGACCCCTGAGCCAGACTTTCCACTGCGGTTGCCACCCTTGCAGTGTTGGTCTGGTTCGTACGCTGTGTTGGCACCACCTCCTGCAACAGCACTCTGTTGGACTCCCCTAAACAGCCTTGCAGTCGCAGCATGGTTGTCTGGATGGGGGGAGGGCAGCGATGTCTGTATGGGGGGGGCAGCGATGAGGCCAGCAATATCTGCGAGGGGGGGGCAGCGGTGTGGCCAGCGATGTGTTTGGGGGCCAGCAATGTCTGTGAGGAGAGGGAGGGGGAACTAGTGATGTCTGGAAGGTGGGGGGGGGGGCAGCGATGAGGCCAGCAATGTGTGTGGGGGGGTTGTTGTGGGGACCAACAGTGAGGCCAGCGATGTGTGTGAGAGGGGCGGGGGGGGGGGAACAAGCGATGTCTGTGGGGGGGGTGGGTGGACAGCAATGAGGCCAGCGATGTGTGTGGGGGGTTGTGTGGGCCAGCGATGAGACTAGCGATGTCTATGAGGGGGGTGGCGGGGGGGGGAGGGCAGCGATGAGGCCAGCGATGTCTGTGGGGGGGGGGGGGTTCAGGGCAGCGATGAGGCCAGCGATGTCTGTGGGGGGGTTGTGGGGTCGAGTGATGAGGCCAGCGATGTCTGTGGGGGTTGAATGGCAGTGATCTGAATGCAGGGAAATCTTTTCAGTGATCTCCCAAAGATGTGTGCATACGCGGGTTCCCACTCATCCCACTGATTTCAGACTCTTTGGCGTGAATAGGCCCTGCCCTCGAGCATTTAATGACATTCACGATTGTGACCTCTGCATTGCACAGAGTGGGGAGATTCGGGTCTGAAATTGCACTGAAAAAACAGTCATGATTTACACCAGTTTTCTCGCCAATTCAGTACTTTTGGGAGAATCGCCCCCAAAATCACCAAGTTGTTGACCTGTGAAGTTCAGAGAAATGTAATTTATTTGGAGTAAAATAGTTATGGTGGAAAAGTGCCATTTGTCGTGTTTTTTGGTGTGAAAGATTCCGTTATAGTCAATCATAGTCCTGTCAACGTCTGAGATTTGACAAGAAGATGTGGCCAGGTGGTCTTGCAAAAGACTCTCTGCAGCAGTGATGATCCCCAGAAGATTTGAATAGTTCCTTATAACCTGTAGAGGGGCCAAATGTATTACCTTGCTGTGCAATTTGGACATTTCCAATGGGGCTTTGCTCATAGGAGCATAGGAGAGGGTGACCCCAATCTGTCGAGATTCGCTAGAACTGCACCTTGAGGAGACCAATAGCTTGTTCAGTTGGGGTGGCACATGACACAATAGTTAGCACTGCTGCCTCACAGCGCCAGGGACCCTGGTTTGATTCCCGGCTTGGGTGACTGTCTGTGTGGCGTTTGCACATTCTCCCTGTGTCTGCGTGGGTTTCCTCCAGGTGCTCTGGTTTCCTCCCACAGTCTGAAAGACGTGCTGGTTAGGTGCATTGACCCGAACAGGCGCCAGAATGTGGCGACTGGGGGAATTTCACTGTAACTTCATTGCAGTGTTAATGTAAGCCTTACTTGTGACGAATAAATAAACTTCAACTTTAAACTTTCATGTGAAGCATTCCTGCAACAGGGCATACCCAACGTCCTGCCATCATAGTCAGTCTGTTTCTACATAAATCCAATCCCTTGGTTGCCTTGAAGTATCTCCAGCTGATCTTAATTTAAATTCTCCTCCTCTGGCAAGGCATTGCGTTCTACATCATAGTCCTTCCCCAGTTCCACTTCTTTCTGGATGGCCAGATTGTGCAGGTCGCAACAGACCACAACAACCCAGAAAACCATTGCGGGGTACAGGAGAGAGTGACCCCAATCTGTCAAGTTACACTGGAACTGCATCTTGAGAAGACCAATAGCCTGTTCAGTTGTTGCTCTTGTGCTAAAATAACAGCAGTTTGGTCTCTTCTATACTTCAGGTGTAGAGCTCTGTACGAGGGACAGCAGCAACCTATTTTCTGGGTACCTCTTGTCCAACTGGAGCCATCTATGTGACTTATGTTGTCGAGTGAACTCTCACTGCCTCAGAATGAATGAATCATGATAACTGCCAGGAAAGCTTATGCAAATCTGAAAAGTGCTGCCAATGATTGCACATCAGCTGAAGGCTTACGGAGTGGAAATCTTCCTGTTGACAAATAATCCTGGTTGAGGTGATGGGCCTTAATGGCAGCATGTGCGTGCTCGATCATGCCCTTCACCTGAGGGTATTCTGTCACTGAGGCAAACCCCGTGGCCCTCTGTGCTCAACTGGCCACATTTGTGTTTAAGATGGCAAAGTCAGATGCCAGTAAAAAAAAAAGTGCATCTGTCACTTCAGATCTGCAGCTACTGTGAGCTGCTCGTTGTGTGGTTTTACATTCACCCGGTAGTCATCCCTGAAGTGAGCCTCAGGCTAACAAGTTCAAGGTCACTGCCAGATTGACAGCTACTGGCATAGGGTGTACCCCCGATTCTTCAGGAAATAGGCCATCCTCCATGATGCTCCAACATGCTCAGGAAGCTGATCTTCTGATGATACACTTGACTCTCTGGGTATCTCACCTTCTGCCCCTCCTGCCTCTCAACCAAACACATCTGCATTCACGGGGCACTAGGTGGCTGACTGCCTTTGTTGCTGGGGATACAGCTCCTCCCCACTGCTCCAGCCCATCTCTGAGTAAGTGGCTTCTGTTATCAGAGACACTGCCAGGCACTCGGATCTCGGAGGCCGAACTTCCCTGCCAGAAAGTGTTCTCCGAGACATTCCCTTTCCACCACCAATCTCAGTGGTTAATTTCTGCTTCAAGAATGGATGTGCAAGAGTTTCTGTTCACTGCTCAATCCTTGAATCCAAATCCAAAACATCCATTATTTCAATTACAAGGCTTCCCAATGGGCCTCGCCCACTCGAATGAGGTGCTGAGCCATCATGATGCCCCTGCACCTTTGGTGAAATTTCACTGCCTCATGTGATTGCCAGTTAAGTGTTTCCTGAGCTACCTTAACCGCCTGCCCACCACTCCAATCCCAAAGAAACCAACTCTGGTAAAATGAGGTGGCGTCACATCTGGGAGCGACATGCCGTGCTGCACTGTGAATCTTCTGGCTCACCTGCCTTCAAGCCCACCATCACTGCCTTGACAAAGTTCAGCCCATCCGGATGACAAATCACCTTCTTATTGATTGCATTCTTATACTTTTGAATTTATTTTCTAAGAAAATAATTTGTGTTTGTATCTGCATTTCTGATGAGGCAAGTAATACTGAGAAATGTCCTTTTGTTACTGCCTCTCAGCATGGTAAAATCAATGAGTATCTTCTTATGTATTGGAACAACAACACAATAATGCACAATTATTGTGCATTGCAATAATTCACAATAATTCCTTGCAGTTTTACAAAATGATTAACATTCAGTGCATGCCTATGTTGCAACCATATCACTTTAGTCTTCCTCTTGTAGGCAAAAGGTGTCTTAAGTTAATTGTTTTAATTTTGCTCATTCAGTTCATTAAAAAATCAAATTCATGCCTTCAGGCTGGCTGTCTTGTCCTTCTGTTCCCAATGATTCTGAAATTCTTGTACAAATCTCTTCATAATTCAACACTAACTTCCCACTCCCGCCCACCAGCTCGGAGATCAATCGTCAGTTTTGTGCGGGTGCAGTATTGAAATATTTAAATGATACCTTGGCGTTAAAATGGTCCATCCTCTCTGCAGAGCTCTCACGCCCACCCTCATTCAAATTCACTACCACATCATTTGCTTGATGACTTCCTTTCTCAGCTTTCCTGATCCTTTTCCTCCCACCTCCCGACCAAGAAAAGGTTCAGTAAAAAGAGGAAGGCTTCCAATGTAATGTTTTGCTCCTACAATGACAGAAATACCTAAAGGAATTCTGATGATGTTCTTTCAGTTTTAACTCAGAGAGATGAACAGTGGGTGGCACAGTGGTTAGCACTGCTGCCTCACAAGCTCCGGGAACCTGGGTTTGATTCCCGGCTTGGGTCACTGTCTGTGTGGAATTTGTATATTATCTGCGTGGGTTTCCTCCGGGTGCTCCGGTTTCCTTCCCCCAGTCCAAAGATGTGCGGGTTAGGTGCATTGGCCATGCTAAATTGCCTCTTAGTGTCTCAGGATGAGTAGGTTAGAGGGATTAGTGGGGTAAATATGTGGGGTTACGGGGATGGGGCCTGGGTGGGATTGTTGTCCACGCAGACTTGATGGGCTGAATGGCTCCTTCTGCACTGATTCTATGAACTTGCATTAATTTCTTTAAACCTTACATTGCAAAGTCCCAGGGAAATATGAAGTGACATATCAAGTAAGTTTAAGTATATTTATTAGTGTCACAAGTAGGCTTACATTAACACTGCAATGAAATTACTGTGAAAATCCCCTAGTCACCACACTCCAGCCAGCGCCTATTCAGGTACACTGAGGGAGAACTTAGCATGGCCAATGCACTCTATAATTTCCGCTTTCCTTTGGCGCTATTAGTGAGCCACTACTCCACAAAGCAGTGAGAAACCAGGGAATTTTGGGCCAATATTTTTGAGTTTAGAACTATAAGCAGGAGTAGGCCATTCGGCCCTTCGAGCCTGCTCTGCCATTCATTTTGATCATGGCTGATCATCAAATTCAATATTCTGATTCCCCCCTTCCCCCCATATCCCTTGATCCCTTTAAACCCAAGAGCTACATCCAATTTCTTCTTGAAATCACACAATTTCTTGGCCTCAACCATTTTCTATGGTAGTGAATTCCACACATTCACCACCCTCTAGGTGAAGAAATTTCTCCTCACCTCAGTTCTAAAAGGTTTACCCCTTATCCTCAAATTATGGGCCCGATTTTATCATTAAGTTGCGCCCGTTTCGGGCGTGAAAAGTTGGTAAAGTCAGGCGTGAGGCAAGTAGCGTAATCCACACCCGCCTCTGCGTGGTTCCCCCTTTACCAAGGCCTGAAAGTGCCCGCGATCGGGACCGTGCCCGAAACAGGTGCGACGGCCATTTAAATGTATTTGCATGCTTTTAAATTGAATTAATGAGCTGCATGCCCAACTTTATCGGCACTTCCCCCTTTACCACCACGTTCGCCCATCCAGAATCGGCGTGAAACAGACATGCTCCACAAAAGCCCAATTTGGGCACTCCAGTTAGTGAGGAGATAAGTGCCGAGTGTCCGATGGCTCTCTGCTTGAGATCGGTGTGGCGGGGGGAAAGGGGTTCCACTGTCACGATGCCTGTGATCAGTGAGGGGGAAGTGGGAGTTCCACTGCCACTCTGCCTGAAATCAGTGGGGGGAAGGGGAAGTCCGCTGACACTCTGCCTGAGATCAGTGAGGGGGAAGTGGGGAGGAGCCCGCAATCGGTCTGGGTGGCGGAGGGGATGGGGCGATAAGAGGAGCAGTAATGTTGTGAGGGTGGGGCAATGTCTGTGGGGGCCAGTGGAAGGCATCATCTGGCCCATGAATGATGTGGCAGGGGAACTGTATTCTGTTAACTTTTTTTCTGCACATATGCAGTTGGAGGCGCCGATCGAAGCTATAGAGTTTCAGGCGCGTTCAGCTCTGCCCACAGGCTTGTACAGCGCGATTCGGAATCGCTGATATTTTTGCAGGCAGAGTGCGTATAGGGGCGCCTCAGAATGGGTCTAGAAGTTGGATCTGAAACAATCCCAGTTTCAAGTCCGCCCAGCACTTAGAATCAAAATGGTAAAATAGCTCCCATTGACTCCTCGTTCTGGACTCCCAAATTTATAGTTGAGGAAATAATCCCACCCTGAAAGCTAACTTTCCTATCTTCCTTATTGACTTCCCTGAGCTCTTGCTTCTTTTCCAGGTTTATAATTGTATGGTGGAGGGTGTGAATGGCACAGATCATGTGCATAACTCATGGGAAATGATCATTGCTTCCTGCTTCCTCAGGGTATGTCTCGGGAATGGCTATCCAGATTATCATTAGTCTAATGCTTTCCTCGTAGTAGCTACGCTTTTGTATAGGTATTTCTTTCATCTACATTTCAACATGCTGATTCACAAATAGATTAGTTCTTGATGCTCAAAACCCAACTGGATACTGCATTAGATTGTGAAATGATCCATGTTCACTGCTCGGAATAAGGTTGTTTGACTCATCAGCAAAAGATGATCTGCATCAAGATTGCATATTGCTCCCATCGCTTGCCAAATCAATATAGCAAATATTCCAATTCACTGCCGGACCTGAATACAGATGTCTAATTCTTACATTTGTTAGTTGTTGACCATGAACAAAATAGCAGAGGTTTCTCCAGTGAATAAAAATCTGCTGTATGTGGCCCAATGGTATTGACTGATTAAAAAGAGTGTTTTGTCAAAATATACCGGAACACTCATAGAACATAGATAGAACATAGAACAGTACAGCACAGAACAGGCCCTTCGGCCCACGATGTTGTGCCGAGCTTTATCTGAAACCAACATCAAGCTATCCCACTCCCTATCATCCTGGTGCGCTCCATGTGCCTATCCAATAACTGCTTAAATGTTCCTAAAGTGTCTGACTCCACTATCACTGCAGGCAGTCCATTCCACACCCCAACTACTATCTGCGTAAAGAACCTACCTCTGATATCCTTCCTATATCTCCCACCACGAACCCTATAGTTATGCCCCCTTGTAATAGCTCCATCCACCCGAGGAAATAGTCTTTGAATGTTCACTCTATCTATCCCCTTCATCATTTTATAAACCTCTATTAAGTCTCCCCTCAGCCTCCTCCGCTCCAGAGAGAACAGCCCTAGCTCCCTCAACCTTTCCTCATAAGACCTACCCTCCAAACCAGGCAGCATCCTGCTAAATCTCCTCTGCACTCTTTCCAGCGCTTCCACATCCTTCTTATAGTGAGGTGACCAGAACTTGGTCTCACCAAGGTCCTGTACAGTTGCAGCATAACTCCACGGCTCTAAAATCCAACCCCCTGTTAATAAAAGCTAACACACTATAGGCCTTCTTCACAGCTCTATCCACTTGAGTGGCAACCTTCAGAGATCTGTGGATATGGACCCCAAGATCTCTCTGTTCCTCCACAGTCTTCAGAACCCTACCTTTGACCCTGTAATCCACATTTAAATTTGTCCTACCAAAATGAATCACCTCACATTTATCAGGGTTAAACTCCATTTGCCATTTTTCAGCTCAGCTTTGCATCCTATCTATGAATCTTTGCAGCCTACAACAGCCCTCCACCTCATCCACTACTCCACCAATCTTGGTGTCATCAGCAAATTTACTGATCCACCCTTCAGCCCCCTCCTCTAAGTCATTAATAAAAATCACAAAGAGCAGAGGACCAAGCACTGATCCCTGCGGCACTCCGCTGGCAACCTGCCTCCAATCCGAAAATTTTCCATCCACCACCACCCTCTGTCTTCGATCAGACAGCCAGTTACCTATCCAATCCGCCAACTTTCCCTCTATCCCGCACCTCCTCACTTTCATCATAAGCCGACCATGGGGGACCTTATCAAACGCCTTAATAAAATCCATGTATATGACATCAACTGCCCTACCTTCATCAACACACTTAGTTACCTCCTCAAAAAATTCTATCAAATTTGTGAGGCACGACTTGCCCTTCACGAATCCGTGCTGACTATCCCGGATTAATCCGCATCTTTCTAAATGGTCGTAAATCCCATCTCTAAGGACCTTTTCCATCAATTTACCAACCACCGAAGTAAGACTAACCGGTCTATAATTACCAGGGTCATTTCTATTCCCTTTCTTAAACAGAGGAACAACATTCGCCATTCTCCAGTCCTCTGGCACCATCCCCGTGGACAGCGATGTCCCAAAGATCAAAGCCAAAGGCTCTGCAATCTCATCCCTTGCCTCCCAAAGAATCCTAGGATACATTTCATCAGGCCCAGGGGACTTATCGACCTTCAGTTTATTCAAAACTGCCAGGACATCCTCCCTCCGAACATCTACTTCCTCCAGCCTATTAGCCTGTAACACCTTCTCTTCCTGAAAAACATGGCCCCTCTCCTTGGTGAACACTGAAGAAAAGTATTCATTCATCACCTCGCCTATCTCTACTGACTCCATACACAAGTTCCCACTACTGTCTTTGACCGGCCCTAACCTCACCCTGGTCATTCTTTTATTCCTCACATAAGAGTAAAAAGCCTTGGGGTTTTCCTTGATCCGACCCGCCAAGGACTTCTCGTGTCCCCTCCTAGCTCTCCTAAGCCCCTTTTTCAGCTCATTCCTTGCTAACTTGTAACCCTCAATCGAGCCATCTGAACCTTGTTTCCTCATCCCTACATAAGCTTCCCTCTTCCTTTTCACAAGATCATTCCACCTCTTTCGTGAACCATGGTTCCCTCACTCGGCCATTTCCTCCCTGCCTGACAGGGAGATACCTATCAAGGACATCCAGTATTTTTTCCTTGAAAAAGTTCCACTTTTCATTAGTTCCTTTCTCTGACAGTTTCTGTTCCCAACTTATGCCCCCTAATTCTTGCCTAATCGCATCATAATTACCTCTCCCCCAATTGTAAACCTTGCCCTGCTGTACGGCCCTAACCCTCTCCATTGCAATAACAAAAGACACCGAATTGTGGTCACTATCTCCAAAGTGCTCTCCCACAACCAAATCTAACACTTGGCCTGGTTCATTTCCCAGTACCAAATCCAATGTGGCCTCACCTCTTGTCGGCCTATCCACATATTGTGTCAGGAAACCCTCCTGCACACACTGCACAAAAAGTGCCCCATCCAAACTATTTGACCTACAAAGGTTCCAATCAATATTTGGAAAGTTAAAGTCCCCCATGACAACTACCCTGTGACCCCCACACATATCCATAATCTGCTTAGCAATTTCTTCCTCCACATCTCTATTACTATTTGGGGGCCTATAGTAAACTCCTAACTCAGAACTGGAAATTTTAGTGCTGGGAAAGACTTAGGGTCAAACTTTATCTGGGTAAGGGAGGCAAGTTTTCACTTGCACTATTAGTGATCCCGACAAACAAAGTCAATTCTAAGGTTATTATGGATGCTCAATAATTTGGGTGGCCCTGTGGCACAGTGGTTAGCAACTGTTGCCTCGCAGCGCCGGGGACCTCGGTTCGATTCCCGGCTTGGGCCACTGTCTGTGTGGAATCTGCACGTTCTTCCCGTGTCTGTGTGGGTTTCCTCTGGTTGCTCCAGTTTCCTCCCACAATCCAAAAGACGTGCTGGTTAGGTGCATTGGCCATGCTAAATTCTCCCTCAGTGTACCCGAACATGCCCCGGCGTGTGGCAACTCGGGGATTTTCACAGTAACTTCATTGCAGTGTGAATGTAAGCCTACTTGTGACACTAATAAATAAACTTAAACCTAATTCAAATCCAGCTGTAATCCTTTGGCTTACAGAAACAACAATAGGTTATAGCACTCATCACGATCAACTGACGGATTATGTTCTAGAGTTTTAGATACTCTCAGTATTTCCTTGAAACACAGAATTACATGAAAAAACTGCATTCTCCTCAAAACACACCAACTTGAATTTTGCGTTATCATTTTTTGATAAAACTAATCAAGTTTTTTAAGGTTCTAACTGGACAAAATACCTAAATCTGATGTTCATTTTTTACTTCTAAAGTATGTCCCAGGTGACAATTATTGCACATAGATGTTGATTCCCTTTGTAAATGGTAGCTATTGCAGCCTCTCCCACACAACATTGTATAATAGAACAAAGAACAAGGAAAAGTACTGCGCAGGAACAGGCCCTTCGGCCCTCCAAGCCTGTGCCGATCATGATGCCCTAACTAAACTACAAAAAAGAACTTCTGCCTTTATTCGGTCCGTATCCCTCTATTCTCTCCCTATTCATGGACCCATCCAGATGCCTCTTAAATATTGCTAATGTTACCTGCTTCCACCACTTCCTCTGGCAGCATGTTCCAGGCACCCACCGCTCTCTGGGTGAAAAGCTTCCCCACACATCTCCCTTAAACTTTCCTCCTCTCACCTTGAACCTGTGCCCCCTTGTAATTGACACTTCCATCCTGGGAAAAAGCCTCTGACTATCCATCCTGTCTATGCCGTGGATAGTATGACATACCTCTTTGTGACCAACCTCATTATTTAATTGAGACTCCAGCTAAATCCTGGCCAATAGGTTTTGAAGGCATACTATCAGAACTGTTCCTTTACATTAAATGAATGTCTTTTAATACTATGGTGAAAATCACCACTGGGATCATGTCCCCCAAATGTGATTTGGACAATTGCAAAATAGGTATGGATGTTATTTATTCCCATAATTGAGCTGCTAGAGGTTGTTATGATAAGAAACTGAGATATTAAGAAATAAAGCAAACAGAACTGGAGAACAAAGTGCCACTTCATGATTGCTTCAAATCCTTTCAGATTATTTTCCAAAACATTCACAATTCAGATCAGGTTTGATATTAGGGTTAAAAATCAATTATATTCCAAAAATAGAAACTAGGCCCATGGCAACCAATCACACGAAACATTCATGAAGAATCTCATTCCTAATAGTCAGTTAAGATGATATAAATTCCTGGGAATGCGCATGGTCGATGTTATCTAAAATTTGGTGGAAGCGAAAAGGATTTTTAAAATTCCATTTGTTGATCTAATCATCTTGCTACCTTGCTGGTGAGAGCCAGTACCCTAAAGATGAAAGATTTTGCCGTGCATCACCAACTACTTCCCGATACTGCTGATGCAAGTTGCTCATTTTGGCAAGGAGAGTAAGATCAATACATAGGAAACTTTAATTAAATTTGTCAACCTGGAATTTGACTTCAATGAACATTGCCACAAAAGCACAGAGGGTAACTCTCTCCACCTGCAGGCATTGCTATTGTGTAGCCTGGTTTTAAGCAGCTTAAGCCAAACTAAACTTTGTCTAACTTGATAAACTAGAAAGAGTGCAGAAAAGATTTGCTAGGATGCCACTGGGACTTGATGGTTTGAGTTATAAGGAGAGGCTGGATAGACTGGGACTTTTTTCCCTGGAGCGTAGAAGGCTTAGGGGTGACTTTATGGAAGTTTATAAAATAATGAGGGGCATAGATAAGGTAGATAGTCAACATCTTTCCCCAAATGTAAGGGAGTCTAAAACTAGAGGCTTAGGTTTAAGGTGAGAGGGGAGAGATTCAAAAGGGTCCAGAAGGGCAATTATTTCACACAGAGGGTGGTGAGTGTCTGGAACGAGCTGCCAGGGGCAGGAGTAGAGGCGGGTACAATTTTGTCTTTTAAAAAGCATTTAGACAGTTACATGGGTACGATGGGTATAGAGGGATATGGGCCAAATGTGGGCAATTGGGATTAGCTTAGTGGTGAAAACTGGGCAAGAAGGGCTGAGGGCCTGTTTCCATGCTGTAAACCTCGATGGGCTCCATTTTACCAGTTTGATTGTAAGTGCTCGGCAGACTTGAAACTGGGAGTGTTTCAGATCCGCCGCCGTATGCACGCTGCCTGCAAAAATGTCAGCGATTCTGAATCACGCTGCACAAGCCTGTGGGCGGGGCTTAACGCACCCGAAACACTGCAGCTCCGATCTTGCCTCCCCTGCCACACCACTCCCAGGCCAGATAATGCCTCCCCCTGGCCCCCGCAGACATTGCCCCACCCCACAACATTCTGACCCCTTATCCCCTCACCACTCTACCGACCGCAGACCCCTCCCCCCTTCCCCCCCCCCCCCACCTATCTCAGGCAGAGTGGCAACAGACCCCCTTTTCCCCCTCCGCCCAATCTCAGGCAGAATGGCTGCAGACCCCCCTTCCCCCCACTGATCTCAGGCAGCATGGCAGCGGACCCCCCTTCCCCTCCACTGATTTTTCCCTTCACTCACATTGTCTGTATCTTTAAGACTGTGGTGAACCATAGTTGGTTACCACTAAAAACATAGAAACATAGAAACCCTACAGTGCAGAAGGAGGCCATTCGGCCCATCGAGTCTGCACCGACCACAATCCCACCCAGGCCCTCCCCCCACATATTTTACCCGCTAATCCCTCTAACCTACGCATCCCAGGACTCTAAGGGACAATTTTTAACCTGGCCAATCAACCTAACCCGCACATTTTTGGACTGTAGGAGGAAACCGGAGCACCCGGAGGAAACCCACGCAGACACGAGGAGAATGTGCAAACTCCACACAGGCAGTGACCCGAGCCGGGAATCGAACCCGGGACCCTGGAGCTGTGAAGCAGCAGTGCTAACCACTGTGCTACCGTGCCGCCCCAAACTATGGGTACTGAACCATAGATGGTCAGCACTATGGGTATTTGTAGATATGTTACTGTTGCCACTGTTGGGGTTAGGATTGGGGTGTTCTACCTGTTGATATTGTTCTGTGGTACACTCCAGTTGGCTCCGCCTACCTGGAGGAGTATAAAGGTCACTGCACTGCCTGGTGACCCTTTAGTCTGGGATTGTATTGTTATATAGTATGCTCCATTCTTGTTACTAATAAAAGCCTTTATTTCCCGGGTACGATCTAGCCTCCCGAGTGATTTAATCGCGCATCAAAGACCTGGTTGGTTGTAGAGATTCGCATTCTAATCAGTATTCTGTAACTTGATTTTGTGTCTCTGTGCCCTGTTTGAGAGCAAATATCCACTCCATCTGATGAAGGAGCAGTGCTCCGAAAGCTAATGGCATTTGCTACCAAATAAACCTGTTGGACTTTAACCTGATGTTGTTAAAACTCTTACTCAGGCAGAGTGACAGCGGACCCCTCTTCCCCTCCACTGATTTCAGGCAAAGTAGCAGCGGATCCCCCTTCCTCATCACTAATTTCAGGCAGAATGGCAGCGGACCCCCCTTCCGTCCAATGAGTGGCAGCAGATCCCCCCTTCCCCCCCACCCACCAATCTCAAGCAGAGAGCCGTCGGACGCTCATCACTTACCTCCTCACTAACTGGAGTGCCTGAGTCGGAATTTTGTAGAGCATGTCTGTTTCCCGCCAATTCTGGATGGGCGAACGCGGTGGTAAAGGGAGAAGTGCCGGTAAAGTTGGGCAGGGAGCCCATTAAGTCAATTTAAATGCATGCGCAACTTAATGGTAAAATCGGGCCCAATGAGTCTAAGTAACAAATCAGTTGCCATCCAGTGTATCTCCAATTGATCCATTTCCTTGGTGTTCAACTATTTATCTTAAGCACCACCGACACTAAATAAAAGAGCAGCATGGGGGCGGCTCAGAGCACGAAAGAAGAAAATGAAAGTGATCAGCACAGGGCCAAGAATATAACATCGCAAAGAGTACCTACACAGGGGCAGCATGGTGGCACAGTGGTTAGCACTGCTGCCTCACAGCGCCAGGGACCCAGGTTCAATTCCAGCTTTGGGTGACTAAGTGGAGTTTGCACGTTCTCCCCGTGTCTGCATGGGTTTCCTCCAGGTGCTCCGGTTTCCTCCCACACTTCAAAGAAATGCATATTAGGTGGATTGGCCATGCTAAAATGTCCCTTAGTGTCCCAAGATGTGTAGGTTAGATGGATTAGCCATGGTAAATGTGTGGGGTTATGGGGATAGGACAGGGGAGAGGACCTGTGTAACATACTCTGTCAGGGAGTAGGTGTAGATTTGATGGGCCGAATGGCCTCCTTCTGCATTATAGGGATTCTGTGAGACCAAACAACCAGATAGAAAGGTTAAAGGGCCAAAAATGAAAATGAGATGTATGTGCACAAATGTCAGAAGCATTAAAAAATAAACGCTGAAACAGACACATGATGGCAGGCAGTTATTATGATGTCCTCAGAATCTAATCAGGATGATGGAATGATTATAGTTCAAAATGGTGCAGGATATTCAAGCAGGACACATGGAATTGGAAAAGTGGATGGGTTGCTGTTAAATGTCAGGAACATCTAAGAGCTTGGTGTTTGTGAATCAGATTGACAAGAAACACTGTTGGTTGAAGACCCTGACAACATCTTGAGTTTATAAAGACTACCATCCAAACCTATGACAAGATGAGTAATACTGATGGAGATGTGACAGATGAGCTAGAAAAGACTACTCAAGGATAAATCTGTTGAGGACAATTGGATAACCTTCAAAAGCTTATCTAAATGCAGCAAAGACAAAGTAGATAAAACTGCATTGCAATGGGAGGAAGATGGAAATTTTAAAAAGGAATTAAAAAAAAGATTGACCAAGTTTTTAGGGAGAAATCAACAACTGAATACAAATTTACAATGAAGCACGATAGAAAGAATTGGGTGCCATTACAAAAGGGAAAGACAATCTTTTGAGAAATATACCAAAAGAATATAATCAGAATCATAGAATCCCAAGAGTGCAGAAGAGGCCATTTGGCCCATTGAGTCTGCACCGATTCTCTGACAGAGTATCTTAGAGTCATAGAGATTTACAGCTTGGAAACAGCCCCTTCGGCCCAACTTGTTCGTGCCGCCCAGTTTTTACCATAAAGCTAGTCCCAATTACCCATGTTTGACCCATATCCCTCTCTACCAATCTTACGCATATAACTGTCTAAATGCTTTTTAAAAGACAAAATTGTACCCGTCTCTACTACTACCTCTGGCAGCTCATTCCAGACACTAACCATCCTCTGTGTGAAATAATTGCTGCTCTGGACTCTTTTGTATCTCTCCCTTCTCACCTTAAACCTATGCTCTCTAGTTTTAGACTCCCCTACCTTTGGGAAAAAAATGTTTACTATCTACCTTATCTATGCCCCTCATTATTTTACAGACCTCTATAAGATCACCACGAAACTTCCTACGCTCCAAAGAAAAAAGTCCCAATCTATCCAGCCTCCCCTTATAACTCAAACCATCAAGTCCCGGTAAATCCCTATTAAATCTTTTCTGCACTCTTCCTGGTTTAATAATATGTTTACTATAATAGGACGACCGGAACGGTACACAGTATTCCAAGTGTGGCCTTACCAATGTCTTGTACAACTTCAACAAGACATCCCAACTCTTGTGCTGACCACTGAAACCAAGCATGAGAAAAGCATGGATGTTAGGGAACTTGGGGAAATAAATAGTGATGTGTTGAGGAGTGTACATATTACAGAGAAGGAGGTGCTGGATTTCTTAAAGCGCATCAAGGTAGATAAATCCTCTGGACCTGATAAAGTGTATCCCAGGACATTGTGGGAAGCGAGGGAGGAAATTGCAGGTCCCTTTGCAGAGATATTTGAATCATCGATAGTCACAGGTGAGGTGCCTGAAGATTGGAGGGTGGCAAATGTTGAGCCTTTATTGAAAAAAGGGCTGCAGGAAAAAGCCTGGGAACTACAGGCCAATGAGTCTCACATCTGTGGTGGGTAAGTTGTTGGAAGGTATTTTGAGAGACAGGATCTACAGGCATTTAGAGATGCAAGAACTGATTAGAGACAGTCAGCAAGGCTTTGTGAGTGGAAAATCATGTCTCACAAATTTGATTGAGTTTTTTAAAGGGGTAGATAACCAAGAAGGTAGATAAGGGCAGTGCAGTTGATGTTGTCTGTATAGACTTTAGCAAAGCCTTTGACAAGGTACCGCATGTTAGGTTATTGCATAAGGTTAAATCTTATGGGATCCAGATGAGGTAGCCAATGGATACAAAATTGGCTTGATGATAGAGACAGAGAGTGGTTGCAGAGACTTATTTTTCAGACTGGAGGCCTGTGACCAGCGGTGTGCCTCAGGGATCAGTGCTGGGTCCACTGTTATTTGTTATTTATATTAATGATTTGGATGAGAATATAGGAGGCATGGTTAGTAGGTTTGCAGATGACACCAAGATTGGTGGCATAGTGGACAGTGAAGAAAGTTATCTTGGATTGCAACTAAATCTTGATCAATTGAGCCAGTGGGCTGACGAATGGCAGATGGAGTTTAATTTAGATAAATGCGAGGTGATGCATTTTGGTAGATTGAACCAGGGCAGGACTTACTCAGTTAATGGTAGGGCGTTGGGGAAAGTTACAGAACAGAGATCGAGGGGTACATGTTCATAGCTCCTTGAAAGTGGAATCACAGGTGGACAGAGTGGTGAAGGAGGCATTCAGCATGCTTGGTTTCATTGGTCAGAACATTGAATACAGGAGTTGGGACGTCTTGTTGAAGTTGTACAAAACTTTGGTCAGGCCATACTTGGAATACTGTGTACAGTTCTGGTTACCCTATTATAGAAAGGATTTTATTAAACTAGAAAGGGTGCAGAAAAGAATTACTAGGATGCTACCAGGACTTGATTGTTTGAGTTATAAGGAGAGGCTGGATAAACAAAAACATTTTTCTCTGGAGCGTAGGAGGCTGAGGGGTGATCTTATAGAGGTCTATAAAATAATGAGGGGCATAGATCAGCGAGATAGTCACTATCTTTTCCCAAAGGTAGGGGAGTCTAAAACTAGAGGGCATAGATTTAAGGTGAGAGGGGAGAGATACAAAAGTGTTCCGAGGGGAAAGGTTTTCACACAGAGGGTGGTGAGTGTCTGGAACAAGTAGTAGTAGAGGTGGGTACAATTTTGTCTTTTAAAAAGTGTTTAGACGGTTACATGGGTAAGATGGGTGTCGAGGGATATGGGTCAAATGCGGACAATTGGGACTAGCTTCAGGGTTTAAAAACAGGGCGGCATGGACAAGTTGGGCCGAAGGGCCTGTTTCCATGCTGTAAACCTCTTTGACTCTATGATTCTATGTCGAATGCCTTCTTCATCTTCATCCTCTTGTGACTCCACATTCAAGGAGCTATGACCTTGTACCCCTCGATCTCGTTATTCTACAACTCTCCCCAATGCTCTATCATTAATTAAGTCCTGCCCTGGTTCAATCTGCCAAAATGCATCACCTTGCATTTATGTAAATAAACTTCAACTGCCACTTGTCAGCCCACTGCAATCCTAGATAACTTTTTTCACTGTCGACTATGCCAGCAATCTTGATGTCATCTGCAAACTTATTAACCATGCCTCCTAAATTCTCATTCAAATCATTAATATGAATGACAAATAACAGTGGACCCAGTACCGATCCCTGAGGCACACCGCTGGTCACAAGCCTCCAGTTTGAAAAACAATCCTCTAGAACCACTCTCTGTCTCTATCATCAAGTCAATTTTGTATCCATTGGCCACCTCACCCTGGATCCCGTGTGATTTAACCTTATCCAGGCCCTCTCTCCCACCCTATTCTCATAACCCCACACATTGGCCATGGCTAATCCATCTAACCTACGCGTCTTGGAACAATTGGGGCAATTTAGCATGGCCAATCAACCTAACCTGCACATTTCTGGACTGTGGGAAGAAACCGGAGCACCCAAAGAAAACCCCCACAGACACGGGGTAATTGAGCAATCTCCACACAGTCACCCAAGGCTGGAATTGAACCCTGGCCCGAAGCGTCATGATGCAGCAGTGCTAACCACTGTGCCACCATGGGAGGACGAAAGTGTAGAGGTGCCATATGCATTTGACACTTTTTCTGGCTGTATCACAGTTTAGTATAGCTCCTGCTCTGTCCAAGACCGCAAGGAACTACAAAAGGTCGTGAATGTAGCCCAATCCATCACGCAAACTAGCCTCCCAAGCACTGACTTTGTCTACACTTCCTGCTGCCTCAGAAAAGCAGCCAGCATAATCAAGGGCCCCACACACCCCAGACATTCTCTCTTTCACCTTCTTTCGTCGGGAAAAAGATACAAAAGTCTGAGGTCACGTACCAACCGACTCAAAAGCAGCTTCTTCCCTGCTGCCATCAGACTTTTGAATGGACTTACTTCGTGCTCAGCTGATCTTTCTCTACATCCTAGCTATGACTGTAACACCACATTCTGCAACCTCTCCTTTTCTTCCGTATGAATGGTATGCTTGTCTGTATCGCGTGCAAGAAACAATACTTTTCATTGTATACCAATGCGTGTGACAATAATAAATCAAATCAAATCAAAAGAAGACAGTAACCATGCTTAATGAGCCAGAGCATCACTAACAATAGACTATTAAAATATCAAATTTAAGTATGCATGTTTATAGAATTTGGCAGTACAAAGATATGGAAATCAATAACACTTGTACAATATACCAACATACAAACAAACAAATGAGCAGAAGGAGCAGGCTACCTTGCCCCTCATCCTGCTTTGCCATTCAAAAAAATCGTGGCTGTTTTGATTGTAACCTGAATTCTGCATTCCCACCTACCCCAAAAACCTTTCACCGCCCCCCTCCCCTTGCTTAACAAGAATCTATCTACCTCTGACTTAAAAATATTCAAAGACTCTGCTTCCACCAACTTCTGAGGAAAAGAGTCCCAAAGACTCATGACCCTCTGAGAGAACAAAATTTTCCTCATCTCTGTCTTAAATGGGTGACCTGCCATTTTTTAACAGTGATCCCTAGTTTTAGATTCTCCAATAAAAGAAAATATCCTTTCCATATTCACCCAATGAAGACCCTTCAGGATTTTATATGGTTCAATCAAGTCACCTTTTACTCTTCTAAATTTCAGCGGATACAAGCCTAAACTGTCCAATCTTTCCTCCGAAGACAGCCCACCTATTCCAGATATTAGTTCAGTAAACTTTCTCTGAACTCTTCTAATGCATTTACATCTTTCCTTGTATAACAAGACCAATACTGTCTCACCAATGCCCTGTATTTTTTTATTTGTGGGATGAGGGCATCACTGCCTAGGCTAGCATTTATTCATCATCCGTAATTGCCCTTGAGAAGGTGATAGCAAGCTGCTTTATAAATCCACTGAAGTCCATGTGGTTCAGGTACACCCACAGTGTTCAGGAGAAAGTTCCAGGATTTTGACTCAGTGACTTTGAAGGAACGGTGAGATATTCCAAGGTCAGGATGGAGATTGGCTTGGAGGGGAATTCCTTGGTGGTGGTGTTCCCATGTGTTAGCTTTAGACCTACTCTTCCCTCCTTCAAACTGGATGCAAAATTCAATAATATTGTGATCACTGTTGCCTAGGGGCACCTTCACTATGAAGACGTTATTAATCCTAACCTGTTTCACAATAGCAGGTTTAGGAAAGCTTGCTCTCCAGAACATGCTGTTTGAAAAGACATATCGTGAAAACATTTTATGAATTCCTTCTCTAGGTTATCTTTACCCATCTGAATTCCCCATCTAATATCCCATGATTATCACAATTCCTTTCTGACAAGCTCCCCTTACTTCTTCTTTTGAACCCTGTCCTACCCTCTGGTTACTGTTAGGAGGCCTATATGCCACTCCCACAAGTAACTTCTGGCTTTTATCAATTCTTATATCTATCCAATCTGCTTCTATGTCCTGGTTTCCTGAACTTAGGTCATCCTGTCCATTATGTGAACACTTTTTATTAGTTAACAGCTACTTCTGTGCCTTTTCCTAACTTTCTGTCCTTCCTAAATGTTATGCATTGTTAGGCACCAGATCAGAAACCTAAAGTACGTTATGAAGCCCGACTAAACCCCAACTACTTTTTTGATGTTGGCATTAGTGTGATGATAAGATATTTCACTCCAGGTGTGACTCTATTGACCCACTCGGAAGACTTTATTAAAACAAACTTTATTTAGAAATCCAGTTTAATTATAACAAAAAGGATAAATGTAACTTTTACCAATTGAAATACTTAAATGTGACAAGATACAATTCTCAGCCCATCTTTATTAGTTTCAATTTAAGCAATATTTCTCATAGACGTAAACTCCTCTTCAGAATCAGTTAGCAAACAATAGGCTAACGCACTGGTATGCGGGCCTCTGAACACCTCTGGAGAGAAATACCTATTTTCTAGCAGGCCCCTGACTTCAATCTCCAGCGACAGAGAGACAAGTTTCTGTTCCTTTCAAATCCAAACAGGAACTGCCTGTTTTTTCCTCTGAAAGCTTAGCTCCTCCCATTAGCACATGGTGTGCTCTTGTCAATCAACCTAATCAATGCCTACTTTGAAATCCCAGGGGACAACCCAAAAAAATAAACAAAACTGCATGAACTCAGACCAAAACAAACACCCCAATAACTAGGAACAATTATTCTTCTGAATTCTCAGCAGGTGGGCTGCCTGGAGCAAACAAAGTGGCACCATTTAAACAGAGTTGAATCTTAACATCTCCTTCACAAGAAACATGAGACAAATATGTTTCTTAAAGGCACAGTATCGTCACAGTATCCTCCAATATTCAGGTCCCAATCTATGTCATCCCGCAGCCATGTTTCTGAGATGGCTATCAGATCATACTTATTGAGCTATCAGTTCATCTGTTTTATTTTGGTTTTGTTTTGTTTTGAATGCTACGTCCATTCAGAACTAACTCACTCATCCACCACATTCACAAAGCTGCATTCACACCTCTATAACTCCAGGACTCAACTGTAAAGGAACAGTGCTTTACTGCACAAAATAAAGTAAAGTAAAACAAAGCAAACCCACGAGCCTGTGGTGAACACAAACAGGTCCCAACCAGGATAATACATCAATGGACCCACTCAGGGGCCTGCTTTATAAAGGGCTAGGTGTCTGAGATAATTACCAATCACCAGGGAGCTCATATTCTATGAGTCCTACAGAGAGGTCAATCAGTGATTCCTGTGCAAGTCCTGGGAGTTATCACACTCTCTATATGGATAGTTTTTGGATCTGAGACTGCAACAACTGGATTGGACCAGTTCGCCAATTAACTAATCAGCTGCTCCTCAGTAGATATTGTTTATCCCTCGCCTAAGGCACTTGCTTGTGTAAATAGCAGTTAAATAAGAGCACATTTTTAGAAAGTTATCATCATTGAAAACTCACCAAACTCATATCAGCTCAATTTGCTTGCAATCTGCGCTCCACAGATGATAGATATTATGCCGCAGGTTACCAACAAATAGGATTTGTGAAGCAATAGATGCCATGTTGAAGATCTAGGGACTTTCTTAAATACTGAAAACAAGCAAATTGAAGTCTTTGTTGTTATGAATCGTAATTAACAATGATTCATCAGCTTGACAGTAATTGGAAAAGAAACTAAATCAATAACCGGAGTAGAATTAAAATGGAGCGATATGAATTTAACTCAACAATTTACAGCCAAGATGGCTTGGTTTCGCCAAACAAGCTCAAAGATTTTTCTGAGGAAGTGGCATCCCAAATTTATGTGGGAAACTCATCGTACATGATATATTACTTCATGAGACAATTCCTTCCAAACTTAGGTCAGTATATAATAAAATAAGACATGTTTTTTTTTTATTGGCAGCTGGGCAGAGAAAGAGGAGGCACAGTGTAGTCATAAACAGAGTTGTTATTATGAATGGAGATGCTTGGACATTCCCATGACAGATAACATGCACGTGAGCTGTGTTCAGTTTTATTGCAAGGTTGTTAAATTCTCAGTTGTCAGTCGGCCAGTGAGATCGTGCACAAAGGATTTGCATTTTGGCGAACTAGTAGCAAACGGAATTAAATATGGACAAATATAAGATATTGCCATTGGATATTTTTTTTAAAAGATGCATAGGCACACTATCGCTATGATTAAACTACAAAGGAGAAAGATAAGAGACCACGAGATGTTGGTTGACTAGTTGTTCACATGCTCAAATATAATGCAGGTAAAATGCTGGGTTATCTTGTCCAGAAAGCGTGCTTAATCCACCGAGAACATAAGTTAAGAATTCATTACTGATTACTGAAATATAAAAGAAGTATCCAGGCCCTAGAATATGCCAGAGAAAAGCAATTTTACCTATGTTTCCAAGAATCCCTGCAACCTCCTCATTGCACCTTACGCTCATCTGATTCTGTTCAACTACATTGAACTCCTTCCTCCTACATAGCTACCATCACAGCTGAAAGCCAACTTGTTCCCAAATGATTGAATCCCCTTCCCAAACTGTCCTACACTTGCCCAATTCTGATTTGCTCTGTGAAGCATCTTCAGGCTGCATTAAGACTCTGAGGTGGATATTTGTCTGGGCCCATTTTCCAAGTTGTGGGGAGAGGCAATCAGTTGGACTTTAGCAATGTTGAAGTCTTCCTATTCCTCTTGGTTCCACAGGAAAGTTTCTTAGAAACATTTGTTTTAATGTTGGTTGGCGGCTGATGTTTAGGACACATAGAACAATCTGCAACAGGATAGATTTGGCCCATGTCCTGCTTAGCAATTTCAGTAAGGGGACCTAAGTCAGGTTTTAGCCCTCTAATGTAGAAGGGCTGAATTTTACATGCCAAAAGTGGGTCTATCATAGTTCCACAGAAGCATAATCTCTAGCGTGGTAATGTCAGGATGTGGACCTTCAGGCCAGTCCATAATAGTACGGTTGATGGGTGGGCTCTGAAATCAGCAGAGTACCGCCATTTTTAAATTATTATTTAAGCTAGTTGGCAGTCGAATTAACTGCTATAAAACATTCCCCGTGCTATAACAAAGAGGGGGAACTTGGAAAACACTCAGTAGAGAGCACTTTTTAAAAGAATCTCATGACGGGGTGAATATATTGGCTGGAGGTGGGTCTACATTTCATTGTAGCAGGAGATACTGTTGAGAGTTACTTGTTTCAGGAAATGTTACTGTTCATAAGCCCTGATCATAATCAGGATTATTCCTCGGGAGGAGGTCCGACAGGTTGCTGCTCTGCCTATCTTTGAGCAATGCACCATTTGTGGTGAGAAACGGAGTCCCCTCTGGGCATTGTATATTCTTTGGTGGATACTATTAAGGCAGCATGGTAGCACAGTGGTTAGCACTGCTGCTTCACAGTGCCAGGGACCCGGCTTGGGTCACAGTCTGCGTGGAGTCTGCACGTTCTCCCCATGTCTTCATGGGTTTCCTTCGCATGATCCGGTTTCCTCCCCCAATCTGAAGATGTGTGAGTTAGGCTGATTGGCCATGCAAAATTGCCCCTTTGTGTCAGGGGGACTAGCAGGGTAGATACATGGGGTTACGGGGATAGGGCTAGGTGGGATTGTTGTCAGTCAGTGCAGGCCCGATGGGCCAAATGGCCTCCTTCTGCACTGTTGGGATTCTATGATTCTATGATTCTATACATGTACTAGGACAGTCAGATCCATCTGGGATGGGCTGCAGACTGGATATTCCCACTAGGTCTCCACTGGTGACCCGAAATGATCTGGAGGCAAAGAAGTTCAACATTGCAGTCACTTTTAATGCCATAGGCACAGGTGACCAGCCACACAATATGGGATAACAGAGGGGAAGAAGAGGAGGAGGAGGAGGCCTGCTGTGTAGGGTCACAAGTGACATAAAATATAGAAAGATGAACAGGCTGCTGAGGAGTGAGGGGCTGTAGAGGAGAGAAAGTAGAAGATGCACATGTAGGCCGCAGTGAACTCTGCCATCACATATACCGGGTCCAAATGTCATATCTTCAGATGAGAGAGTAACAGTTCTCCACATGCTTCACCTTCCATGAGAAAATGTCACATTCTAATGTGATATGCTTGTTCTTGAGATAGGATCCAATTGTGCGGTTGGTCACCTGTGCCTATGGCATTAAAAGTGACTGCAATGTTGAACTTATTTGCCTCCAAATCATCTCGGGTCACCAGTGGACACCCGCTGAGAATATCCAGTCTGCAGCCCATCACGGAGAGGTCTGAGTCCTGGTACATGAATAACAAAAGGTTAGTACGCAGGTACAGAAAGCAATTAAAGTAAAGTTAAAGTTTACTTATTGATCGCAAGTAAGCTTACATTAACAATGCAATGAAGCTACTGTGAAAATCCCCCAGTTACCATACCCCAGCATCTGTTCGGGTACACTGAGGGAGAATTTAGCATGGCCAATCCACCTAAACAAGCATGTCTTTTAGACTAAGAGAGGAAACCGGAGCACCCGGAGGAAACTCACACAGACACAGGGAGAATGTGCAATCTCCACACAGACAGTGACTCAAGCCGGGAATCAAATCGGGTCCCTGACGTTGCGAGGCAGCAGTGCTAACCATTATGCCACCATGATTAGGAAGGCAAATAGAATGTTGTTATTTATTCCAAGGAGAACAGAATATTAAAGCTTGGATGATTTGCTACAATTGTATAGGGTATTAGTGAGGTCACATCGGGTGTTCTGTATAATTTAGTCTCCTTATTTAAGAATGGACATAATTCATCAGAAGCAGTTCAGAGAAGGTTCATTAGACTGATTCATGGAATGGAGAGGGGGGGGGTGTAGGGTTATCTCATGACAAAAGATTGGACAGGTTGGGCCTGTATCCTTTGGAATTTAGGAAAATGAGAGGTGATATATTGAAGCATAAGATCCTGAGGAGACTTGGCAGGTTTGATACTAAAAGGATGTTTCACCTTGTGGGAGACACTAGAACTAGGAGAGTGTGGTGGACCTCAGTTGTGCCTTTGTCCTATATGGACCACCATTGTGTGTGCTTGTCATACCTGGACACACCCCCTTCCAGTTTGGTTCCTCCCCTCGGCACCTAGTATAAAGGTGGCTGTCTCCTCCCCCTTGTTCAGTCCAGGTTGGTTATTTGTTGGGATCTGCTCCTGATTCTGTTGTGGATAAAAGCCTACACTTGTATTGGCATATTGGTAGTCTTTCGCCTTATTGATAGCGCATCAATTTTATTCACAACAGTTACCAGCATGGAGCAGTTTCTAAAACCCGACAAGTTAGCATTCGACCCTCAAGAGGTTGGAGCCTCTGATAAATTTGATCATTGGTTGGACTGCTTCGAAGCATTCGTCGACACCGCTGCGGCCATCGACACCGACGCCGCTAAACTCCACGTGCTCCACGCCCGGGTAAGCGAAGCTGTCTATGGAATCTTCCGGGACGCTGCTACATACGCGGACGCTATCGAACTCCTAAAAGGGCAGTTCTGAAAGAGCCCGAACGTGGTTTACGCCAGACATCTCCTAACTACCTGCAAGCAGCAGCCAGGAGAATCGTGCGCCCAATTTCTGCGCGCCCTGCGGGTCCTAGCTCGAGCTTGTGACTGTAAGGCTGTTACAGCAGCTCAGAACATGGAGGACCTGATCCGCGATGGCTACGTTGCGGGCATTGAGTCTACATACATCCGGCAGCGCCTGCTGGAACAAGATGACCTAGATCTCAGAAGAACAGCCACGATGGCTGAAACGTTAGAAGCGGCCTCCCACAATCTCGGGTCTTACCTTGCATCCCGTTCCACCGACGGCTCCACCGCGACGACTGTTCTGGCGGGGCCCAAATGTTACTTTTGTGGCCTACCCAAGCACCCTCGGCGTCACTGCCCGGCGAAGGACGCGATTTGCTCCGGATGCGGTAAGCTAGGCCACTTCGCTAAAGTCTGCCGAGCAAAGCCGCTTCCAAAGCCTCGTGGCGTCATGTGTGTTCCGCGGGCGCACGAATCGCCATCTTTAATGCGGTCACCAGAAGTGTGGGAATCGCCATCTTTGATGCGGTCACCGGAAGCGCGGGAATCGCCATCTTTGATGCGGTCACCGGAACCACGGGAGTCGCCATCTTTGAGACTGGCATCAAGACGCGCTGAGCAGGAAGCTTCATCCGTGACGTCATCAGACGGCGCCGAAGACGGATTCTTCTTTAATTCGACAGTGGCATCGATTTGCCTGGACCAGTCGCAGCCTCATCAACTCTCCAAGTCAATAATGGAGATCAAGGTAAATGGTCATGCAGAAAACTGCCTGTTCGACTGTGGGAGCACAGAAAGTTTTATACACCCTCGCACAGTGCGTCAATATGCCCTTCCCGTGCGGCCCTGGAGCCAGACCATCTCCATGGCCTCGAATTCCCACTCGGTGGAGGTCCTCGGGTGCTGCTTGGTGACGCTGACGGTACAGGGCACAGTCTACGAGCGTTTTTGGCTCCTCGTGCTGCCGCGACTCTGCGCAGCTGTACTGCTGGGGTTAGATTTCCTCAGCCATCATAGGAGCGTTACCCTGCAGTATGATGGCCCTTATCCCCCGCTCTCCGTCTGCAAGGCGCGTCTCGACCCTCAAGATCACCCCCCCCCCCCCTTATTTGATAACCTCACCGCGGATTGTAGGCCTATAGCCACCAAGAGAAGGCGCTATAGTGCGGATGACCGGGCCTTCATTCGGTCCGAGGTACAACGGCTGCTCCGGGAAGGGATTATCCAGGCCAGCACCAGCCCCTGGAGGGCGCAAGTGGTCGTAGTTAAATCGGAGGAGAAACACCGCATGGTGATTGACTACAGCCAGACCATAAATAGGTATACCCAACTAGATGCATATCCTCTTCCCTGTATCGCAGACATAGTCAACCGCATCGCGCACTATAGGGTTTTCTCGACGATCGATTTGAAGTCGGCTTACCACCAGCTCCCTATCCACTCGGAGGATCGCCCATGTACTGCCTTTGAGGCGGATGGCCGCCTCTACCAGTTGCTCCCAGTCCCCTTTGGTGTCACCAATGGGGTCTCAGTCTTCCAGCGGGCCATGGATCAAATGGTCGACCAGCACGGGCTATGGGCCACTTTCCCGTATCTGGATAACGTCACTATCTGCGGCCATGATGCAGGACCATGATGCCAATCTACAAAAATTCCTTCGTACGGCCACTCTCCTGAACCTCACATATAATGAGGCGAAGTGTGTTTTTCGGACACGCCACCTCGCCATCCTTGGGTACGTGATAGAAAATGGTGTCCTTGGCCCCGACCCAGCCCGTGTGCGTCCCCTTATGCAGCTTCCCCTCCCTACTACCCTCAAAGAACTGAGGAGATGCCTGGGCTTCTTCTCCTATTATGCCCAGTGGGTTCCCCGTTACGCAGATAAAGCCCGTCCGCTCCTAAAATCTTTTCCCCTGGCGGAGGAGGCCCGTCGGGCCTTCGACAACATCAAAGCGGACATCGCGAAGGCCGCGATGCATGCTGTGGACGAATCCATCCCATTCCAAGTGGAAAGTGATGCGTCTGACTTTGCCCTAGCCGCCACCCTTAACCAGAGGGGCCGTCCGGTGGCCTTCTTTTCCCGGACCTTACAAGGCCCTGAGACTCGACACTCCTCGGTCGAGAAGGAGGCCCAGGCCATTGTGGAAGCCGTCCGGCACTGGCGCCATTATCTCGCGGGCCAACGATTCACCTTAATTACGGACCAGCGGTCAGTTGCCTTCCTGTTTAACACCAGGCAAAAGGGCAAGATTAAGAATGACAAGATCTTGGGTGGAGGATTGAGCTCTCCACCTACAGATATGACATCATGTACCGGCCCGGGAAGCTCAATGAGCCCCCAGATGCCCTGTCCCGTGGATCATGTGCCAGTGCCCAACTAGACCAGCTACAGTCCCTCCATAACGACCTCTGTCATCCGGGTGTCACCAGATTTTTCCATTTTGTCAAGTCCCGTAACCTGCCCTTC